>NW_022262672.1:797332-1102332 GCF_002021735.2 Oncorhynchus kisutch | reverse complement strand
CTAGTCTTGGTCTATAGTCATAGGATCTACCATTCTAGACTTGGTCCATAGTCATAGGATCTACCACTCTAGTTTTGGTCTATAGTCATAGGATCTACCACTCTAGTTTTGGTCTGTTGATCTACCATTCTAGTCTTGGTCTGTTGATCTACCATTCTAGTCTTGGTCTGTTGATCTACCATTCTAGTCTTGGTCTATAGTCATAGGATCTACCATTCTAGTCTTGGTCTATAGTCATAGGATCTACCATTCTAGACTTGGTCTATAGTCATAGGATCTACCATTCTAGACTTGGTCTGAGTTGATCTACCATTCTAGTCTTGGTCCATAGTCATAGGATCTACCATTCTAGTCTTGGTCTGTTGATCTACCATTCTAGTCTTGGTCTGTTGATCTACCATTCTAGTCTTGGTCTGTGTTGATCTACCATTCTAGACTTGGTCTATAGTCATAGGATCTACCATTCTGGTCTTGGTCTGTTGATCTACCATTCTAGTCTTGGTCTGTTGATCTACCATTCTAGTCTTGGTCTGTTGATCTACCATTCTAGTCTTGGTCTGTTGATCTACCATTCTAATCTTGGTCACTATGTCTGTTGTTGATATCAGTCTCTCAGCAACTATGTCTGTTGTTGATATCAGTCTCTCAGCAACTATGTCTGTTGTTGATATCAGTCTCTCAGCCACTATGTCTGTTGTTGATATCAGTCTCTCAGCAACTATGTCTGTTGTTGGTATCAGTCTATCAGCCACTATGTCTGTTGTTGATATCAGTCTATCAGCCACTATGTCTATTGTTGATATCAGCCACTATGTCTGTTGTTGATATCAGCCACTATGTCTGTTGTTGATATCAGTCTATCTGCCACTATATCTGTTGTTGATATCAGTCTATCTGCCACTATATCTGTTGTTGATATCAGTCTATCAGCCACTATGTCTGTTGTTTTATCAGTCAGCCACTATGGAATGTAACATCCCCTCCTGTTTCTCTCTCGTCTGCTCTCTCCAGGTTTACGACTTGAGCAAGAAGCCCGATGACGGCATGAACGCCATCAGGTCAGTTACAACAGTCCCGTTAGTGGTTAGGGTCAGGACCCTGAGTGTTACAACAGTCCCATTAGTGGTTAGGGTCAGGACCCTGAGTGTTACCAACAGTCCTGTTAGTGGTTAGGGTCTGAACCCTGAGTGTTACCAACAGTCCCATTAGTGGTTAGGGTCAGGACCCTGAGTGTTACCAAAAGTCCCGTTAGTGGTTAGGGTCAGGACCCTGAGTGTTACCAACAGTCCCATTAGTGGTTAGGGTCAGGACCCTGAGTGTTACCAACAGTCCCATTAGTGGTTAGGGTCTGAACCCTGAGTGTTACCAACAGTCCCATTAGTGGTTAGGGTCAGGACCCTGAGTGTTACCAACAGTCCCATTAGTGGTTAGGGTCAGGACCCTGAGTGTTACCAACAGTCCCGTTAGTGGTTAGAGTCTGAACCCTGAGTGTTACCAACAGTCCCATTAGTGGTTAGGGTCAGAACCCTGCGTGTTACCAACAGTCCCATTAGTGGTTAGGGTCTGAACCCTGAGTGTTACCAACAATCCCGTTAGGGTCAGGACCCTGAGTGTTACCAACAGTCCCGTTAGTGGTTAGGGTCCGTACCCTGAGTGTTACCAACAGTCCCGTTAGTGGTTAGGGTCAGGACCCTGAGTGTTACAACAGTCCCGTTAGTGGTTAGGGTCTGAAACCTGAGTGTTACCAACAGTCCCATTAGTGGTTAGGGTCTGAACCCTGAGTGTTACAACAATCCCATTAGTGGTTAGGGTCTGAACCCTGAGTGTTACAACAGTCCCGTTAGTGGTTAGGGTCAGGACCCTGAGTGTTACCAACAGTCCCATTAGTGGTTAGGGTCTGAACCCTGAGTGTTACAACAGTCCCATTAGTGGTTAGGGTCTGAACCCTGAGTGTTACAACAGTCCCATTAGTGGTTAGGGTCTGGACCCTGAGTGTTACAACAGTCCCGTTAGTGGTTAGGGTCTGAACCCTGAGTGTTACAACAGTCCCGTTAGTGGTTAGGGTCTGAACCCTGAGTGTTACAACAGTCCCGTTAGTGGTTAGGGTCTGAACCCTGAGTGTTACCAACAGTCCCGTTAGTGGTTAGGGTCAGGACCCTGAGTGTTACCAACAGTCCCGTTAGTGGTTAGGGTCTGAACCCTGAGTGTTACAACAGTCCCATTAGTGGTTAGGGTCTGAACCCTGAGTGTTACAACAGTCCCGTTAGTGGTTAGGGTCTGAACCCTGAGTGTTACCAACAGTCCCGTTAGTGGTTAGGGTCTGAACCCTGAGTGTTACAACAGTCCCATTAGTGGTTAGGGTCTGAACCTTGAGTGTTACAACAGTCCCGTTAGTGGTTAGGGTCTGAACCCTGAGTGTTACCAACAGTCCCGTTAGTGGTTAGGGTCAGGACCCTGAGTGTTACCAACAGTCCCGTTAGTGGTTAGGGTCAGGACCCTGAGTGTTACAACAGTCCCGTTAGTGGTTAGGGTCTGAACCCTGAGTGTTACCAACAGTCCCGTTAGTGGTTAGGGTCAGGACCCTGTGTGTTACCAACAGTCCCATTAGTGGTTAGGGTCTGAACCCTGAGTGTTACCAACAGTCCCATTAGTGGTTAGGGTCTGAAACCTGAGTGTTACCAACAGTCCCGTTAGTGGTTAGGGTCTGAACCCTGAGTGTTACCAACAGTCCCGTTAGTGGTTAGGGTCAGGACCCTGTGTGTTACCAACAGTCCCATTAGTGGTTAGGGTCTGAACCCTGAGTGTTACCAACAGTCTTGTTAGTGGTTAGGGTCTGAACCCTGAGTGTTACCAACAGTCCCATTAGTGGTTAGGGTCTGAACCCTGAGTGTTACAACAGTCCCATTAGTGCTTAGGGTCTGAACCCTGAGTGTTACAACAGTCCCATTAGTGGTTAGGGTCTGAACCCTGAGTGTTACAACAGTCCCGATAGTGGTTAGGTTCTGAACCCTGAGTGTTACAACAGTCCCATTAGTGGTTAGGGTCTGAACCCTGAGTGTTACCAACAGTTCCGTTAGTGGTTAGGGTCAGGACCCTGTGTGTTACCAACAGTCCCATTAGTGGTTAGGGTCTGAACCCTGAGTGTTACCAACAGTCTTGTTAGTGGTTAGGGTCTGAACCCTGAGTGTTACCAACAGTCCCATTAGTGGTTAGGGTCTGAACCCTGAGTGTTACAACAGTCCCGTTAGTGGTTAGGGTCTGAACCCTGAGTGTTACCAACAGTCCCGTTAGTGGTTAGGGTCAGGACCCTGAGTGTTACCAACAGTCCCGTTAGTGGTTAGGGTCAGGACCCTGAGTGTTACAACAGTCCCGTTAGTGGTTAGGGTCTGAACCCTGAGTGTTACCAACAGTCCCGTTAGTGGTTAGGGTCAGGACCCTGTGTGTTACCAACAGTCCCATTAGTGGTTAGGGTCTGAACCCTGAGTGTCACAACAATCCCATTAGTGGTTAGGGTCTGAACCCTGAGTGTTACAACAGTCCCGTTAGTGGTTAGGGTCAGGACCCTGAGTGTTACCAACAGTCCCATTAGTGGTTAGGGTCTGAACCCTGAGTGTTACAACAGTCCCATTAGTGGTTAGGGTCTGAACCCTGAGTGTTACAACAGTCCCATTAGTGGTTAGGGTCTGGACCCTGAGTGTTACAACAGTCCCATTAGTGGTTAGGGTCTGAACCCTGAGTGTTACCAACAGTCTTGTTAGTGGTTAGGGTCTGAACCCTGAGTGTTACCAACAGTCCCATTAGTGGTTAGGGTCTGAACCCTGAGTGTTACAACAGACCCATTAGTGGTTAGGGTCTGAACCCTGAGTGTTACCAACAGTCCCATTAGTTGTTAGGGTCCGTACCCTGAGTGTTACCAACAGTCCCGTTAGTGGTTAGGGTCAGGACCCTGAGTGTTACAACAGTCCCGTTAGTGGTTAGGGTCTGAAACCTGAGTGTTACCAACAGTCCCATTAGTGGTTAGGGTCTGAACCCTGAGTGTTACCAACAGTCCCATTAGTGGTTAGGGTCTGAACCCTGAGTGTTACCAACAGTCCCGTTAGTGGTTAGGGTCAGGACCCTGAGTGTTACCAACAGTCCCATTAGTGGTTAGGGTTTGAACCCTGAGTGTTACCAACAGTCCCATTAGTGGTTAGGGTCTGAACCCTGAGTGTTACAACAGACCCATTAGTGGTTAGGGTCTGAACCCTGAGTGTTACCAACAGTCCCATTAGTGGTTAGGGTCCGTACCCTGAGTGTTACCAACAGTCCCGTTAGTGGTTAGGGTCAGGACCCTGAGTGTTACAACAGTCCCGTTAGTGGTTAGGGTCTGAAACCTGAGTGTTACCAACAGTCCCATTAGTGGTTAGGGTCTGAACCCTGAGTGTTACCAACAGTCCCATTAGTGGTTAGGGTCTGAACCCTGAGTGTTACCAACAGTCCCGTTAGTGGTTAGGGTCAGGACCCTGAGTGTTACCAACAGTCCCATTAGTGGTTAGGGTTTGAACCCTGAGTGTTACCAACCTCTCCCATTAGTGGTTAGGGTCTGAACCCTGAGTGTTACCAAAGTCCCGTTAGTGGTTAGGGTCAGGACCCTGAGTGTTACCAACAGTCCCATTAGTGGTTAGGGTCTGAACCCTGAGTGTTACCAACAGTCCCGTTAGTGCTTAGGGTCAGGACCCTGAGTGTTACCAACAGTCCCATTAGTGGTTAGGGTCTGAACCCTGAGTGTTACAACAGTCCCGTTAGTGGTTAGGGTCTGAACCCTGAGTGTTACCAACAGTCCCGTTAGTGGTTAGGGTCAGGACCCTGAGTGTTACCAACAGTCCCATTAGTGGTTAGGGTTTGAACCCTGAGTGTTACCAACAGTCCCATTAGTGGTTAGGGTCTGAACCCTGAGTGTTAACAACAGTCCCGTTAGTGGTTAGGGTCAGGACCCTGAGTGTTACCAACAGTCCCATTAGTGGTTAGGGTTTGAACCCTGAGTGTTACCAACAGTCCCATTAGTGGTTAGGGTTTGAAACCTGAGTGTTACCAACAGTCCCATTAGTGGTTAGGGTCCGTACCCTGAGTGTTACCAACAGTCCCGTTAGTGGTTAGGGTCAGGACCCTGAGTGTTTCAACAGTCCCGTTAGTAGTTAGGGTCTGAAACCTGAGTGTTACCAACAGTCCCATTAGTGGTTAGGGTCTGAACCCTGAGTGTTACCAACAGTCCCATTAGTGGTTAGGGTCTGAACCCTGAGTGTTACCAACAGTCCCGTTAGTGGTTAGGGTCAGGATCCTGAGTGTTACCAACAGTCCCATTAGTGGTTAGGGTCTGAACCCTGAGTGTTACCAACAGTCCCGTTAGTGGTTAGGGTCAGGACCCTGAGTGTTACCAACAGTCCCGTTAGGGTCAGGACCTTGAGTGTTACCAACAGTCTTGTTAGTGGTTAGGGTCAGGACCCTGAGTGTTACCAACAGTCCTGTTAGTGGTTAGGGTCAGGACCCTGAGTGTTACCAACAGTCTTGTTAGTGGTTAGGGTCAGGACCCTGAGTGTTACCAACAGTCCTGTTAGTGGTTAGGGTCTGGGTTCTGAACTGGTCAATGAGTTATCCATCTAAAGTGTTCCTGACCTGTTGTTTTGCTCTTTCATACCGTAGATTTGTGAATGCTTTGGGCAGTCCGTTGAATGTTACGTTGGGAGTCGGTGACATCGCTCCTCTGTCTGTCTCCAACTACAGTCTGGTTCCACAGGGAAAGTGAGTGGCTTTTTGCTTCATATCAACACACATTCATACCATATGGGGGGGACGAGGAGAGAGATCTGATTGGCTGTTGTGTGTCTCAGGGCGGAGTTTACCATCATGAACAGAGGTGGTGCATCGTGTCTGTACTCTAAAGAGCTGGGCTTTGGCAGCGCCTTCACCCTCGTCATACCATCCACATTCAACATTGGAAGCCCTGATGTAAGTCCTCTATCCTATAACCCCTGATACCTAACCCTCAACCAAACTAGCAATGTGCTGTGTCTGATTGTGTTGTGAAGGCCCATGTTGGGCTGTTTACCAGGGTTTTACTGCATGTTTTTCTGTTTGCTGTGTCTGATTGTGTTGTGAAGGCCCATGTTGGGCTGTTTACCAGGGTTTTACTGCATGTTTTTCTGTTTGCTGTGTCTGATTGTGTTGTGAAGGCCCATGTTGGGCTGTTTACCAGGGTTTTACTGCATGTTTTTCTGTGTGCTGTGTCTGATTGTGTTGTGAAGGCCCATGTTGGGCTGTTTACCAGGGTTTTACTGCATGTTTTTCTGTTGTTTGCTGTTTATTCTTTTTGTAGTAATAGTGTTTCATGTGTTGATTACTGTGTCCAGTGTTGGCAGGCCATCCAGGTGGTAGAAGACATCAAGCCCAACACCATCCACATGGGCTGGCAGATCCCTCAGTACTTCCTCATGACAGCAGGAGAGGTGGTGTTCTCTGTGACTGGCCTGGAGTTCTCCTACTCGCAGGTAGGGGGCGCCACTGTCCTCTCTCACCCGTCACACGAGCCTTGATCTCTAGTGGCTCTCTTCTCTGTCATCCAAACACAACTCGACTCAGACTTTGTCAATTAACTTTCAATTCTCATCTCAACCCAAAACCTAATGCACACCTCTTCTTGCTCTGCAGGCGCCTAGCAACATGAAGTCGGTGCTGCAGGCTGGTTGGCTGTTCACCGTCGCCGTGGGAAACATCATAGTGCTGATTGTTGCCGAGGCAGCACAGCTCCCAGATCAGGTTACTACAAATCTTCTAACATCTAGAACCCTATAAAACCCTCTAAACACTACCACTGTACTGAGGTCAGATAGGGCCTAAGTTCATTGATATCTAAACCTTGTTGTCTGTGTGTTCCAGGGGGCAGAGTAGTGATATTAACCTCTGTGTGTTCCAGGGGGCAGAGTAGTGATATTAACCCCTGTGTGTTCCAGGGGGCAGAGTAGTGATATTAACCTCTGTGTGTTCCAGGGGGCAGAGTAGTGATATTAACCCCTGTGTGTTCCAGGGGGCAGAGTAGTGATATTAACCCCTGTGTGTTTCAGGGGGCAGAGTAGTGATATTAACCCCTGTGTGTTCCAGGGGGCAGAGTAGTGATATTAACCCCTGTGTGTTCCAGGGGGCAGAGTAGTGATATTAACCCCTGTGTGTTCCAGGGGGCAGAGTAGTGATATTAACCCCTGTGTGTCTGTGTGTTCCAGGGGGCAGAGTAGTGATATTAACCCCTGTGTGTTCCAGGGGGCAGAGTAGTGATATTAACCCCTGTGTGTTCCAGGGGGCAGAGTAGTGATATTAACCCCTGTGTGTTCCAGGGGGCAGAGTAGTGATATTAACCCCTGTGTGTTCCAGGGGGCAGAGTAGTGATATTAACCCCTGTGTGTCTGTGTGTTCCAGGGGGCAGAGTAGTGATATTAACCCCTGTGTGTTCCAGGGGGCAGAGTAGTGATATTAACCCCTGTGTGTTCCAGGGGGCAGAGTAGTGATATTAACCCCTGTGTGTCTGTGTGTTCCAGTGGGCAGAGTAGTGATATTAACCCCTGTGTGTTCCAGGGGGCAGAGTAGTGATATTAACCCCTGCGTGTCTGTGTGTTCCAGGGGGCAGAGTAGTGATATTAACCCCTGTGTGTTCCAGGGGGCAGAGTAGTGATATTAACCCCTGTGTGTTCCAGGGGGCAGAGTAGTGATATTAACCCCTGTGTGTCTGTGTGTTCCAGGGGGCAGAGTAGTGATATTAACCCCTGTGTGTTCCAGGGGGCAGAGTAGTGATATTAACCCCTGTGTGTTCCAGGGGGCAGAGTAGTGATATTAACCCCTGTGTGTCTGTGTGTTCCAGTGGGCAGAGTAGTGATATTAACCCCTGTGTGTTCCAGGGGGCAGAGTAGTGATATTAACCCCTGTGTGTCTGTGTGTTCCAGTGGGCAGAGTAGTGATATTAACCCCTGTGTGTTCCAGGGGGCAGAGTAGTGATATTAACCCCTGTGTGTTCCAGGGGGCAGAGTAGTGATATTAACCCCTGTGTGTTCCAGGGGGCAGAGTAGTGATATTAACCCCTGTGTGTCTGTGTGTTCCAGTGGGCAGAATACATCCTGTTTGCCTCTCTCCTTGTGGTGGTGTGTATTGTGTTCGCCGTCATGTCCTACTTCTACACCTACACTGACCCAGCGGAGATCGAGGCCCAGTTCCGCCAGCCGGAACACGAGCCGGAGGAGAAGAAGAGAGATCGGGTTGAGATGGAGAGAAAGGACTCAGACTGCAGCAAGAGCAGCAAGGGTTCTGACAAGAAGAAGAGGGATTCTGTTGTTGAGCAGCATAACCAAGACGTCAAACAGAGCAAGATGTAAAACTCCCCATTCACACCACCTCCTCCTCCTGAACCAATCAGAACAGGTCTCAGAGAGAGAACCATTGGAACTTAATCTTATGAACATGAATCTTTACAGCTTTATGGGTAAATTTGGACTTTGATATATTGTAAATCATTTTTTACAACGATTTATTTTGCACCATGTAGCAAAAGCAACATTATGAATGTATTTTTGCTCATCATAATTTATTCGAAAGAGGACATACTGTATGAATGACCATTCCTATTCATTTCCCAGTACAGTGTTTTGTGTACTGAATATGTAGTTGTTTTGGGTTTGATGTTGCCAGGGACTCTTGGTATTAATTCCACACCAAGTGAGTCCCTGGCAGTCAAGTGCTTCAATAAAGAGGATGAGTCTAACTTTGTGTCGTGATATTGTTAGCCAGGTGCAAGGTAATCATTAGTCCAAACCGTAGCAAACCACTTTGTTTTGCAACGAAAAGGAGAGTTTCTTTTGGACAAAATCAGACCGCTCCATCCCAGTTTAGTTTGGTTCCTAGGGCGTTATTCCGCTCCATCCCAGTTTAGTTTGGTTCCTAGGGCGGAATTCCGCTCCATCCCAGTTTAGTTTGGTTCCTAGGGCGGAATTCCGCTCCATCCCAGTTTAGTTTGGTTCCTAGGGCGGAATTCCGCTCCATCCCAGTTTAGTTTGGTTCCTAGGGCGGAATTCCGCTCCATCCCAGTTTAGTTTGGTTCCTAGGGCGGAATTCCGCTCCATCCCAGTTTAGTTTGGTTCCTAGGGCGGAATTCCAACCCGAGGTAAGCGCCTGTAAATGGAACGTCATTCCCTTTTTATGCAGTTTTCTCTCTACGTGTTTTCTGACCTTGAACTTTAGCACGATAACAGCTTTCTTAGCTATTGATAAGAGCTAGGTAAATGAGTAAGCCATTTGTATAAGAGGATTGTAAATTATATATACACACAACATGCAACAATTTCAAAGACTTTACTGAGATACAGTTCACATAAGGAAATCAACCAGTCAATTGAAACACATTCATTAGGCCCTATACTATGGATTTCACGTGCCTGAGAATGCAGATAGCTTAAAAAAAGGTAGGGGCATGGATCAGTCAGGTTCTGGTGTGACCACCATTTACCTTGTGCAGCGTGATGCATAGAGCTGATCAGGCTGGTGATTGTGAATGTCCCATTCCTCTTCAATGGCTGTGTGGAGTTTGATATTGGCAGGAACTAGAACACAAACGGCTGTGCATCTACTAGGGCCAAGATGTCCAGGCGTACCACAGGGTTGGATAATTAGACCTTGTTATTCCTCATCTATATCAATAACCTGACTGCTGGGTCTAGTACCATACTAATCTATATCAATAACCTTACTGCTGGGTCTTCTACCGTACCATACTAATCTATATCAATAACCTTACTGCTGGGTCTTCTACCGTACCATACTAATCTATATCAATAACCTGCTGGATCTTCTACCATACTAATCTATATCAATAACCTTACTGCTGGGTCTTCTACCATACTAATCTATATCAATAACCTGACTGCTGGGTCTACTACCATACTAATCTATATCAATAACCTTACTGCTGGGTCTTCTACCATACTAAACTATATCAATAACCTGACTGCTGGGTCTTCTACCATACTAATCTATATCAATAACCTGACTGCTGGGTCTTCTACCATACTAATCTATATCAATAACCTGACTGCTGGGTCTTCTACCATACTAATCTATATCAATAACCTGCTAGGTCTTCTACCATACCATACTAATCTATGTCAATAACCTTACTGCTGGGTCTTCTACCATACTAATCTATATCAATAACCTGCTGGGTGTTCTACCATACCATATTTATCTATATCAATAACCTGACTGCTGGGTCTTCTACCATGCTAATCTATATCAATAACCTTACTGCTGGGTCTTCTACCATACTAATCTATATCAATGACCTTACTGCTGGGTCTTCTACCATACCATACTAATCTATATCAATAACCTGACTGCTGGGTCTTCTACCATACTAATCTAAATCAATAACCTGCTGGTTCTTCTACCATACTAATCTATATCAATAATATTACTGCTGGGTCTTCTCCCATACCAATCTATATCATTAACCTTACTGCTGGGTATTCTACCATACAAATCTATATCAATGGCCTGACTGCTGGTTCTTCTACCATACTAATCTATATCAATAACCTGCTGGGTCTTCTACCATACTAATCTATATCAATAACCTGCTGGGTCTTCTACCATACTAATCTATAACAATAACCTTACTGCTGGGTCTTCTACCGTAGTAATCTATATCAACAACTTTACTGCTGGGTCTACTACCATACCATACTAATCTATATCAATGACCTGGCAGCTGGGTCCTCTACCATACAAATCTATATCAATAACCTGCTGGGTCTTCTACCATACTAATCTATAGCAATAACCTGACTGCTGGGTCTTCTACTATTCTAATCTATATCAATAACCTGCTGGGTATTCTACCATACAAATCTATATCAATGACCTTACTGCTGGGTCTTCTACCATACTAATCTGTATCAATAACCTGCTGGGTCTACTACCATACTAATCTATATCAATAACCTGCTGGGTCTTCTACCATACTAATCTATATCAATAACCTTACTGCTGGGTCTTCTACCATACTAATCTATATCAATAACCTGCTGGGTATTCTACCATACTAATCTATATCAATGACCTTACTTTTGGGTCTTCTACCATACTAATCTGTATCAATAACCTGCTGGGTCTTCTACCATACTAATCTATATCAATAACCTTACTGCTTGGTCTTCTACCATACTAATCTATAGGGGCGGCAAGGTAGCCTAGTGGTTAGAGCATTGGACTAGTACCCGGAAGGTTGCAAGTTCAAACCCCCGAGCTGACATGGTACAAATCTGTCGTTCTGAACCTGGTCAGGCAGTTAACCCACTGTTCCTAGGCCGTCATTGAAAATAAGAATTTGTTCTTAACCGACTTGCCTAGTTAAATAAAGGTAAAATAAAAAATAAATATATCAATAACCTGCTGGATCTTCTACCATACTAATCTATATCAATAACCTGACTGCTGGGTCTTCTACCATACTAATCTATATCAATGACCTGCTGGGTCTTCTACCATACCATACTAATCTATATCAATGACCTGCTGGGTCTTCTACCATACCATACTAATCTATATCAATAACCTGACTGCTGGGTCTTCTACCATACTAATCTATATCAATGACCTGCTGGGTCTTCTACCATACTAATTTATATCAATAACCTGACTGCTAGGTCTTCTACTATTCTAATCTATATCAATAACCTGCTGGGTCTTCTACCATACTAATCTATATCACTAACCTGACTGCTGGGTATTCTACCGTACTTCCCCTTCTCTTTGCTGATGACACCAATTTGATTTTATCACACAATCATTTTCATTCACTAATTAATGAAACCAACTCAGTCATGGACATTTTCATGACTGAGTTGGACAAGTTCCAGACAAGTTCATGGACAAGTTCCAGATAATTAGTTTATCTTTAAATGTAAAAAAATCTAAATTTTATTGTGTTCACTAGTAAGAATGAGAAATGATGTGTTACATAATTAAAACATAATAATAATAAAAGAGTGAATCTGAATGGGAATGAAATGGATCATCCCCTGGATTCCTCTGAGTTAGTTATCCTGGAACCATCACATTCAATATGTCTGCAGAAAAGTGACGAAATGTGTTGGTATCAGGGGGTTGGTTCATCAGGCTTCTTAACTCTATATTAGAGCTTCATTTACCCATATCTCAGTTACTGTAATATTGTCTGTGCATATGCCTCCTACCTACACCCTCATTATACAAAATACATTTACAAGACAACCCACCTCCTCTCTAATTACCTGGCTCCATCTGCACCTTTGTTTAAGAAACTCAATATTCTGTCTACTTAGGACATTAATGTACACCAATTCGTACAAATACTCATACCTCCAAGACAGTTCACTTAAACCCTTCAATGGATTCTTCTAGGTTCCAGTTTACCTAAACCCTTCAATGGATTCTACCAGGTTCCAGTTTACCTAAACGCTTCAATGGATTCTTCAGGTCCCAGTTTACCTAAACCCTTCAATGGATTCTTCAGGTCCCAGTTTACCTAAACCCTTCAATGGATTCTACCAGGTCCCAGTTTACCTAAACCCTTCAATGGATTCTACCAGGTCCCAGTTTACCTAAACCCTTCAATGGATTCTTCAGGTCCCAGTTTACCTAAACCCTTCAATGGATTCTTCAGGTCCCAGTTTACCTAAACCCTTCAATGGATTCTACCAGGTCCCAGTTTACCTAAACCCTTCAATAGATTCTTCAGGTCCCAGTTTACCTAAACCCTTCAATGGATTCTTCTAGGTCCCAGTTCACCTAAACCCTTCAACGGATTCTTCAGGTCCCAGTTTACCTAAACCCTTCAATGGATTCTTCAGGTCCCAGTTTACCTAAACCCTTCAATGGATTCTTCTAGCTCCCAGTTTACCTAAACCCTTCAATGGATTCTACCAGGTTCCAGTTTACCTAAACCCTTCAATGGATTCTTCTAGGTCCCAGTTTACCTAAACCCTTCAATGGATTCTACCAGGTTCCAGTTCACCTAAACCCTTCAATGGATTCTTCAGGTCCCAGTTTACCTAAACCCTTCAATGGATTCTACCAGGTCCCAGTTTACCTAAACCCTTCAATGGATTCTACCAGGTCCCAGTTTACCTAAACCCTTCAATGGATTCTTCAGGTCCCAGACAGTTCACCTAAACCCTTCAATGGATTCTACCAGGTCCCAGTTTACCTAAACCCTTTAATGGATTCTTCAGGTCCCAGTTCACCTAAACCCTTCAATGGATTCTACCAGGTCCCAGTTTACCTAAACCCTTCAATGGATTCTACCAGGTCCCAGTTCACCTAAACCCTTCAATGGATTCTACCAGGTTCCAGTTTACCTAAACCCTTCAATGGATTCTACCAGGTCCCAGTTTACCTAAACCCTTCAATGGATTCTTCTAGGTCCCAGTTTACCTAAACCCTTCAATGGATTCTTCTAGGTCCCAGTTTACCTAAACCCTTCAATGGATTCTACCAGGTTCCAGTTCACCTAAACCCTTCAATGGATTCTTCAGGTCCCAGTTTACCTAAACCCTTCAATGGATTCTACCAGGTCCCAGTCTACCTAAACCCTTCAATGGATTCTACCAGGTCCCAGTTTACCTAAACCCTTCAATGGATTCTTCAGGTCCCAGACAGTTCACCTAAACCCTTCAATGGATTCTACCAGGTCCCAGTTTACCTAAACCCTTTAATGGATTCTTCAGGTCCCAGTTCACCTAAACCCTTCAATGGATTCTACCAGGTCCCAGTTTACCTAAACCCTTCAATGGATTCTACCAGGTCCCAGTTCACCTAAACCCTTCAATGGATTCTACCAGGTTCCAGTTTACCTAAACCCTTCAATGGATTCTACCAGGTCCCAGTTTACCTAAACCCTTCAATGGATTCTTCTAGGTCCCAGTTTACCTAAACCCTTCAATGGATGCTTCTAGGTCCCAGTTTACCTAAACCCTTCAATGGATTCTACCAGGTCCCAGTTTACCTAAACCCTTCAATGGATTCTTCAGGTCCTAGTTTACCTAAACCCTTCAATGGATTCTTCAGGTCCCAGTTTACCTAAACCCTTCAATGGATTCTACCAGGTCCCAGACAGTTTACCTAAACCCTACAATGGATTATTCAGGTCCCAGACAGTTTACCTAAACCCTTCAATGGATTCTTCAGGTCCCAGACAGTTTACCTAAACCCTTCAATGGATTCTACCAGGTCCCAGACAGTTTACCTAAACCCTACAATGGATTATTCAGGTCCCAGACAGTTTACCTAAACCCTTCAATGGATTCTTCAGGTCCCAGACAGTTTACCTAAACCCTTGAAATGGATTCTACCAGGTCCCAGACGTCCATTAATACAGTGTATCTGTAGACACACCTCCATTAATACAGTGCATCTGTAGACACACCTCCATTAATACAGTGTATCTGTAGACACACCTCCATTAATACAGTGTATCTGTAGACACACCTCCATTAATACAGTGTATCTGTAGACACACCTCCATTAATACAGTATATCTGTAGACACACCTCCATTAATACAGTGTTTCTTTAGACACACCTCCATTAATACAGTGTATCTGTAGACACACCTCCATTAATACAGTGTATCAGTAGACACACCTCCATTAATAGTGTTTCTTTAGACACACCTCCATTAATACAGTGTGTCTGTAGACACACCTCCTCCACACCTCCATTAATACAGTGTATCTGTAGACACACCTCCATTAATACAGTGTATCTGTAGACACACCTCCATTAATACAGTATATCTGTAGACACACCTCCATTAATACATTATATCTGTAGACACACCTACATTAATACAGTGTATCTGTAGACACACCTCCATTAATACAGTGTATCTGTAGACACACCTCCATTAATACAGTATAACAGTACACACCTCCTCCACACATCCATTAATACAGTGTATCAGTAGACACACCTCCTCCACACCTCCATTAATACAGTGTCTCTGTAGACACACCTCCATTAATACATTATATCTGTAGACACACCTCCTCCACACATCCATTAATAGTGTCTCTGTAGACACACCTCCTCCACACCTCCATTAATACAGTGTCTCTGTAGACACACCTCCATTAATACAGTGTATCAGTAGACACACCTCCATTAAAACAGCGTATCTGTAGACACACCTCCATTAATACAGCGTATCTATAGACACACCTCCATTAATACAGTGGATCTATAGACACAACTCCATTAATACAGTGTATCTGTAGACACACCTCCATTAATACAGCGTATCTGTAGACACACCTCCATTAATACAGCGTATCGGTAGACACACCTCCATTAATACAGTGTATATGTAGACACACCTCCATTAATACAGTGTATATGTAGACACACCTCCATTAATACAGTGTATCTGTAGACACACCTCCATTAATACAGTGTATCTGTATACACACCTCCATTAATACAGTGTATCTATAGACACACCTCCTCCACACCTCCATTAATACAGTATATCAGTAGACACACCTCCATTAATACAGTGTATATGTAGACACACCTCCATTAATACAGTATATCTATAGACACACCTCCTCCACACCTCCATTAATACAGTATATCAGTAGACACACCTCCATTAATACAGTGTATCTGTAGACACACCTCCATTAATACAGTGTATCAGTAGACACACCTCCATTAATACAGTGTATCTGTATACACACCTCCATTAATACAGTGTATCTATAGACACACCTCCTCCACACCTCCATTAATACAGTGTATCTGTAGACACACCTCCATTAATACAGTGTATCTGTAGACACACCTCCATTAATACAGTGTATCTGTAGACACACCTCCTCCTCCACACCTCCATTAATACAGTGTATCTGTAGACACACCTCCATTAATACAGTGCATCTGTAGACACACCTCCATTAATACAGTGTATCTATAGACACACCTCCTCCTCCACACCTCCATTAATACAGTATATCAGTAGACACACCTCCATTAATACAGTATATCAGTAGACACACCTCCATTAATACAGTGTAGCTATAGACACACCTCCATTAATACAGTGTAGCTATAGACACACCTCCTCCACACCTCCATTAATACAGTATATCAGTAGACACACCTCCTCCACACCTCCATTAATACAGTATATCAGTAGACACACCTCCTCCTCCACACCTCCATTAATACAGTATATCTGTAGACACACCTCCATTAATACAGTATATCAGTAGACACACCTCCTCCACACCTCCATTAATACAGTATATCAGTAGACACACCTCCTCCACACCTCCATTAATACAGTGTAGCTATAGACACACCTCCTCCACATCTCCATTAATAGTGTAGCTAGCCAACTTTAGCCAGTTAGCTTGGGTGGGTGACTGCTGGTGTGAGGTCAGGATCAACCCTCCTCCTCGGCCAGAGCGTCCAGTGTGAACGCTCTGAACACTCCGAGAGCGAAACGCCCAGAGGACACTCTGGTACTACCTACCTCCAAAACACACCTTTTCTTCTTGTGGGAAGAGAGCTAATGACGTCACCCACTGTATGCTCTTTCAGGAGCCCGATTGGGTCCAGACTGAGGAGGAAACTTGCGCACATCCCTGACCACCACCTGAAGTGGTCAAGACAGATCTGAACAGGAAGAACACTTTTGTGCGTGTAGAACCGGTCTTTTCAATGTGATCTTCTATTCTGGTCGCAGAAGTCCCATGTCAGTGTAGACACGACCTTATTTCCTGTCCAGTTACGACACAGGAAGTCCCCTCGGCTGGTATTCTAACTCATTAAGGACCTTAATTGATCAAATCAAGTGAAGAGAGAAAAAACCCAGACACACAAGGCCCGGAGTTTGATACGTGGTGTCCAGGGTCTTCTGCACGTGTGACGAACAGAAATACATCCAGGGACCAGAGTCTGTTAGCAGGAAGTGTTTATTGGTGAGGTCACTGAAAGCTACAGGAGCTTCCATTACCTTGGAGGGGTTCGGATGACAAGCAGAGATGATACACACAGACAGTCCTAGAAAGCAGAAAATCGGATAAAGGAACCAAAATGTCTGTTTCAGTGTTGGCCGTCTGCGGCCCATATCCTTACTCTGATACTGGACTCTAACGGTATAAACATGTCAGATCTCTCTTCAGTTCCTCCCTGGGTAGATGATGCAACTCCTCAGCCTTGTTGCTACAGTAGTTAATCTGAAACATATCGTCAACGTATGAGGCTGGGATTCCCTTTTAAACCCTATAAACATGTCAGATCTCTCTTCAGTTCCTCCCTGGGTAGATGATGCAACTCCTCAGCCTTGTTGCTACAGTAGTTAATCTGAAACATATCGTCAACGTATGAGGCTGGGATTCCCTTTTAAACCCTATAAACATGTCAGATCTCTCTTCAGTTCCTCCCTGGGTAGATGATGCAACTCCCCAGCCTTGTTGCTACAGTAGTCAATCTGAAACATATCGTCAACGTATAAGGCTGGGATTCAAAACCATCGGCCCTTTTCAACCCTTTAACATGGCAGCAACCAATTTGAACTGGAATTCAACATGCATTTTGTTAGCTTATTGTATCTCAAACAAGCCATTTAGTAAACATGACCACGTGGTTTACATTATGTTTGTATATGTGTTTAAACAACCAGAAAGTGACCCTTATCCAAACCCAACGTCATTCACCACTCAGTGTTAATTGTGTTTAAACAACCAGAAAGTGAACCTTATCCAAACCCAACGTCATTCACCACTCAGTGTTAATTGTGTTTAAAATGTGAAATGACAAGGTTGTAAAATGCTGTTGACCTCTAAAACATCATTTAAGAGCGATTTAATTTCTAACGTTGTTTTACAATTTGAAACATCTGCTTTAGCAGGTCGGTGAGTTGCCCATTAAAGGAATGAAATCAAAGCTAGTGATGACGGACAATAGAGACATATTGAGTTGCCCATTAAAGGAATGAAATCACAGCTAGTGATGACGGACAATAGAGACATATTGAGTTGCCCATTAAAGGAATGAAATCACAGCTAGTGATGACGGACAATAGAGACATATTGAGTTGCCCATTAAAGGAATGAAATCACAGCTAGTGATGACGGACAATAGAGACATATTGAGTTGCCCATTAAAGGAATGAAATCAAAGCTAGTGATGACGGACAATAGAGACATATTGAGTTGCCCATTAAAGGAATGAAATCACAGCTAGTGATGACGGACAATAGAGACATATTGAGTTGCCCATTAAAGGAATGAAATCACAGCTAGTGATGACGGACAAGAGAGACATATTGAGTTGCCCATTAAAGGAATGAAATCAAAGCTAGTGATGACGGACAATAGAGACATATTGAGTTGCCCATTAAAGGAATGAAATCACAGCTAGTGATAACGGACAATAGAGACATATTGAGTTGCCCATTAAAGCCATGAAATAACAGCTAGTGATGACGGACAATAGAGACATATTGAGTTGCCCATTAAAGGAATGAAATAACAGCTAGTGATGACGGACAATAGAGACATATTGAGTTGCCCATTAAAGGAATGAAATCACAGCTAGTGATGACGGACAATAGAGACATATTGAGTTGCCCATTAAAGGAATGAAATCACAGCTAGTGATGACGGACAATAGAGACATATTGAGTTGCCCATTAAAGCCATGAAATAACAGCTAGTGATAACGGACAATAGACATATTGAGTTGCCCATTAAAGGAATGAAATCACAGCTAGTGATGACGGACAATAGAGACATATTGAGTTGCCCATTAAAGGAATGAAATCACAGCTAGTGATGACGGACAATAGAGACATATTGAGTTGCCCATTAAAGGAATGAAATAACAGCTAGTGATGACGGACAAGAGAGACATATTGAGTTGCCCATTAAAGGAATGAAATCACAGCTAGTGATGACGGACAATAGAGACATATTGAGTTGCCCATTAAAGGAATGAAATCACAGCTAGTGATGACGGACAATAGAGACATATTGAGTTGCCCATTAAAGCCATGAAATAACAGCTAGTGATGACGGACAATAGAGACATATTGAGTTGCCCATTAAAGGAATGAAATCACAGCTAGTGATGACGGACAATAGAGACATATTGAGTTGCCCATTAAAGCCATGAAATCACAGCTAGTGATAACGGACAATAGAGACATATTGAGTTGCCCATTAAAGCCATGAAATAACAGCTAGTGATGACGGACAATAGAGACATATTGAGTTGCCCATTAAAGCCATGAAATAACAGCTAGTGATGACGGACAATAGAGACATATTGAGTTGCCCATTAAAGGAATGAAATAACAGCTAGTGATAACGGACAATAGAGACATATTGAGTTGCCCATTAAAGCCATGAAATAACAGCTAGTGATGACGGACAATAGAGACATATTGAGTTGCCCATTAAAGGAATGAAATAACAGCTAGTGATGACGGACAAGAGAGACATATTGAGTTGCCCATTAAAGCCATGAAATCACAGCTAGTGATGACGGACAATAGAGACATATTGAGTTGCCCATTAAAGGAATGAAATCACAGCTAGTGATGACGGACAATAGAGACATATTGAGTTGCCCATTAAAGCCATGAAATAACAGCTAGTGATGACGGACAATAGAGACATATTGAGTTGCCCATTAAAGCCATGAAATAACAGCTAGTGATGACGGACAATAGAGACATATTGAGTTGCCCATTAAAGCCATGAAATAACAGCTAGTGATGACGGACAAGAGAGACATATTGAGTTGCCCATTAAAGGAATGAAATCACAGCTAGTGATGACGGACAATAGAGACATATTGAGTTGCCCATTAAAGGAATGAAATCACAGCTAGTGATGACGGACAATAGAGACATATTGAGTTGCCCATTAAAGCCATGAAATAACAGCTAGTGATGACGGACAATAGAGACATATTGAGTTGCCCATTAAAGGAATGAAATCACAGCTAGTGATGACGGACAATAGAGACATATTGAGTTGCCCATTAAAGCCATGAAATCACAGCTAGTGATAACGGACAATAGAGACATATTGAGTTGCCCATTAAAGCCATGAAATAACAGCTAGTGATGACGGACAATAGAGACATATTGAGTTGCCCATTAAAGCCATGAAATAACAGCTAGTGATGACGGACAATAGAGACATATTGAGTTGCCCATTAAAGGAATGAAATAACAGCTAGTGATAACGGACAATAGAGACATATTGAGTTGCCCATTAAAGCCATGAAATAACAGCTAGTGATGACGGACAATAGAGACATATTGAGTTGCCCATTAAAGGAATGAAATAACAGCTAGTGATGACGGACAAGAGAGACATATTGAGTTGCCCATTAAAGCCATGAAATCACAGCTAGTGATGACGGACAATAGAGACATATTGAGTTGCCCATTAAAGGAATGAAATCACAGCTAGTGATGACGGACAATAGAGACATATTGAGTTGCCCATTAAAGCCATGAAATAACAGCTAGTGATGACGGACAATAGAGACATATTGAGTTGCCCATTAAAGCCATGAAATAACAGCTAGTGATGACGGACAATAGAGACATATTGAGTTGCCCATTAAAGCCATGAAATAACAGCTAGTGATGACGGACAATAGAGACATATTGAGTTGCCCATTAAAGCCATGAAATAACAGCTAGTGATAACGGACAATAGAGACATATTGAGTTGCCCATTAAAGCCATGAAATAACAGCTAGTGATGACGGACAATAGAGACATATTGAGTTGCCCATTAAAGCCATGAAATAACAGCTAGTGATAACGGACAATAGAGACATATTGAGTTGCCCATTAAAGCCATGAAATCACAGCTAGTGATGACGGACAATAGAGACATATTGAGTTGCCCATTAAAGCCATGAAATCACAGCTAGTGATGACGGACAATAGAGACATATTGAGTTGCCCATTAAAGCCATGAAATAACAGCTAGTGATAACGGACAATAGAGACATATTGAGTTGCCCATTAAAGCCATGAAATAACAGCTAGTGATGACGGACAATAGAGACATATTGAGTTGCCCATTAAAGGAATGAAATAACAGCTAGTGATAACGGACAATAGAGACATATTGAGTTGCCCATTAAAGCCATGAAATAACAGCTAGTGATGACGGACAATAGAGACATATTGAGTTGCCCATTAAAGCCATGAAATAACAGCTAGTGATGACGGACAATAGAGACATATTGAGTTGCCCATTAAAGCCATGAAATAACAGCTAGTGATAACGGACAATAGAGACATATTGAGTTGCCCATTAAAGGAATGAAATCACAGCTAGTGATGACGGACAATAGAGACATATTGAGTTGCCCATTAAAGCCATGAAATAACAGCTAGTGATGACGGACAATAGAGACATATTGAGTTGCCCATTAAAGCCATGAAATCACAGCTAGTGATAACGGACAATAGAGACATATTGAGTTGCCCATTAAAGGAATGAAATAACAGCTAGTGATAACGGACAATAGAGACATATTGAGTTGCCCATTAAAGCCATGAAATAACAGCTAGTGATAACGGACAATAGAGACATATTGAGTTGCCCATTAAAGCCATGAAATAACAGCTAGTGATAACGGACAATAGAGACATATTGAGTTGCCCATTAAAGGAATGAAATAACAGCTAGTGATGACGGACAATAGAGACATATTGAGTTGCCCATTAAAGGAATGAAATAACAGCTAGTGATGACGGACAATAGAGACATATTGAGTTGCCCATTAAAGCCATGAAATAACAGCTAGTGATGACGGACAATAGAGACATATTGAGTTGCCCATTAAAGCCATGAAATAACAGCTAGTGATGACGGACAATAGAGACATATTGAGTTGCCCATTAAAGCCATGAAATAACAGCTAGTGATGACGGACAATAGAGACATATTGAGTTGCCCATTAAAGCCATGAAATAACAGCTAGTGATGACGGACAATAGAGACATATTGAGTTGCCCATTAAAGCCATGAAATAACAGCTAGTGATGACGGACAATAGAGACATATTGAGTTGCCCATTAAAGCCATGAAATAACAGCTAGTGATAACGGACAATAGAGACATATTGAGTTGCCCATTAAAGCCATGAAATAACAGCTAGTGATGACGGACAATAGAGACATATTGAGTTGCCCATTAAAGCCATGAAATAACAGCTAGTGATAACGGACAATAGAGACATATTGAGTTGCCCATTAAAGCCATGAAATCACAGCTAGTGATGACGGACAATAGAGACATATTGAGTTGCCCATTAAAGCCATGAAATCACAGCTAGTGATGACGGACAATAGAGACATATTGAGTTGCCCATTAAAGCCATGAAATAACAGCTAGTGATAACGGACAATAGAGACATATTGAGTTGCCCATTAAAGCCATGAAATAACAGCTAGTGATGACGGACAATAGAGACATATTGAGTTGCCCATTAAAGGAATGAAATAACAGCTAGTGATAACGGACAATAGAGACATATTGAGTTGCCCATTAAAGCCATGAAATAACAGCTAGTGATGACGGACAATAGAGACATATTGAGTTGCCCATTAAAGCCATGAAATAACAGCTAGTGATGACGGACAATAGAGACATATTGAGTTGCCCATTAAAGCCATGAAATAACAGCTAGTGATAACGGACAATAGAGACATATTGAGTTGCCCATTAAAGGAATGAAATCACAGCTAGTGATGACGGACAATAGAGACATATTGAGTTGCCCATTAAAGCCATGAAATAACAGCTAGTGATGACGGACAATAGAGACATATTGAGTTGCCCATTAAAGCCATGAAATCACAGCTAGTGATAACGGACAATAGAGACATATTGAGTTGCCCATTAAAGGAATGAAATAACAGCTAGTGATAACGGACAATAGAGACATATTGAGTTGCCCATTAAAGCCATGAAATAACAGCTAGTGATAACGGACAATAGAGACATATTGAGTTGCCCATTAAAGCCATGAAATAACAGCTAGTGATAACGGACAATAGAGACATATTGAGTTGCCCATTAAAGCCATGAAATAACAGCTAGTGATGACGGACAATAGAGACATATTGAGTTGCCCATTAAAGGAATGAAATCACAGCTAGTGATGACGGACAATAGAGACATATTGAGTTGCCCATTAAAGGAATGAAATAACAGCTAGTGATGACGGACAATAGAGACATATTGAGTTGCCCATTAAAGCCATGAAATAACAGCTAGTGATGACGGACAATAGAGACATATTGAGTTGCCCATTAAAGGAATGAAATAACAGCTAGTGATGACGGACAATAGAGACATATTGAGTTGCCCATTAAAGCCATGAAATAACAGCTAGTGATGACGGACAATAGAGACATATTGAGTTGCCCATTAAAGGAATGAAATAACAGCTAGTGATGACGGACAATAGAGACATATTGAGTTGCCCATTAAAGCCATGAAATAACAGCTAGTGATAACGGACAATAGAGACATATTGAGTTGCCCATTAAAGGAATGAAATAACAGCTAGTGATGACGGACAATAGAGACATATTGAGTTGCCCATTAAAGCCATGAAATAACAGCTAGTGATGACGGACAATAGAGACATATTGAGTTGCCCATTAAAGGAATGAAATAACAGCTAGTGATGACGGACAATAGAGACATATTGAGTTGCCCATTAAAGCCATGAAATAACAGCTAGTGATGACGGACAATAGAGACATATTGAGTTGCCCATTAAAGGAATGAAATAACAGCTAGTGATGACGGACAATAGAGACATATTGAGTTGCCCATTAAAGCCATGAAATAACAGCTAGTGATAACGGACAATAGAGACATATTGAGTTGCCCATTAAAGGAATGAAATAACAGCTAGTGATAACGGACAATAGAGACATATTGAGTTGCCCATTAAAGCCATGAAATAACAGCTAGTGATGACGGACAATAGAGACATATTGAGTTGCCCATTAAAGCCATGAAATAACAGCTAGTGATGACGGACAATAGAGACATATTGAGTTGCCCATTAAAGCCATGAAATAACAGCTAGTGATGACGGACAATAGAGACATATTGAGTTGCCCATTAAAGCCATGAAATAACAGCTAGTGATAACGGACAATAGAGACATATTGAGTTGCCCATTAAAGCCATGAAATAACAGCTAGTGATGACGGACAATAGAGACATATTGAGTTGCCCATTAAAGCCATGAAATAACAGCTAGTGATAACGGACAATAGAGACATATTGAGTTGCCCATTAAAGCCATGAAATCACAGCTAGTGATGACGGACAATAGAGACATATTGAGTTGCCCATTAAAGCCATGAAATCACAGCTAGTGATGACGGACAATAGAGACATATTGAGTTGCCCATTAAAGCCATGAAATAACAGCTAGTGATGACGGACAATAGAGACATATTGAGTTGCCCATTAAAGCCATGAAATCACAGCTAGTGATGACGGACAATAGAGACATATTGAGTTGCCCATTAAAGCCATGAAATAACAGCTAGTGATGACGGACAATAGAGACATATTGAGTTGCCCATTAAAGCCATGAAATAACAGCTAGTGATAACGGACAATAGAGACATATTGAGTTGCCCATTAAAGCCATGAAATAACAGCTAGTGATGACGGACAATAGAGACATATTGAGTTGCCCATTAAAGCCATGAAATAACAGCTAGTGATAACGGACAATAGAGACATATTGAGTTGCCCATTAAAGCCATGAAATCACAGCTAGTGATGACGGACAATAGAGACATATTGAGTTGCCCATTAAAGCCATGAAATCACAGCTAGTGATGACGGACAATAGAGACATATTGAGTTGCCCATTAAAGCCATGAAATAACAGCTAGTGATGACGGACAATAGAGACATATTGAGTTGCCCATTAAAGCCATGAAATCACAGCTAGTGATGACGGACAATAGAGACATATTGAGTTGCCCATTAAAGCCATGAAATAACAGCTAGTGATAACGGACAATAGAGACATATTGAGTTGCCCATTAAAGCCATGAAATCACAGCTAGTGATGACGGACAATAGAGACATATTGAGTTGCCCATTAAAGCCATGAAATCACAGCTAGTGATGACGGACAATAGAGACATATTGAGTTGCCCATTAAAGCCATGAAATAACAGCTAGTGATGACGGACAATAGAGACATATTGAGTTGCCCATTAAAGCCATGAAATCACAGCTAGTGATGACGGACAATAGAGACATATTGAGTTGCCCATTAAAGCCATGAAATCACAGCTAGTGATAACGGACAATAGAGACATATTGAGTTGCCCATTAAAGCCATGAAATAACAGCTAGTGATGACGGACAATAGAGACATATTGAGTTGCCCATTAAAGGAATGAAATAACAGCTAGTGATGACGGACAATAGAGACATATTGAGTTGCCCATTAAAGCCATGAAATAACAGCTAGTGATGACGGACAATAGAGACATATTGAGTTGCCCATTAAAGCCATGAAATCACAGCTAGTGATAACGGACAATAGAGACATATTGAGTTGCCCATTAAAGCCATGAAATAACAGCTAGTGATGACGGACAATAGAGACATATTGAGTTGCCCATTAAAGGAATGAAATAACAGCTAGTGATAACGGACAATAGAGACATATTGAGTTGCCCATTAAAGCCATGAAATCACAGCTAGTGATAACGGACAATAGAGACATATTGAGTTGCCCATTAAAGCCATGAAATCACAGCTAGTGATGACGGACAATAGAGACATATTGAGTTGCCCATTAAAGCCATGAAATAACAGCTAGTGATGACGGACAATAGACATATTGAGTTGCCCATTAAAGGAATGAAATCACAGCTAGTGATGACGGACAATAGAGACATATTGAGTTGCCCATTAAAGCCATGAAATAACAGCTAGTGATGACGGACAATAGAGACATATTGAGTTGCCCATTAAAGCCATGAAATCACAGCTAGTGATAACGGACAATAGAGACATATTGAGTTGCCCATTAAAGCCATGAAATAACAGCTAGTGATGACGGACAATAGAGACATATTGAGTTGCCCATTAAAGGAATGAAATAACAGCTAGTGATAACGGACAATAGAGACATATTGAGTTGCCCATTAAAGCCATGAAATCACAGCTAGTGATAACGGACAATAGAGACATATTGAGTTGCCCATTAAAGCCATGAAATCACAGCTAGTGATGACGGACAATAGAGACATATTGAGTTGCCCATTAAAGCCATGAAATAACAGCTAGTGATGACGGACAATAGACATATTGAGTTGCCCATTAAAGGAATGAAATCACAGCTAGTGATGACGGACAATAGAGACATATTGAGTTGCCCATTAAAGCCATGAAATAACAGCTAGTGATGACGGACAATAGAGACATATTGAGTTGCCCATTAAAGCCATGAAATAACAGCTAGTGATAACGGACAATAGAGACATATTGAGTTGCCCATTAAAGCCATGAAATAACAGCTAGTGATAACGGACAATAGAGACATATTGAGTTGCCCATTAAAGCCATGAAATAACAGCTAGTGATGACGGACAATAGAGACATATTGAGTTGCCCATTAAAGCCATGAAATAACAGCTAGTGATGACGGACAATAGAGACATATTGAGTTGCCCATTAAAGCCATGAAATAACAGCTAGTGATGACGGACAATAGACACATATTGAGTTGCCCATTAAAGCCATGAAATAACAGCTAGTGATGACGGACAATAGAGACATATTGAGTTGCCCATTAAAGCCATGAAATAACAGCTAGTGATGACGGACAATAGAGACATATTGAGTTGCCCATTAAAGCCATGAAATAACAGCTAGTGATGACGGACAATAGACATATTGAGTTGCCCATTAAAGGAATGAAATCACAGCTAGTGATGACGGACAATAGAGACATATTGAGTTGCCCATTAAAGCCATGAAATCACAGCTAGTGATGACGGACAATAGACATATTGAGTTGCCCATTAAAGGAATGAAATCACAGCTAGTGATGACGGACAATAGAGACATATTGAGTTGCCCATTAAAGCCATGAAATAACAGCTAGTGATGACGGACAATAGAGACATATTGAGTTGCCCATTAAAGCCATGAAATAACAGCTAGTGATGACGGACAATAGACATATTGAGTTGCCCATTAAAGCCATGAAATAACAGCTAGTGATGACGGACAATAGAGACATATTGAGTTGCCCATTAAAGCCATGAAATAACAGCTAGTGATGACGGACAATAGAGACATATTGAGTTGCCCATTAAAGGAATGAAATAACAGCTAGTGATGACGGACAATAGAGACATATTGAGTTGCCCATTAAAGCCATGAAATAACAGCTAGTGATGACGGACAATAGAGACATATTGAGTTGCCCATTAAAGCCATGAAATAACAGCTAGTGATGACGGACAATAGACATATTGAGTTGCCCATTAAAGCCATGAAATAACAGCTAGTGATGACGGACAATAGAGACATATTGAGTTGCCCATTAAAGCCATGAAATAACAGCTAGTGATGACGGACAATAGACATATTGAGTTGCCCATTAAAGCCATGAAATAACAGCTAGTGATGACGGACAATAGAGACATATTGAGTTGCCCATTAAAGCCATGAAATAACAGCTAGTGATGACGGACAATAGAGACATATTGAGTTGCCCATTAAAGCCATGAAATAACAGCTAGTGATGACGGACAATAGAGACATATTGAGTTGCCCATTAAAGCCATGAAATAACAGCTAGTGATGACGGACAATAGACATATTGAGTTGCCCATTAAAGCCATGAAATAACAGCTAGTGATGACGGACAATAGAGACATATTGAGTTGCCCATTAAAGGAATGAAATCACAGCTAGTGATGACGGACAATAGAGACATATTGAGTTGCCCATTAAAGCCATGAAATAACAGCTAGTGATGACGGACAATAGAGACATATTGAGTTGCCCATTAAAGCCATGAAATCACAGCTAGTGATGACGGACAATAGAGACATATTGAGTTGCCCATTAAAGGAATGAAATAACAGCTAGTGATGACGGACAATAGAGACATATTGAGTTGCCCATTAAAGCCATGAAATAACAGCTAGTGATGACGGACAATAGAGACATATTGAGTTGCCCATTAAAGCCATGAAATAACAGCTAGTGATGACGGACAATAGAGACATATTGAGTTGCCCATTAAAGCCATGAAATAACAGCTAGTGATGACGGACAATAGAGACATATTGAGTTGCCCATTAAAGCCATGAAATAACAGCTAGTGATGACGGACAATAGAGACATATTGAGTTGCCCATTAAAGCCATGAAATAACAGCTAGTGATGACGGACAATAGAGACATATTGAGTTGCCCATTAAAGGAATGAAATAACAGGTAGTGATGACAATAGACATATTGAGTTGCCCATTAAAGCCATGAAATCACAGCTAGTGATGACGGGACAATAGAGACATATTGAGTTGCCCATTAAAGCCATGAAATAACAGCTAGTGATGACGGACAATAGAGACATATTGAGTTGCCCATTAAAGCCATGAAATAACAGCTAGTGATGACGGACAATAGAGACATATTGAGTTGCCCATTAAAGCCATGAAATCACAGCTAGTGATGACGGACAATAGAGACATATTGAGTTGCCCATTAAAGGAATGAAATAACAGCTAGTGATGACAATAGACATATTGAGTTGCCCATTAAAGCCATGAAATAACAGCTAGTGATGACGGACAATAGAGACATATTGAGTTGCCCATTAAAGGAATGAAATAACAGCTAGTGATGACAATAGACATATTGAGTTGCCCATTAAAGCCATGAAATCACAGCTAGTGATGACGGACAATAGAGACATATTGAGTTGCCCATTAAAGGAATGAAATAACAGCTAGTGATGACAATAGACATATTGAGTTGCCCATTAAAGCCATGAAATCACAGCTAGTGATGACGGACAATAGAGACATATTGAGTTGCCCATTAAAGCCATGAAATAACAGCTAGTGATGACAATAGAGACATATTGAGTTGCCCATTAAAGCCATGAAATAACAGCTAGTGATGACGGACAATAGAGACATATTGAGTTGCCCATTAAAGCCATGAAATAACAGCTAGTGATGACGGACAATAGAGACATATTGAGTTGCCCATTAAAGCCATGAAATAACAGCTAGTGATGACGGACAATAGAGACATATTGAGTTGCCCATTAAAGGAATGAAATAACAGCTAGTGATGACGGACAATAGAGACATATTGAGTTGCCCATTAAAGGAATGAAATAACAGCTAGTGATGACGGACAATAGAGACATATTGAGTTGCCCATTAAAGCCATGAAATAACAGCTAGTGATGACGGACAATAGAGACATATTGAGTTGCCCATTAAAGCCATGAAATAACAGCTAGTGATGACGGACAATAGAGACATATTGAGTTGCCCATTAAAGCCATGAAATAACAGCTAGTGATGACGGACAATAGAGACATATTGAGTTGCCCATTAAAGCCATGAAATAACAGCTAGTGATGACGGACAATAGAGACATATTGAGTTGCCCATTAAAGCCATGAAATAACAGCTAGTGATGACGGACAATAGACATATTGAGTTGCCCATTAAAGCCATGAAATAACAGCTAGTGATGACAATAGAGACATATTGAGTTGCCCATTAAAGGAATGAAATAACAGCTAGTGATGACAATAGACATATTGAGTTGCCCATTAAAGCCATGAAATCACAGCTAGTGATAACGGACAATAGAGACATATTGAGTTGCCCATTAAAGCCATGTAATAACAGCTAGTGATGACAATAGAGACATATTGAGTTGCCCATTAAAGCCATGAAATAACAGCTAGTGATAACGGACAATAGAGACATATTGAGTTGCCCATTAAAGCCATGTAATAACAGCTAGTGATGACAATAGAGACATATTGAGTTGCCCATTAAAGCCATGAAATAACAGCTAGTGATGACAATAGAGACATATTGAGTTGCCCATTAAAGCCATGAAATAACAGCTAGTGATGACAATAGAGACATATTGAGTTGCCCATTAAAGCCATGTAATAACAGCTAGTGATGACAATAGACATATTGAGTTGCCCATTAAAGCCATGTAATAACAGCTAGTGATGACAATAGACATATTGAGTTGCCCATTAAAGCCATGAAATAACAGCTAGTGATGACAATAGAGACATATTGAGTTGCCCATTAAAGCCATGAAATCACAGCTAGTGATGACAATAGAGACATATTGAGTTGCCCATTAAAGGAATGAAATAACAGCTAGTGATGACAATAGACATATTGAGTTGCCCATTAAAGCCATGAAATCACAGCTAGTGATAACGGACAATAGAGACATATTGAGTTGCCCATTAAAGCCATGTAATAACAGCTAGTGATGACAATAGAGACATATTGAGTTGCCCATTAAAGCCATGAAATAACAGCTAGTGATAACGGACAATAGAGACATATTGAGTTGCCCATTAAAGCCATGTAATAACAGCTAGTGATGACAATAGAGACATATTGAGTTGCCCATTAAAGCCATGAAATAACAGCTAGTGATGACAATAGAGACATATTGAGTTGCCCATTAAAGCCATGAAATAACAGCTAGTGATGACAATAGAGACATATTGAGTTGCCCATTAAAGCCATGTAATAACAGCTAGTGATGACAATAGACATATTGAGTTGCCCATTAAAGCCATGTAATAACAGCTAGTGATGACAATAGACATATTGAGTTGCCCATTAAAGCCATGAAATAACAGCTAGTGATGACAATAGAGACATATTGAGTTGCCCATTAAAGCCATGAAATCACAGCTAGTGATGACAATAGACATATTGAGTTGCCCATTAAAGCCATGTAATAACAGCTAGTGATGACAATAGACATATTGAGTTGCCCATTAAAGCCATGTAATAACAGCTAGTGATGACAATAGACATATTGAGTTGCCCATTAAAGCCATGAAATAACAGCTAGTGATGACAATAGAGACATATTGAGTTGCCCATTAAAGCCATGAAATCACAGCTAGTGATGACAATAGACATATTGAGTTGCCCATTAAAGCCATGAAATAACAGCTAGTGATGACAATAGAGACATATTGAGTTGCCCATTAAAGCCATGTAATAACAGCTAGTGATGACGGACAATAGACATATTGAGTTGCCCATTAAAGCCATGTAATAACAGCTAGTGATGACAATAGAGACATATTGAGTTGCCCATTAAAGCCATGAAATAACAGCTAGTGATGACAATAGAGACATATTGAGTTGCCCATTAAAGCCATGAAATAACAGCTAGTGATGACAATAGACATATTGAGTTGCCCATTAAAGCCATGAAATAACAGCTAGTGATGACAATAGACATATTGAGTTGCCCATTAAAGCCATGAAATAACAGCTAGTGATGACAATAGAGACATATTGAGTTGCCCATTAAAGCCATGAAATAACAGCTAGTGATAACGGACAATAGACATATTGAGTTGCCCATTAAAGCCATGAAATAACAGCTAGTGATGACAATAGACATATTGAGTTGCCCATTAAAGCCATGAAATAACAGCTAGTGATGACAATAGAGACATATTGAGTTGCCCATCACAGCTAGTGATGACGGACAATAGACATATTGTTATGGGATTTCCTGGTCTGCGCAAATATAAAAAAATGTACGGTCTGCCTGTTATCTTCCATATGTTTCACTATATATTCAGCGCATGTCATTTTAATTGTATTCTAAGCATATAAAATATAAATTGACATGCATTTAAATATATACACAAATGTATAATATTTGGTTAATATATAGATATCAGTCCTGATTTAATTAGGCCTATCTTCAGCAGACAATGTAAACGAATGGATCATTGTTTTTAGATGATTTAAAAAGTCTATGCAAATCCAACACTAAATCAGTTTACTCTAATTGGTCAAGTCAACCAACGGGGTTGAGATGTTTGTGATGCATTCTCTATTAAAGTTGAAGTCATGAATGATTCCTTTGCGGCCTATATCGAGGCTAAATACACATGTTTTGCAGAACCGTTTTAGTGATATTGTTTCTCTTGGAGTGCCCGTTAAAGGGTGGGAGGCGGTTTTCAGGGGTTTGTGGAGACCACATTCACAGTCGGTTCAATTAACAATGTGCCCTTTTAAAAGCCGCAATGCCTATAAACCGGAATCGGATTGAATCCCGGCCAGAGTCAACGTATAGCAGAAGACGGCCATTAGCAACACTTTTTTTTCCTTCAAACACTCGACACAGCTGAGTGAACTCACTACCCATCAACAGAACAGTGTCTATATATACACTGAGCTGAGTGAACTCACTACCCATCAACAGAACAGTGTCTATATATACACTGAGCTGAGAGGAGCTGGGTGAACTCACTACCCATCAACAGAACAGTGTGTATATATACACTGAGCTGGGTGAACTCACTACCCATCAACAGAACAGTGTCTATATATTCACTGAGCTGGGTGAACTCACTACCCATCAACAGAAGTGTCTATATATACACTGAGCTGAGAGGAACTGGGTGAACTCACTACCCATCAACAGAACAGTGTCTATATATACACTGAGCTGAGTGAACTCACTACCCATCAACAGAACAGTGTCTATATATACACTGAGCTGGGTGAACTCACTACCCATCAACAGAAGTGTCTATATATACACTGAGCTGAGAGGAACTGGGTGAACTCACTACCCATCAACAGAACAGTGTCTATATATACACTGAGCTGAGTGAACTCACTACCCATCAACAGAACAGTGTCTATATATACACTGAGCTGAGTGAACTCACTACCCATCAACAGAACAGTGTCTATATATACACTGAGCTGAGAGGAGCTGGGTGAACTCACTACCCTTCAACAGAACAGTGTCTATATATACACTGAGCTGAGTGAACTCACTACCGATCAACAGAACAGTGTCTATATATACACTGAGCTGAGAGGAACTGGGTGAACTCACTACCCATCAACAGAACAGTGTCTATATATACACTGAGCTGAGAGGAGCTGGGTGAACTCACTACCCATCAACAGAACAGTGTCTATATATACACTGAGCTGGGTGAACTCACTACCCATCAACAGAACAGTGTCTATATATACACTGAGCTGAGTGAACTCACTGCCCTTCAACAGAACAGTGTCTATATATACACTGAGCTGAGAGGAGCTGGGTGAACTCACTGCCCATCAACAGAACAGTGTCTATATATACACTGAGCTGGGTGAACTCACTACCCATCAACAGAACAGTGTCTATATATACACTGAGCTGAGTGAACTCACTACCCATCAACAGAACAGTGTCTATATATACACTGAGCTGGGTGAACTCACTACCCATCAACAGAACAGTGTCTATATATACACTGAGCTGAGTGAACTCACTACCCATCAACAGAACAGTGTCTATATATACACTGAGCTGAGAGGAACTGGGTGAACTCACTACCCATCAACAGAACAGTGTCTATATATACACTGAGCTGGGTGAACTCACTACCCATCAACAGAACAGTGTCTATATATACACTGAGCTGAGAGGAGCTGGGTGAACTCACTACCCATCAACAGAACAGTGTCTATATATACACTGAGCTGGGTGAACTCACTGCCCATCAACAGAACAGTGTCTATATATACACTGAGCTGAGAGGAGCTGGGTGAACTCACTACCCATCAACAGAACAGTGTCTATATATACACTGAGCTGAGTGAACTCACTACCCATCAACAGAACAGTGTCTATATATACACTGAGCTGAGAGGACCTGGGTGAACTCACTGCCCATCAACAGAACAGTGTCTATATATACACTGAGCTGAGAGGAGCTGGGTGAACTCACTGCCCTTCATGGGTTTAAAAGCAGTGGATTGTTATAAGGACAAGTGCACACTTGTAGGGAGTATAGATCAGAGGGTGAGAACACATGTAAACTCAGTCCCTCTGTAGTGAACTTCCTGCTGTGGTTGGTTACTATGGTTACTGACCTAGCCCAACAGGGTCAAACTCCCAAAGAAAACAAAGTGCTGTTGAGTTTCACTGCTCAGTAAAACTGCTGAACAAATGTTTACAACGCATCTCAACAAAAAAAAAGTCAAGGCATTTTGTCCATTAGAGTCTTAAATATTTACCTTCAACATTATCTACAAAAGCACATCATGACAGTTTGTACACAGTGACTGATGTCTGCAACGTCAGTGACAGCTGAACATATATACAGTTTGGTTTGTTTACAAATAAATCCTACACAGCACAGTGCCCCCAGTGGCTTGGAGGAGCCATCCATCTAAAGCACTTCACCTGAGGTTCACAAAGACTGCTGCAACAGCCCTGAGGAGCAGGGGGAGTCTGGAGACCACAGAGAGGAGCAGGGGGGAGTCTGGAGACCACAGAGAGGAGCAGGGAGGAGTCAGGAGACCACAGAGAGGAGCAGGGAGGAGTCTGGAGACCACAAAGAGGAGCAGGGAGGAGTCAGGAGACCACAGAGAGGAGCAGGGGGGAGTCAGGAGACCACAGAGAGGAGCAGGGGGGAGTCAGGAGACCACAGAGAGGAGCAGGGGGGAGTCTGGAGACCACAGAGAGGAGCAGGGGGGAGTCAGGAGCTCACAGAGAGGAGCGGGGGAGTCGGGGGTGGTACTCAGGTTTTAGGGGTGGTAGGGGGGGGGGGGGGGGGGGGTCAGTTGCGTTTGATTCTCTCCCCTTCAGGCATGGTGCTGCAGAGACACAGGTTAGTTAACTCTGGTTCCAGTCAGTCAGTCAGACAGACTGGGTCCATACTGATGGGTCTCCCTCTGGTTCCATACTGATGGGTCTCCCTCTGGTTCCATACTGATGGGTCTCCCTCTGGTTCCGTCAGACTGGGTCCATACTGATGGGTCTCCCTCTGGTTCCATACTGATGGGTCTCCCTCTAGTTCCGTCAGACTGGGTCCATACTGATGGGTCTCCCTCTGGTTCCAGACAGACTGGGTCCATACTGATGGCTCCTCCTCTGGTTCTGTCAGACTGGGTCCATACTGATGGGTCTCCCTCTGGTTCCAGACAGACTGGGTCCATACTGATGGGTCTCCCTCTGGTTCCAGACAGACTGTGTCCATACTGATGGGTCTCCCTCTGGTTCCAGACAGACTGGGTCCATACTGATGGCTCCTCCTCTGGTTCCAGACAGACTGGGTCCATACTGATGGGTCTCCCTCTGGTTCCAGATAGACTGGGTCCATACTGATGGCTCCTCCTCTGGTTCCAGTCAGACTGGGTCCATACTGATAGGTCTCCCTCTGGTTCCAGACAGACTGGGTCCATACTGATGGCTCCTCCTCTGGTTCCGTCAGACTGGGTCCATACTGATGGGTCCTTCTCTGGGTCCATACTGATGGGTCCTTCTCTGGTTCCAGACAGACTGGGTCCATACTGATGGGTTTCCCTCTGGTTCCAGATAGACTGGGTCCATACTGATGGCTCCTCCTCTGGTTCCAGTCAGACTGGGTCCATACTGATGGCTCCTCCTCTGGTTCCAGACAGACTGGGTCCATACTGATGGGTCCTCCTCTGGTTCCAGACAGACTGGGCCCATACTGATGGGTCCTTCTCTGGGTCCATACTGATGGCTCCTCCTCTGGTTCCAGACAGACTGGGTCCATACTGATGGGTCCTTCTCTGGGTCCATACTGATGGGTCACCCTCTGGTTCCAGTCAGACTGGGTCCATACTGATGGCTCCTCCTCTGGTTCCAGACAGACTGGGTCCATACTGATGGGTCCTTCTCTGGGTCCATACTGATGGCTCCTCCTCTGGTTCCAGTCAGACTGGGTCCATACTGATGGGTCTCCCTCTGGTTCCAGTCAGACTGGGTCCATACTGATGGCTCCTCCTCTGGTTCCAGTCAGACTGGGTCCATACTGATGGCTCCTCCTCTGGTTCCAGTCAGACTGGGTCCATACTGATGGCTCCTCCTCTGGTTCCAGTCAGACTGGGTCCATACTGATGGCTCCTCCTCTGGTTCCAGTCAGACTGGGTCCATACTGATGGCTCCTCCTCTGGTTCCAGTCAGACTGGGTCCATACTGATGGGTCCTCCTCTGAGAAGCAGTGTCTCCTTGCTCGTGGGTTAATTCTCCAACAGTGTTAACAGAGTGACTGGGCTCTACTGCCCCCTCTGATCTCCACAGGTTTATCAAGTTACTAAAAGAGGCCTTGGAGTTGATCACCAAGCGTCAGGTGTGTTCAGGGTTCTCCAGCAGGAATGTTTGACGGACACCTATGGTGTTATCCAGGCTGACCTCTAACCTCTGACTGGACCACAGACAGGGGGCGGGACCTGGGAGAGGCGGGCTGGGGCAGAGAGCCAATCACTAGGGAGAAGAGCACGAAGACTTCCTGCCTGAAGAAAATCTAAGAGAGAGGAGAGAGAAGATGGAGATAGGTTAGGACAGTGGACAGGTGTGGGTTAAGATGTATCTATAGGGGTTAGTGGTAGGGTACTAGGGTTAGTGGTAGGGTACTAGGGTTAGCGGTAGGGTACTAGGGTTAGTGGTAGGGTACTAGGGTTAGTGGTAGGGTACTAGGGTTAGTGGTAGGGTACTAGGGCTATAGGGGCTAGTGGTAGGGTACTAGGGTTAGAGGTAGGGTACGAGGGCTATAGGGGCTAGTGGTAGGGTACTAGGGTTAGCGGTAGGGTACTAGGGCTATAGGGGCTAGTGGTAGGGTACTAGGGTTATAGAGGCTAGTGGTAGGGTACTAGGGTTAGTGGTAGGGTACTAGGGTTAGTGGTAGGGTACGAGGGTTATAGGGGTTAGTGGTAGGGTACTAGGGCTATATGGGCTAGTGGTAGGGTACTAGGGTTAGTGGTAGGGTACTAGGGGTATAGGGGTTAGCGGTAGGGTACTAGGGTTAGTGGTAGGGTACTAGGGTTAGTGGTAGAGTACTAGGGCTATAGGGGCTAGTGGTAGGGTACTAGGGTTAGCGGTAGGGTACTAGGGCTATAGGGGCTAGTGGTAGGGTACTAGGGTTAGTGGTAGGGTACTAGGGTTATAGAGGCTAGTGGTAGGGTACTAGGGTTAGTGGTAGGGTACGAGGGTTATAGGGGTTAGTGGTAGGGTACTAGGGCTATATGGGCTAGTGGTAGGGTACTAGGGTTAGTGGTAGGGTACTAGGGGTATAGGGGCTAGTGGCAGAGTACTAGGGGTATAGGGGTTAGAGGTAGGGTACTAGGGTTATAGGGGATAGTGGTAGGGTACTAGGGCTATAAGGGCTAGTGGTAGGGTACTAGGGCTATAGGGGCTAGTGGTAGGGTACTAGGGTTATAGGGGTTAGTGGTAGGGTACTAGGGCTATAGGGGCTAGTGGTAGGGTACTAGGGGTATAGGGGCTAGTGGTAGGGTACAAGGGTTAGTTTAGTGGTAGGGAACTAGGGTTATAGGGGTCTGTGGTAAGGTACTAGGGTTAGTGGTAGGGTACTAGGGTTATAGGGGTTAGTGGTAGGGTACTAGGGTTATAGGGGCTAGTAGTCACACCTCTGCAGTCTGTTAACCAGCTGTGTGACCAGGGAGTCAGAGATCCCAGGGTAGGCCTCCTCAGCTAGGAGAATAGCTTCTCTCAGTTCATCTAGAGCCATGGGGTTCCCATTCACTGCCTCCTGACGCTGTTTCAACTGGAGGACAGAGAGACGGGAACAACAGGGTTAGGAGGGACGACAGAGAGAAGGGAACAACAGGGTTAGGAGGGACGACAGAGAGAAGGGAACAACAGGGTTAAGAGGGACGACAGAGAGAAGGGAACAACAGGGTTAGGAGGGACGACAGAGAGAAGGGAACAACAGGGTTAGGAGGGACGACAGAGAGAAGGGAACAACAGGGTTAGGAGGGACGACAGAGAGAAGGGAACAACAGGGTTAGGAGGGACGACAGAGAGAAGGGAACAACAGGGTTAGGAGGGACGACAGAGAGAAGGGAACAACAGGGTTAGGAGGGACGACAGAGAGAAGGGAACAACAGGGTTAGGAGGGACGACAGAGAGAAGGGAACAACAGGGTTAGGAGGGACGACAGAGAGAAGGGAACAACAGGGTTAGGAGGGACGACAGAGAGAAGGGAACAACAGGGTTAGGAGGGACGACAGAGAGAAGGGAACAACAGGGTTAGGAGGGACGACAGAGAGAAGGGAACTACAGGCTTACGAGGGACGACAGAGAGAAGGGAACAACAGGGTTAGGAGGGAGGACAGAGAGAAGGGAACAACAGGGTTAGGAGGGACGACAGAGAGAAGGGAACAACAGGGTTAGGAGGGAGGACAGAGAGAAGGGAACAACAGGGTTAGGAGGGATGACAGAGAGAAGGGAACAACAGGGTTAGGAGGGAGGACAGAGAGAAGGGAAAAAAAGGGTTAGGAGGGAGGACAGAGAGAAGGGAACAACAGGGTTAGGAGGGACGACAGAGAGAAGGGAACAACAGGGTTAGGAGGGACGACAGAGAGAAGGGAACAACAGGGTTAGGAGGGACGACAGAGAGAAGGGAACAACAGGGTTAGGAGGGACGACAGAGAGAAGGGAACAACAGGGTTAGGAGGGACGACAGAGAGAAGGGAACAACAGGGTTAGGAGGGAGGACAGAGAGAAGGGAACAACAGGGTTAGGAGGGAGGACAGAGAGAAGGGAACAACAGGGTTAGGAGGGACGACAGAGAGAAGGGAACAACAGGGTTAGGAGGGAGGACAGAGAGAAGGGAACAACAGGGTTAGGAGGGAGGACAGAGAGAAGGGAACAACAGGGTTAGGAGGGACGACAGAGAGAAGGGAACAACAGGGTTAGGAGGGAGGACAGAGAGAAGGGAACAACAGGGTTAGGAGGGACGACAGAGAGAAGGGAACAACAGGGTTAGGAGGGACGACAGAGAGAAGGGAACAACAGGGTTAGGAGGGAGGACAGAGAGAAGGGAACAACAGGGTTAGGAGGGAGGACAGAGAGAAGGGAACAACAGGGTTAGGAGGGAGGACAGAGAGAAGGGAACAACAGGGTTAGGAGGGAGGACAGAGAGAAGGGAACAACAGGGTTAGGAGGGACGACAGAGAGAAGGGAACAACAGGGTTAGGAGGGAGGACAGAGAGACGGGAACAACAGGGTTAGGAGGGAGGACAGTAGTGTGGTGACTGACAGCAGACAGACAGTATGTTGTAGCAGGGTAGTGTGGTGACTGACAGCAGACAGACAGTATGTTGTAGCAGGGTGGTGTGGTGACTGACAGCAGACAGACAGTATGTTGTAGCAGGGTAGTGTGGTGACTGACAGCAGACAGACAGTATGTTGTAGCAGGGTAGGGTGGTGACTGACAGCAGACAGACAGTATGTTGTAGCAGGGTAGTGTGGTGACTGACAGCAGACAGACAGACAGTATGTTGTAGCAGGGTAGTGTGGTGACTGACAGACAGTATGTTGTAGCAGGGTAGTGAGGTGACTGACAGCAGACAGACAGTATGTTGTAGCAGGGTAGTGTAGTGACTGACAGACAGTATGTTGTAGCAGGGTAGTGTGGTGACTGACAGCAGACAGACAGTATGTTGTAGCAGGGTGGTGTGGTGACTGACAGCAGACAGACAGTATGTTGTAGCAGGGTAGTGTAGTGACTGACACCAGACAGACAGTATGTTGTAGCAGGGTAGTGTGGTGACTGACAGCAGACAGACAGACAGTATGTTGTAGCAGGGTAGTGTAGTGACTGACAGCAGACAGACAGTATGTTGTATCAGGGTGGTGTGGTGACTGACAGCAGACAGACAGTATGTTGTAGCAGGGTAGTGTGGTGACTGAGAGCAGACAGACAGTATGTTGTAGCAGGGTAGTGTGGTGACTGACAGCAGACAGACAGTATGTTGTAGCAGGGTAGTGTGGTGACTGACAGACAGTATGTTGTAGCAGGGTAGTGTGGTGACTGAGAGAAGACAGACAGTATGTTGTAGCAGGGTAGTGTGATGACTGACAGACAGTATGTTGTAGCAGGGTAGTGTGGTGACTGACAGCAGACAGACAGTATGTTGTATCAGGGTGGTGTGGTGACTGACAGCAGACAGACAGTATGTTGTAGCAGGGTAGTGTGGTGACTGAGAGAAGACAGACAGTATGTTGTAGCAGGGTAGTGTGATGACTGACAGACAGTATGTTGTAGCAGGGTAGTGTGGTGACTGACAGCAGACAGACAGTATGTTGTAGCAGGGTAGTGTAGTGACTGACAGCAGACAGACAGACAGTATGTTGTAGCAGGGTAGTGTGGTGACTGACAGCAGACAGACAGTATGTTGTAGCAGGGTAGTGTGGTGACTGACAGTAGACAGACAGTATGTTGTAGCAGGGTAGTGTAATGACTGACAGCAGACAGACAGACAGTATGTTGTAGCAGGGTGGTGTGGTGACTGACAGCAGACAGACAGTATGTTGTAGCGGGGTAGTGTGGTGACTGACAGCAGACAGACAGTATGTTGTAGCAGGGTAGTGTAGTGACTGACAGCAGACAGACAGTATGTTGTAGCAGGGTAGTGTGGTGACTGACAGCAGACAGACAGTATGTTGTAGCAGGGTAGTGTAGTGACTGACAGCAGACAGAAAGACAGTATGTTGTAGCAGGGTGGTGTGGTGACTGACTGCAGACAGACAGTATGTTGTAGCAGGGTAGTGTGGTGACTGACAGCAGACAGACAGTATGTTGTAGCAGGGTAGTGTAGTGACTGACAGCAGACAGACAGTATGTTGTAGCAGGGTGGTGTGGTGACTGACAGCAGACAGACAGTATGTTGTAGCAGGGTAGTGTGGTGACTGACAGGAGACAGACAGACAGTATGTTGTAGCAGGGTGGTGTGGTGACTGACAGCAGACAGACAGTATGTTGTAGCAGGGTAGTGTAGTGACTGACAGCAGACAGACAGTATGTTGTAGCAGGGTGGTGTGGTGACTGACAGCAGACAGACAGTATGTTGTAGCAGGGTGGTGTGGTGACTGACAGCAGACAGACAGTATGTTGTAGCAGGGTAGTGTAGTGACTGACAGCAGACAGACAGTATGTTGTAGCAGGGTGGTGTGGTGACTGACAGCAGACAGACAGTATGTTGTAGCAGGGTAGTGTAGTGACTGACAGCAGAGAGACAGTATGTTGTAGCAGGGTGGTGTGGTGACTGACAGCAGACAGACAGTATGTTGTAGCAGGGTGGTGTGGTGACTGACAGCAGACAGACAGTATGTAGTAGCAGGGTAGTGTGGTGACTGACAGCAGACAGACAGTATGTTGTAGCAGGGTGGTGTGGTGACTGACAGCAGACAGACAGTATGTTGTAGCAGGGTGGTGTGGTGACTGACAGCAGACAGACAGTATGTTGTAGCAGGGTAGTGTAGTGACTGACAGCAGACATACAGTATGTTGTAGCAGGGTGGTGTGGTGACTGACAGCAGACAGACAGTATGTTGTAGCAGGGTGGTGTGGTGACTGACAGCAGACAGACAGTATGTTGTAGCAGGGTAGTGTGGTGACTGACAGCAGACAGACAGTATGTTGTAGCAGGGTAGTGTGGTGACTGACAGCAGACAGACAGTATGTTGTAGCAGGGTAGTGTAGTGACTGACAGCAGACAGACAGTATGTTGTAGCAGGGTGGTGTGGTGACTGACAGCAGACAGACAGTATGTTGTAGCAGGGTAGTGTAGTGACTGACAGCAGACAGACAGTATGTTGTAGCAGGGTGGTGTGGTGACTGACAGCAGACAGACAGTATGTTGTAGCAGGGTGGTGTGGTGACTGACAGCAGACAGACAGTATGTTGTAGCAGGGTAGTGTGGTGACTGACAGCAGACAGACAGTATGTTGTAGCAGGGTAGTGTGGTGACTGACAGCAGACAGACAGTATGTTGTAGCAGGGTAGTGTAGTGACTGACAGCAGACAGACAGTATGTTGTAGCAGGGTGGTGTGGTGACTGACAGCAGACAGACAGTATGTTGTAGCAGGGTAGTGTAGTGACTGACAGCAGACAGACAGTATGTTGTAGCAGGGTGGTGTGGTGACTGACAGCAGACAGACAGTATGTTGTAGCAGGGTGGTGTGGTGACTGACAGCAGACAGACAGTATGTTGTAGCAGGGTAGTGTAGTGACTGACAGCAGACAGACAGTATGTTGTAGCAGGGTGGTGTGGTGACTGACAGCAGACAGACAGTATGTTGTAGCAGGGTGGTGTGGTGACTGACAGCAGACAGACAGTATGTTGTAGCAGGGTAGTGTGGTGACTGACAGACAGTATGTTGTAGCAGGGTGGTGTGGTGACTGACAGACAGTATGTTGTAGCAGGGTAGTGTAGTGACTGACAGCAGACAGACAGTATGTTGTAGCAGGGTAGTTGGGTGACTGACAGCAGACAGACAGTATGTTGTAGCAGGGTAGTGTGGTGACTGACAGCAGACAGACAGTATGTTGTAGCAGGGTAGTTGGGTGACTGACAGCAGACAGACAGTATGTTGTAGCAGGGTAGTTGGGTGACTGACAGCAGACAGACAGACAGTATGTTGTAGCAGGGTAGTGTGGTGACTGACAGCAGACAGACAGTATGTTGTAACAGGGTAGTGTAGTGACTGACAGCAGACAGACAGTATGTTGTAGCAGGGTGGTGTGGTGACTGACAGCAGACAGACAGTATGTTGTAGCAGGGTAGTGTAGTGACTGACAGCAGACAGACAGTATGTTGTAGCAGGGTGGTGTGGTGACTGACAGCAGACAGACAGTATGTTGTAGCAGGGTGGTGTGGTGACTGACAGCAGACAGACAGTATGTTGTAGCAGGGTAGTGTAGTGACTGACAGCAGACAGACAGTATGTTGTAGCAGGGTGGTGTGGTGACTGACAGCAGACAGACAGTATGTTGTAGCAGGGTAGTGTAGTGACTGACAGCAGACAGACAGTATGTTGTAGCAGGGTGGTGTGGTGACTGACAGCAGACAGACAGTATGTTGTAGCAGGGTGGTGTGGTGACTGACAGCAGACAGACAGTATGTTGTAGCAGGGTAGTGTGGTGACTGACAGACAGTATGTTGTAGCAGGGTGGTGTGGTGACTGACAGCAGACAGACAGTATGTTGTAGCAGGGTGGTGTGGTGACTGACAGCAGACAGACAGTATGTTGTAGCAGGGTAGTGTGGTGGCTGACAGCAGACAGACAGTATGTTGTAGCAGGGTGGTGTGGTGACTGACAGCAGACAGACAGTATGTTGTAGCAGGGTAGTGTAGTGACTGACAGCAGACAGACAGTATGTTGTAGCAGGGTGGTGTGGTGACTGACAGCAGACAGACAGTATGTTGTAGCAGGGTGGTGTGGTGACTGACAGCAGACAGACAGTATGTTGTAGCAGGGTGGTGTGGTGACTGACAGCAGACAGACAGTATGTTGTAGCAGGGTAGTGTGGTGACTGACAGCAGACAGACAGTATGTTGTAGCAGGGTAGTGTGGTGACTGACAGCAGACAGACAGTATGATGTAGCAGGGTAGTGTAGTGACTGACAGCAGACAGACAGTATGTTGTAGCAGGGTGGTGTGGTGACTGACAGCAGACAGACAGTATGTTGTAGCAGGGTAGTGTAGTGACTGACAGCAGACAGACAGTATGTTGTAGCAGGGTGGTGTGGTGACTGACAGCAGACAGACAGTATGTTGTAGCAGGGTGGTGTGGTGACTGACAGCAGACAGACAGTATGTTGTAGCAGGGTAGTGTGGTGACTGACAGCAGACAGACAGTATGTTGTAGCAGGGTAGTGTGGTGACTGACAGCAGACAGACAGTATGTTGTAGCAGGGTAGTGTAGTGACTGACAGCAGACAGACAGTATGTTGTAGCAGGGTGGTGTGGTGACTGACAGCAGACAGACAGTATGTTGTAGCAGGGTAGTGTAGTGACTGACAGCAGACAGACAGTATGTTGTAGCAGGGTGGTGTGGTGACTGACAGCAGACAGACAGTATGTTGTAGCAGGGTGGTGTGGTGACTGACAGCAGACAGACAGTATGTTGTAGCAGGGTGGTGTGGTGACTGACAGCAGACAGACAGTATGTTGTAGCAGGGTAGTGTGGTGACTGACAGCAGACAGACAGTATGTTGTAGCAGGGTAGGGTGGTGACTGACAGCAGACAGACAGTATGTTGTAGCAGGGTAGTGTGGTGACTGACAGCAGACAGACAGACAGTATGTTGTAGCAGGGTAGTGTAGTGACTGACAGCAGACAGACAGACAGTATGTTGTAGCAGGGTAGTGTGGTGACTGACAGCAGACAGACAGTATGTTGTAGCAGGGTAGTGTAGTGACTGACAGACAGTATGTTGTAGCAGGGTAGTGTGGTGACTGACAGCAGACAGACAGTATGTTGTAGCAGGGTGGTGTGGTGACTGACAGCAGACAGACAGTATGTTGTAGCAGGGTAGTGTAGTGACTGACACCAGACAGACAGTATGTTGTAGCAGGGTAGTGTGGTGACTGACAGCAGACAGACAGACAGTATGTTGTAGCAGGGTAGTGTAGTGACTGACAGCAGACAGACAGTATGTTGTATCAGGGTGGTGTGGTGACTGACAGCAGACAGACAGTATGTTGTAGCAGGGTAGTGTGGTGACTGAGAGCAGACAGACAGTATGTTGTAGCAGGGTAGTGTGGTGACTGACAGCAGACAGACAGTATGTTGTAGCAGGGTAGTGTGGTGACTGACAGACAGTATGTTGTAGCAGGGTGGTGTGGTGACTGACAGACAGTATGTTGTAGCAGGGTAGTGTAGTGACTGACAGCAGACAGACAGTATGTTGTAGCAGGGTAGTTGGGTGACTGACAGCAGACAGACAGTATGTTGTAGCAGGGTAGTGTGGTGACTGACAGCAGACAGACAGTATGTTGTAGCAGGGTAGTTGGGTGACTGACAGCAGACAGACAGACAGTATGTTGTAGTAAGGGTAGTGTGGTGACTGACAGCAGACAGACAGTATGTTGTAGCAGGGTAGTGTGGTGACTGACAGCAGACAGACAGTATGTTGTAGCAGGGTGGTGTGGTGACTGACAGCAGACAGACAGTATGTTGTAGCAGGGTAGTGTAGTGACTGACAGCAGACAGACAGTATGTTGTAGCAGGGTAGTGTGGTGACTGACAGCAGACAGACAGTATGTTGTAACAGGGTAGTGTAGTGACTGACAGCAGACAGACAGTATGTTGTAGCAGGGTGGTGTGGTGACTGACAGCAGACAGACAGTATGTTGTAGCAGGGTAGTGTAGTGACTGACAGCAGACAGACAGTATGTTGTAGCAGGGTGGTGTGGTGACTGACAGCAGACAGACAGTATGTTGTAGCAGGGTGGTGTGGTGACTGACAGCAGACAGACAGTATGTTGTAGCAGGGTAGTGTAGTGACTGACAGCAGACAGACAGTATGTTGTAGCAGGGTGGTGTGGTGACTGACAGCAGACAGACAGTATGTTGTAGCAGGGTGGTGTGGTGACTGACAGCAGACAGACAGTATGTTGTAGCAGGGTAGTGTGGTGACTGACAGACAGTATGTTGTAGCAGGGTGGTGTGGTGACTGACAGCAGACAGACAGTATGTTGTAGCAGGGTGGTGTGGTGACTGACAGCAGACAGACAGTATGTTGTAGCAGGGTAGTGTGGTGGCTGACAGCAGACAGACAGTATGTTGTAGCAGGGTGGTGTGGTGACTGACAGCAGACAGACAGTATGTTGTAGCAGGGTAGTGTAGTGACTGACAGCAGACAGACAGTATGTTGTAGCAGGGTGGTGTGGTGACTGACAGCAGACAGACAGTATGTTGTAGCAGGGTGGTGTGGTGACTGACAGCAGACAGACAGTATGTTGTAGCAGGGTAGTGTAGTGACTGACAGCAGACAGACAGTATGTTGTAGCAGGGTGGTGTGGTGACTGACAGCAGACAGACAGTATGTTGTAGCAGGGTGGTGTGGTGACTGACAGCAGACAGACAGTATGTTGTAGCAGGGTGGTGTGGTGACTGACAGCAGACAGACAGTATGTTGTAGCAGGGTAGTGTAGTGACTGACAGCAGACAGACAGTATGTTGTAGCAGGGTGGTGTGGTGACTGACAGCAGACAGACAGTATGTTGTAGCAGGGTAGTGTAGTGACTGACAGCAGAGAGACAGTATGTTGTAGCAGGGTGGTGTGGTGACTGACAGCAGACAGACAGTATGTTGTAGCAGGGTGGTGTGGTGACTGACAGCAGACAGACAGTATGTAGTAGCAGGGTAGTGTGGTGACTGACAGCAGACAGACAGTATGTTGTAGCAGGGTGGTGTGGTGACTGACAGCAGACAGACAGTATGTTGTAGCAGGGTGGTGTGGTGACTGACAGCAGACAGACAGTATGTTGTAGCAGGGTAGTGTAGTGACTGACAGCAGACATACAGTATGTTGTAGCAGGGTGGTGTGGTGACTGACAGCAGACAGACAGTATGTTGTAGCAGGGTGGTGTGGTGACTGACAGCAGACAGACAGTATGTTGTAGCAGGGTAGTGTGGTGACTGACAGCAGACAGACAGTATGTTGTAGCAGGGTAGTGTGGTGACTGACAGCAGACAGACAGTATGTTGTAGCAGGGTAGTGTAGTGACTGACAGCAGACAGACAGTATGTTGTAGCAGGGTGGTGTGGTGACTGACAGCAGACAGACAGTATGTTGTAGCAGGGTAGTGTAGTGACTGACAGCAGACAGACAGTATGTTGTAGCAGGGTGGTGTGGTGACTGACAGCAGACAGACAGTATGTTGTAGCAGGGTGGTGTGGTGACTGACAGCAGACAGACAGTATGTTGTAGCAGGGTAGTGTGGTGACTGACAGCAGACAGACAGTATGTTGTAGCAGGGTAGTGTGGTGACTGACAGCAGACAGACAGTATGTTGTAGCAGGGTAGTGTAGTGACTGACAGCAGACAGACAGTATGTTGTAGCAGGGTGGTGTGGTGACTGACAGCAGACAGACAGTATGTTGTAGCAGGGTAGTGTAGTGACTGACAGCAGACAGACAGTATGTTGTAGCAGGGTGGTGTGGTGACTGACAGCAGACAGACAGTATGTTGTAGCAGGGTGGTGTGGTGACTGACAGCAGACAGACAGTATGTTGTAGCAGGGTAGTGTAGTGACTGACAGCAGACAGACAGTATGTTGTAGCAGGGTGGTGTGGTGACTGACAGCAGACAGACAGTATGTTGTAGCAGGGTGGTGTGGTGACTGACAGCAGACAGACAGTATGTTGTAGCAGGGTAGTGTGGTGACTGACAGACAGTATGTTGTAGCAGGGTGGTGTGGTGACTGACAGACAGTATGTTGTAGCAGGGTAGTGTAGTGACTGACAGCAGACAGACAGTATGTTGTAGCAGGGTAGTTGGGTGACTGACAGCAGACAGACAGTATGTTGTAGCAGGGTAGTGTGGTGACTGACAGCAGACAGACAGTATGTTGTAGCAGGGTAGTTGGGTGACTGACAGCAGACAGACAGTATGTTGTAGCAGGGTAGTTGGGTGACTGACAGCAGACAGACAGACAGTATGTTGTAGCAGGGTAGTGTGGTGACTGACAGCAGACAGACAGTATGTTGTAACAGGGTAGTGTAGTGACTGACAGCAGACAGACAGTATGTTGTAGCAGGGTGGTGTGGTGACTGACAGCAGACAGACAGTATGTTGTAGCAGGGTAGTGTAGTGACTGACAGCAGACAGACAGTATGTTGTAGCAGGGTGGTGTGGTGACTGACAGCAGACAGACAGTATGTTGTAGCAGGGTGGTGTGGTGACTGACAGCAGACAGACAGTATGTTGTAGCAGGGTAGTGTAGTGACTGACAGCAGACAGACAGTATGTTGTAGCAGGGTGGTGTGGTGACTGACAGCAGACAGACAGTATGTTGTAGCAGGGTAGTGTAGTGACTGACAGCAGACAGACAGTATGTTGTAGCAGGGTGGTGTGGTGACTGACAGCAGACAGACAGTATGTTGTAGCAGGGTGGTGTGGTGACTGACAGCAGACAGACAGTATGTTGTAGCAGGGTAGTGTGGTGACTGACAGACAGTATGTTGTAGCAGGGTGGTGTGGTGACTGACAGCAGACAGACAGTATGTTGTAGCAGGGTGGTGTGGTGACTGACAGCAGACAGACAGTATGTTGTAGCAGGGTAGTGTGGTGGCTGACAGCAGACAGACAGTATGTTGTAGCAGGGTGGTGTGGTGACTGACAGCAGACAGACAGTATGTTGTAGCAGGGTAGTGTAGTGACTGACAGCAGACAGACAGTATGTTGTAGCAGGGTGGTGTGGTGACTGACAGCAGACAGACAGTATGTTGTAGCAGGGTGGTGTGGTGACTGACAGCAGACAGACAGTATGTTGTAGCAGGGTGGTGTGGTGACTGACAGCAGACAGACAGTATGTTGTAGCAGGGTAGTGTGGTGACTGACAGCAGACAGACAGTATGTTGTAGCAGGGTAGTGTGGTGACTGACAGCAGACAGACAGTATGATGTAGCAGGGTAGTGTAGTGACTGACAGCAGACAGACAGTATGTTGTAGCAGGGTGGTGTGGTGACTGACAGCAGACAGACAGTATGTTGTAGCAGGGTAGTGTAGTGACTGACAGCAGACAGACAGTATGTTGTAGCAGGGTGGTGTGGTGACTGACAGCAGACAGACAGTATGTTGTAGCAGGGTGGTGTGGTGACTGACAGCAGACAGACAGTATGTTGTAGCAGGGTAGTGTGGTGACTGACAGCAGACAGACAGTATGTTGTAGCAGGGTAGTGTGGTGACTGACAGCAGACAGACAGTATGTTGTAGCAGGGTAGTGTAGTGACTGACAGCAGACAGACAGTATGTTGTAGCAGGGTGGTGTGGTGACTGACAGCAGACAGACAGTATGTTGTAGCAGGGTAGTGTAGTGACTGACAGCAGACAGACAGTATGTTGTAGCAGGGTGGTGTGGTGACTGACAGCAGACAGACAGTATGTTGTAGCAGGGTGGTGTGGTGACTGACAGCAGACAGACAGTATGTTGTAGCAGGGTAGTGTAGTGACTGACAGCAGACAGACAGTATGTTGTAGCAGGGTGGTGTGGTGACTGACAGCAGACAGACAGTATGTTGTAGCAGGGTGGTGTGGTGACTGACAGCAGACAGACAGTATGTTGTAGCAGGGTAGTGTGGTGACTGACAGACAGTATGTTGTAGCAGGGTGGTGTGGTGACTGACAGACAGTATGTTGTAGCAGGGTAGTGTAGTGACTGACAGCAGACAGACAGTATGTTGTAGCAGGGTAGTTGGGTGACTGACAGCAGACAGACAGTATGTTGTAGCAGGGTAGTGTGGTGACTGACAGCAGACAGACAGTATGTTGTAGCAGGGTAGTTGGGTGACTGACAGCAGACAGACAGTATGTTGTAGCAGGGTAGTTGGGTGACTGACAGCAGACAGACAGACAGTATGTTGTAGCAGGGTAGTGTGGTGACTGACAGCAGACAGACAGTATGTTGTAACAGGGTAGTGTAGTGACTGACAGCAGACAGACAGTATGTTGTAGCAGGGTGGTGTGGTGACTGACAGCAGACAGACAGTATGTTGTAGCAGGGTAGTGTAGTGACTGACAGCAGACAGACAGTATGTTGTAGCAGGGTGGTGTGGTGACTGACAGCAGACAGACAGTATGTTGTAGCAGGGTGGTGTGGTGACTGACAGCAGACAGACAGTATGTTGTAGCAGGGTAGTGTAGTGACTGACAGCAGACAGACAGTATGTTGTAGCAGGGTGGTGTGGTGACTGACAGCAGACAGACAGTATGTTGTAGCAGGGTAGTGTAGTGACTGACAGCAGACAGACAGTATGTTGTAGCAGGGTGGTGTGGTGACTGACAGCAGACAGACAGTATGTTGTAGCAGGGTGGTGTGGTGACTGACAGCAGACAGACAGTATGTTGTAGCAGGGTAGTGTGGTGACTGACAGACAGTATGTTGTAGCAGGGTGGTGTGGTGACTGACAGCAGACAGACAGTATGTTGTAGCAGGGTGGTGTGGTGACTGACAGCAGACAGACAGTATGTTGTAGCAGGGTAGTGTGGTGGCTGACAGCAGACAGACAGTATGTTGTAGCAGGGTGGTGTGGTGACTGACAGCAGACAGACAGTATGTTGTAGCAGGGTAGTGTAGTGACTGACAGCAGACAGACAGTATGTTGTAGCAGGGTGGTGTGGTGACTGACAGCAGACAGACAGTATGTTGTAGCAGGGTGGTGTGGTGACTGACAGCAGACAGACAGTATGTTGTAGCAGGGTGGTGTGGTGACTGACAGCAGACAGACAGTATGTTGTAGCAGGGTAGTGTGGTGACTGACAGCAGACAGACAGTATGTTGTAGCAGGGTAGTGTGGTGACTGACAGCAGACAGACAGTATGATGTAGCAGGGTAGTGTAGTGACTGACAGCAGACAGACAGTATGTTGTAGCAGGGTGGTGTGGTGACTGACAGCAGACAGACAGTATGTTGTAGCAGGGTAGTGTAGTGACTGACAGCAGACAGACAGTATGTTGTAGCAGGGTGGTGTGGTGACTGACAGCAGACAGACAGTATGTTGTAGCAGGGTGGTGTGGTGACTGACAGCAGACAGACAGTATGTTGTAGCAGGGTAGTGTGGTGACTGACAGCAGACAGACAGTATGTTGTAGCAGGGTAGTGTGGTGACTGACAGCAGACAGACAGTATGTTGTAGCAGGGTAGTGTAGTGACTGACAGCAGACAGACAGTATGTTGTAGCAGGGTGGTGTGGTGACTGACAGCAGACAGACAGTATGTTGTAGCAGGGTAGTGTAGTGACTGACAGCAGACAGACAGTATGTTGTAGCAGGGTGGTGTGGTGACTGACAGCAGACAGACAGTATGTTGTAGCAGGGTGGTGTGGTGACTGACAGCAGACAGACAGTATGTTGTAGCAGGGTGGTGTGGTGACTGACAGCAGACAGACAGTATGTTGTAGCAGGGTAGTGTGGTGACTGACAGCAGACAGACAGTATGTTGTAGCAGGGTAGGGTGGTGACTGACAGCAGACAGACAGTATGTTGTAGCAGGGTAGTGTGGTGACTGACAGCAGACAGACAGACAGTATGTTGTAGCAGGGTAGTGTAGTGACTGACAGCAGACAGACAGACAGTATGTTGTAGCAGGGTAGTGTGGTGACTGACAGCAGACAGACAGTATGTTGTAGCAGGGTAGTGTAGTGACTGACAGACAGTATGTTGTAGCAGGGTAGTGTGGTGACTGACAGCAGACAGACAGTATGTTGTAGCAGGGTGGTGTGGTGACTGACAGCAGACAGACAGTATGTTGTAGCAGGGTAGTGTAGTGACTGACACCAGACAGACAGTATGTTGTAGCAGGGTAGTGTGGTGACTGACAGCAGACAGACAGACAGTATGTTGTAGCAGGGTAGTGTAGTGACTGACAGCAGACAGACAGTATGTTGTATCAGGGTGGTGTGGTGACTGACAGCAGACAGACAGTATGTTGTAGCAGGGTAGTGTGGTGACTGAGAGCAGACAGACAGTATGTTGTAGCAGGGTAGTGTGGTGACTGACAGCAGACAGACAGTATGTTGTAGCAGGGTAGTGTGGTGACTGACAGACAGTATGTTGTAGCAGGGTGGTGTGGTGACTGACAGACAGTATGTTGTAGCAGGGTAGTGTAGTGACTGACAGCAGACAGACAGTATGTTGTAGCAGGGTAGTTGGGTGACTGACAGCAGACAGACAGTATGTTGTAGCAGGGTAGTGTGGTGACTGACAGCAGACAGACAGTATGTTGTAGCAGGGTAGTTGGGTGACTGACAGCAGACAGACAGTATGTTGTAGCAGGGTAGTTGGGTGACTGACAGCAGACAGACAGACAGTATGTTGTAGTAAGGGTAGTGTGGTGACTGACAGCAGACAGACAGTATGTTGTAGCAGGGTAGTGTGGTGACTGACAGCAGACAGACAGTATGTTGTAGCAGGGTGGTGTGGTGACTGACAGCAGACAGACAGTATGTTGTAGCAGGGTAGTGTAGTGACTGACAGCAGACAGACAGTATGTTGTAGCAGGGTAGTGTGGTGACTGACAGCAGACAGACAGTATGTTGTAACAGGGTAGTGTAGTGACTGACAAAGGACAGACAGTATGTTGTAGCAGGGTGGTGTGGTGACTGACAGCAGACAGACAGTATGTTGTAGCAGGGTAGTGTAGTGACTGACAGCAGACAGACAGTATGTTGTAGCAGGGTGGTGTGGTGACTGACAGCAGACAGACAGTATGTTGTAGCAGGGTGGTGTGGTGACTGACAGCAGACAGACAGTATGTTGTAGCAGGGTAGTGTAGTGACTGACAGCAGACAGACAGTATGTTGTAGCAGGGTGGTGTGGTGACTGACAGCAGACAGACAGTATGTTGTAGCAGGGTGGTGTGGTGACTGACAGCAGACAGACAGTATGTTGTAGCAGGGTAGTGTGGTGACTGACAGACAGTATGTTGTAGCAGGGTGGTGTGGTGACTGACAGCAGACAGACAGTATGTTGTAGCAGGGTGGTGTGGTGACTGACAGCAGACAGACAGTATGTTGTAGCAGGGTAGTGTGGTGGCTGACAGCAGACAGACAGTATGTTGTAGCAGGGTGGTGTGGTGACTGACAGCAGACAGACAGTATGTTGTAGCAGGGTAGTGTAGTGACTGACAGCAGACAGACAGTATGTTGTAGCAGGGTGGTGTGGTGACTGACAGCAGACAGACAGTATGTTGTAGCAGGGTGGTGTGGTGACTGACAGCAGACAGACAGTATGTTGTAGCAGGGTAGTGTAGTGACTGACAGCAGACAGACAGTATGTTGTAGCAGGGTGGTGTGGTGACTGACAGCAGACAGACAGTATGTTGTAGCAGGGTGGTGTGGTGACTGACAGCAGACAGACAGTATGTTGTAGCAGGGTAGTGTGGTGACTGACAGCAGACAGACAGTATGTTGTAGCAGGGTAGTGTGGTGACTGACAGCAGACAGACAGTATGTTGTAGCAGGGTAGTGTAGTGACTGACAGCAGACAGACAGTATGTTGTAGCAGGGTGGTGTGGTGACTGACAGCAGACAGACAGTATGTTGTAGCAGGGTAGTGTAGTGACTGACAGCAGACAGACAGTATGTTGTAGCAGGGTGGTGTGGTGACTGACAGCAGACAGACAGTATGTTGTAGCAGGGTGGTGTGGTGACTGACAGCAGACAGACAGTATGTTGTAGCAGGGTAGTGTGGTGACTGACAGCAGACAGACAGTATGTTGTAGCAGGGTAGTGTGGTGACTGACAGCAGACAGACAGTATGTTGTAGCAGGGTAGTGTAGTGACTGACAGCAGACAGACAGTATGTTGTAGCAGGGTGGTGTGGTGACTGACAGCAGACAGACAGTATGTTGTAGCAGGGTAGTGTAGTGACTGACAGCAGACAGACAGTATGTTGTATCAGGGTGGTGTGGTGACTGACAGCAGACAGACAGTATGTTGTAGCAGGGTGGTGTGGTGACTGACAGCAGACAGACAGTATGTTGTAGCAGGGTAGTGTAGTGACTGACAGCAGACAGACAGTATGTTGTAGCAGGGTGGTGTGGTGACTGACAGCAGACAGACAGTATGTTGTAGCAGGGTGGTGTGGTGACTGACAGCAGACAGACAGTATGTTGTAGCAGGGTAGTGTGGTGACTGACAGACAGTATGTTGTAGCAGGGTGGTGTGGTGACTGACAGACAGACAGTATGTTGTAGCAGGGTAGTGTAGTGACTGACAGCAGACAGGCAGTATGTTGTAGCAGGGTAGTTGGGTGACTGACAGCAGACAGACAGTATGTTGTAGCAGGGTAGTGTGGTGACTGACAGCAGACAGACAGTATGTTGTAGCAGGGTAGTTGGGTGACTGACAGCAGACAGACAGTATGTTGTAGCAGGGTAGTTGGGTGACTGACAGCAGACAGACAGACAGTATGTTGTAGCAGGGTAGTGTGGTGACTGACAGCAGACAGACAGTATGTTGTAGCAGGGTAGTGTGGTGACTGACAGCAGACAGACAGTATGTTGTAGCAGGGTGGTGTGGTGACTGACAGCAGACAGACAGTATGTTGTAGCAGGGTAGTGTAGTGACTGACAGCAGACAGACAGTATGTTGTAGCAGGGTAGTGTGGTGACTGACAGCAGACAGACAGTATGTTGTAGCAGGGTAGTGTAGTGACTGACAGCAGACAGACAGTATGTTGTAGCAGGGTGGTGTGGTGACTGACAGCAGACAGACAGTATGTTGTAGCAGGGTAGTGTGGTGACTGACAGCAGACAGACAGTATGTTGTAGCAGGGTGGTGTGGTGACTGACAGCAGACAGACAGTATGTTGTAGCAGGGTGGTGTGGTGACTGACAGCAGACAGACAGTATGTTGTAGCAGGGTAGTGTAGTGACTGACAGCAGACAGACAGTATGTTGTAGCAGGGTGGTGTGGTGACTGACAGCAGACAGACAGTATGTTGTAGCAGGGTGGTGTGGTGACTGACAGCAGACAGACAGTATGTTGTAGCAGGGTAGTGTGGTGACTGACAGACAGTATGTTGTAGCAGGGTGGTGTGGTGACTGACAGACAGTATGTTGTAGCAGGGTAGTGTAGTGACTGACAGCAGACGGGGTTGGTCTGTCTCTCATGGCCGGGGGTTGGGTTGGTCTGTCTGACCATGGCCGGGGGTTGGGTTGGTCTGTCTGACCATGGCCGGGGGTTGGGTTGGTCTGTCTGACCATGGCCGGGGGTTGGGTTGGTCTGTCTCTCATGGCCGGGGGTTGGGTTGGTCTGTCTGCGCTATGACAGGGGGTTGGGTTGGTCTGTCTGACCATGGCCGGGGGTTAGGTTGGTCTGTCTGACCATGGCCGGGGGTTGGGTTGGTCTGTCTGACCATGGCCGGGGGTTGGGTTGGTCTGTCTGACCATGGCCGGGGGTTGGGTTGGTCTGTCTGACCATGGCCGGGGGTTGGGTTGGTCTGTCTGACCATGGCCGGGGGTTGGGTTGGTCTGTCTGACCATGGCCAGGGGTTGGGTTGGTCTGTCTGCGCTATGACAGGGGGTTGGGTTGGTCTGTCTGACCATGGCCGGGGGTTGGGTTGGTCTGTCTGACCATGGCCGGGGGTTGGATTGGTCTGTCTGACCATGGCCGGGGGTTGGGTTGGTCTGTCTGACCATGGCCGGGGGTTGGGTTGGTCTGTCTGACCATGGCCGGGGGTTGGGTTGGTCTGTCTGACCATGGCCAGGGGTTGGGTTGGTCTGTCTGCGCTATGACAGGGGGTTGGGTTGGTCTGTCTGACCATGGCCGGGGGTTGGGTTGGTCTGTCTGACCATGGCCGGGGGTTGGGTTGGTCTGTCTGACCATGGCCGGGGGTTGGGTTGGTCTGTCTGACCATGGCCGGGGGTTGGGTTGGTCTGTCTCATGGCCGGGGGTTGGGTTGGTCTGTCTGACCATGGCCGGGGGTTGGGTTGGTCTGTCTGACCATGGCCGGGGGTTGGGTTGGTCTGTCTGACCATGGCCGGGGGTTGGGTTGGTCTGTCTGACCATGGCCGGGGGTTGGGTTGGTCTGTCTGACCATGGCCGGGGGTTGGGTTGGTCTGTCTGACCATGGCCGGGGGTTGGGTTGGTCTGTCTGCGCTATGACAGGGGGGAGCTTCTTACTTCAGCCAGAGAAGGAGAGATGATGGTGGAAAACAGCCTCCCTGAAATGTCTCCACTCTTCACTTCCTGTCCCTCTCCCCCGTTCTGCAGTTTCTTAGGATCCTTCTCTCTGATGGTGAAGATCCAGTCATCACTCCCAAAGTTGTTCCCGCCCGACGCCTGCCCATCCTGCTCCCTGATTGGACAAGATAGACCAGAGTCAGGACTCTAATTGGCTCAGCACGACAGTATGACTCAATAGACTTGGTTAAAGTACTGCACTGCAAAGGGAAGAGGGTTCCATTTAGTATGCAATCTAGGTCTGATCCTGACTTACGAGTCAGACTCGTCTGAGCTGGACTCTGCCTGCAATCTAGGTCTGATCCTGACTTACGAATCAGACTCGTCTGAGCTGGACTCTGCCTGCTGTCTGGTCTGACTAGGTCTGATCCTGACTTACGAGTCAGACTCTTCTGAGCTGGACTCTGCCTGCTGTCTGGTCTGACTAGGTCTGATCCTGACTTACGAGTCAGACTCGTCTGAGCTGGACTCTGCCTGCTGTCTGGTCTGCTCAGCCTTCCACCTCCTGTATCTATCCACCAGCTCTGTCAGGTACGACGTCTTCTTGGCGTGACGCACAATCAGCTTGTGTTTCAACAGCTCTTTGGCAGTGGGCCTCTGCAGAGAGAGAGGGGGAAAGGGAAGGAGGAAAGCGGAAGGGATGAGAAGGAAGTTTAAGCAAGGTGAGGAGTGGAGAGACAGGACTGGATACAGAGAGGGTAAAACTACGCAGGCACAGATGCACAAATTACTTCCAAATGCTCTCTGATATTGCCAGGCCAGCGAATAGAAGTAAAATCAGTTGAAAGCAGGTAGGAAACACCTTCAAGCCCTAACAGAACACTTCAAAAGGAAGTAAAACCAGTTGAAACCAGTTAGGTTTGGGGTTTAAACGTGTTTCCTAACAGAACACTTCAAAAGGAAGTAAAACCAGTTGAAACCAGTTAGGTTTGGGGTTTAAACGTGTTTCCTAACAGAACACTTCAAAAGGAAGTAAAACCAGTTGAAACCAGTTAGGTTTGGGGTTTAAACGTGTTTCCTAACAGAACACTTCAAAAGGAAGTAAAACCAGTTGAAACCAGTTAGGTTTGGGGTTTGAAAGTGAACACTTCTGAAGCCTAACTCTAAAGGAACACTTACGAAGCTTGGCTCCTTGTTTAGGCAGGCCTCCACAAACTCCTTGAGGGGCTTGCTGTAGTTCCCCTCCAGGGTAGGAGGGGTGTTCTTTGGGATAAGGAACAGCACTTTCATCGGGTGTAGCTCAGAGTGTGGGGGTTCTCCTTTAGCCAGCTCTATACATGTTATACCCAGAGACCAGATGTCTGCCTGCAACACAGAGGGGACAGGGGGAGAGATGTTTTCACCTTCGGACCATCCAAAATGACACCCTACTGTTTATATAAAAGTCATGACTTTTGACCAGAGTCCTATGGGCTAGTGTACTATATAGGGAATAGGGTGCCGATTCAGATGTAGACCTTGTGTGGCATTTGGGATAACGTCTTTGTTGTCATTATAAACAGAATTTCCTGTATGACCCCTGAGTCGTAGGCTGACTAATCTCTGACCTATCACCATAGAGTCGTAGGCTGACTAACCTCTGACCTCTCACCATAGAGTCGTAAACTGACTAATCTCTGACCTCTCACAATGGAGTCGTAGGCTGACTAACCTCTGACCTCTCACCATAGAGTCGTAAACTGACTAATCTCTGACCCCTCACCATAGAGTCGTAGGCTGACTAATCTCTGACCTCTCACCATTCAGTCGTAGGCTGACTAACCTCTGACCTCTCACCATAGAGTCGTAGGCTGACTAATCTCTGACCTCTCACCATAGAGTCGTAGGCTGACTAATCTCTGACCTCTCACCATAGAGTTGTAGGCTGACTAACCTCTGACCTCTCACCATAGAGTCGTAGGCTGACTAACCTCTGACCTCTCACCATAGAGTCGTAGGCTGACTAATCTCTGACCTCTCACCATAGAGTCGTAGGCTGACTAATCTCTGACCTCTCACCATAGAGTTGTAGGCTGACTAACCTCTGACCTCTCACCATAGAGTCGTAGGCTGACTAACCTCTGACCTCTCACCATAGAGTCGTAGGCTGACTAATCTCTGACCTCTCACCATAGAGTCGTAGGCTGACTAACCTCTGACCTCTCACCATAGAGTCGTAGGCTGACTGTAACCTTCGACCTCTCACCTTACAGTCGTAGGCTGACTGCTTGATGACCTCTGGAGCCATCCAGAAGGGCGTGCCAACGAAGGTGCTGCGTTTGAGCTGGGTGTCTGTTAGCTGTCCCGCCACCCCAAAGTCTGCCAGCTTCACCTCCCCACGCTCCGACAGCAGGACGTTGGCAGCTGAGGGAGAGATGAGAGCAGTTTGGATAACCAAGCTAGCATGGATTCCTGGTCCTCGGGGTAGGACCGACCAGGACTCAAACCCAGAATGGAACTAGGGGGTAGGACCGACCAGGACTCAAACCCAGAATGGAACTAGGGGGTAGGACCGACCAGGACTCAAACCCAGAATGGAACTAGGGGGTAGGACCGACCAGGACTCAAACCCAGAATGGAACTAGGGGGTAGGCCCGACCAGGACTCAAACCCAGAATGGAACTAGGGGGAAGGCCCGACCAGGACTCAAACCCAGAATGGAACTAGGGGGAAGGCCCGACCAGGACTCAAACCCAGAATGGAACCAAGGGGTAGGCCCGACCAGGACTCAAACCCAGAATGGAACTAGGGGGAAGGCCCGACCAGGACTCAAACCCAGAATGGAACTAGGGGGAAGGCCCGACCAGGACTCAAACCCAGAATGGAACCAAGGGGTAGGCCCGACCAGGACTCAAACCCAGAATGGAACTAGGGGGAAGGCCCGACCAGGACTCAAACCCAGAATGGAACTAGGGGGAAGGCCCGACCAGGACTCAAACCCAGAATGGAACCAAGGGGTAGGCCCGACCAGGAGTCATACCCAGAATGGAACTAGGGGGAATGCCCGACCAGGACTCAAACCCAGAAAGGAACCAGGGGGTAGGCCCGACCAGGACTCAAACCCAGAATGGAACCAAGGGGTAGGCCCGACCAGGACTCAAACCCAGAATGGAACTAGGGGGAAGGCCCGACCAGGACTCAAACCCAGAATGGAACCAAGGGGTAGGCCCGACCAGGACTCAAACCCAGAATGGAACTAGGGGGAATGCCCGACCAGGACTGAAACCCAGAAAGGAACCAAGGGGTAGGCCCGACCAGGACTCAAACCCAGAATGGAACAAAGGGGTAGGCCCGACCAGGACTCAAACCCAGAATGGAACCAGGGGGTAGGCCCGACCAGGACTCAAACCCAGATTGGAACAAAGGGGTAGGCCCGACCAGGACTCAAACCCAGAATGGAACTAGGGGGATGGCCCGACCAGGACTCAAACCCAGAATGGAACCAAGGGGTAGGCCCGACCAGGACTCAAACCCAGAATGGAACCAAGGGGTAGGCCTGACCAGGACTCAAACCCAGAATGGAACTAGGGGGAATGCCCGACCAGGACTCAAATCCAGAAAGGAACCAGGGGGTAGGTCCGACCAGGACTCAAACCCAGAATGGAACCAAGGGGTAGGCCCGACCAGGACTCAAACCCAGAATGGAACTAGGGGGAAGGCCCGACCAGGACTCAAACCCAGAATGGAACCAAGGGGTAGGCCCGACCAGGACTCAAACCCAGAATGGAACTAGGGGGAATGCCCGACCAGGACTGAAACCCAGAAAGGAACCAAGGGGTAGGCCCGACCAGGACTCAAACCCAGAATGGAACAAAGGGGTAGGCCCGACCAGGACTCAAACCCAGAATGGAACCAGGGGGTAGGCCCGACCAGGACTCAAACCCAGATTGGAACAAAGGGGTAGGCCCGACCAGGACTCAAACCCAGAATGGAACTAGGGGGATGGCCCGACCAGGACTCAAACCCAGAATGGAACCAAGGGGTAGGCCCGACCAGGACTCAAACCCAGAATGGAACCAAGGGGTAGGCCTGACCAGGACTCAAACCCAGAATGGAACTAGGGGGAATGCCCGACCAGGACTCAAATCCAGAAAGGAACCAGGGGGTAGGTCCGACCAGGACTCAAACCCAGAATGGAACCAAGGGGTAGGCCCGACCAGGACTCAAACCCAGAATGGAACCAAGGGGTAGGCCCGACCAGGACTCAAACCCAGAATGGAACTAGGGGGAATGCCTGACCAGGACTCAAACCCAGAAAGGAACCAGGGGGTAGGCCCGACCAGGACTCAAACCCAGAATGGAACTAAGGGGTAGGCCCGACCAGGACTCAAACCCAGAATGGAACTAGGGGGTAGGCCCGACCAGGACTCAAACCCAGAATGGAACTAGGGGCTAGGCCCGACCAGGACTCAAACCCAGAATAGAACTAGGGGGAAGGCCCGACCAGGACTCAAACCCAGAATGGAACTAGGGGGATGGCCCGACCAGGACTCAAACCCAGAATGGAACCAAGGGGTAGGCCCGACCAGGACTCAAACCCAGAATGGAACCAAGGGGTAGGCCTGACCAGGACTCAAACCCAGAATGGAACTAGGGGGAATGCCCGACCAGGACTCAAATCCAGAAAGGAACCAGGGGGTAGGTCCGACCAGGACTCAAACCCAGAATGGAACCAAGGGGTAGGCCCGACCAGGACTCAAACCCAGAATGGAACCAAGGGGTAGGCCCGACCAGGACTCAAACCCAGAATGGAACTAGGGGGAATGCCTGACCAGGACTCAAACCCAGAAAGGAACCAGGGGGTAGGCCCGACCAGGACTCAAACCCAGAATGGAACTAAGGGGTAGGCCCGACCAGGACTCAAACCCAGAATGGAACTAGGGGGAATGCCTGACCAGGACTCAAACCAAGAAAGGAACCAGGGGGCAGGCCCGACCAGGACTCAAACCCAGAATGGAACCAAGGGGTAGGCCCGACCAGGACTCAAACCCAGAATGGAACTAGGGGGTAGGCCCGACCAGGACTCAAACCCAGAATGGAACTAGGGGCTAGGCCCGACCAGGACTCAAACCCAGAATAGAACTAGGGGGAAGGCCCGACCAGGACTCAAACCCAGAATGGAACTAGGGGGATGGCCCGACCAGGACTCAAACCCAGAATGGAACCAAGGGGTAGGCCCGACCAGGACTCAAACCCAGAATGGAACCAAGGGGTAGGCCTGACCAGGACTCAAACCCAGAATGGAACTAGGGGGAATGCCCGACCAGGACTCAAATCCAGAAAGGAACCAGGGGGTAGGTCCGACCAGGACTCAAACCCAGAATGGAACCAAGGGGTAGGCCCGACCAGGACTCAAACCCAGAATGGAACCAAGGGGTAGGCCCGACCAGGACTCAAACCCAGAATGGAACTAGGGGGAATGCCTGACCAGGACTCAAACCCAGAAAGGAACCAGGGGGTAGGCCCGACCAGGACTCAAACCCAGAATGGAACTAAGGGGTAGGCCCGACCAGGACTCAAACCCAGAATGGAACTAGGGGGAATGCCTGACCAGGACTCAAACCAAGAAAGGAACCAGGGGGCAGGCCCGACCAGGACTCAAACCAAGAATGGAACCAAGGGGTAGGCCCGACCAGGACTCAAACCCAGAATGGAACTAGGGGGTAGGCCCGACCAGGACTCAAACCCAGAATGGAACTAGGGGCTAGGCCCGACCAGGACTCAAACCCAGAATAGAACTAGGGGGAAGGCCCGACCAGGACTCAAACCCAGAATGGAACTAGGGGGATGGCCCGACCAGGACTCAAACCCAGAATGGAACCAAGGGGTAGGCCCGACCAGGACTCAAACCCAGAATGGAACTAGGGGGTAGGCCCGACCAGGACTCAAACCCAGAATAGAACTAGGGGGAAGGCCCGACCAGGACTCAAACCCAGAATAGAACTAGGGGGAAGGCCCGACCAGGACTCAAACCCAGAATGGAACTAGGGGGAAGGCCCGACCAGGACTCAAACCCAGAATGGAACCAGGGGGAAGGCCCGACCAGGACTCAAACCCAGGTCCAGAGACTGTCAACCTAACACCTTAACCGTTACACCAAGAGAGACAAACCCCTTGAGGAGGAGGTCACTAGTTGTGGGTTAATGTCACTCATTCTAATCTGGACAACTCACTGTTCACGTCATTGAAAAATGCCCCCTACATTAACACTGTCAGTACTGTTGATGTCTCTGTACCTTCTACATTAACCCTGTCAGTACTGTTGATGTCTCTGTACCTTCTACATGAACCCTGTCAGTACTGTTGATGTCTCTGTACCTTCTACATTAACACTGTCAGTACTGTTGATGTCTGTACCTTCTACATTAACCCTGTCAGTACTGTTGATGTCTCTGTACCTTCTACATTAACACTGTCAGTACTGTTGATGTCTGTACCTTCTACATTAACCCTGTCAGTACTGTTGATGTCTCTGTACCTTCTACATGAACCCTGTCAGTACTGTTGATGTCTCTATACCGTCTACATGAACCCTGTCAGTACTGTTGATGTCTCTGTACGTTCTACATGAACCCTGTCAGTACTGTTGATGTCTCTGTACCTTCTACATGAACCCTGTCAGTACTGTTGATGTCTCTGTACCTTCTACATTAACCCTGTCAGTACTGTTGATGTCTCTGTACCTTCTACATTAACCCTGTCAGTACTGTCGATGTCTATTACCTTCTACATGAACCCTGTCAGTACTGTTGATGTCTCTGTACCTTCTACATTAACCATGTCAGTACTGTTGATGTCTCTGTACCTTCTACATGAACCCTGGCAGTACTGTTGATGTCTCTGTACCTTCTACATGAACCCTGTCAGTACTGTTGATGTCTCTGTACCTTCTACATGAACCCTGTCAGTACTGTTGATGTCTCTATACCTTCTACATTAACACTGTCAGTACTGTTGATGTCTCTGTACCTTCTACATTAACCCTGTCAGTACTGTTGATGTCTCTGTACCTTCTACATGAACCCTGTCAGTACTGTTGATGTCTCTGTACCTTCTACATTAACACTGTCAGTACTGTTGATGTCTCTGTACCTTCTACATTAACACTGTCAGTACTGTTGATGTCTCTGTACCTTCTACATTAACCCTGTCAGTAGTGTTGATGTCTCTGTACCTTCTACATTAACACTGTCAGTACTGTTGATGTCTCTGTACCTTCTACATTAACCCTGTCAGTACTGTTGATGTATCTGTATCTTCTACATGAACCCTGTCAGTACTGTTGATGTCTCTGTACCTTCTACATTAACCCTGTCAGTACTGTTGATGTCTATGTACCTACTAGTACCCCTGTTAGTCCCTACTAGTATCCCTGTTAGCCTCTACTAGTATCCCTGTTAACACCTACTAGTATCCCTGTTAGTTAGGTTAGTCCCTACTAGTATCCCTGTTAGTTAGGTTAGTCCCTACTAGTACCCCTGTTAGTCCCTACTAGTATCCCTGTTAGCCTCTACTAGTATCCCTGTTAGCCTCTACTAGTATCCCTGTTAACACCTACTAGTATCCCTGTTAGTTAGGTTAGTCCCTACTAGTATCCCTGTTAGTTAGGTTAGTCCCTACTAGTATCCATGCTGGCTAGGTTAGCCCCTACTGGTATCCATGCTAACTTGGTTAGTCCCTACTGGTATTATAATAAATAACCTTTTTTGGCCTATACCTGCTGTTCGTGTCCCCTCATTGCCACAGTCCCTACTAGTATCCATGCTAGCTTGGTTAGCCCCTACTGGTATCCATGCAAGCTAGGTTAGCCCCTACTGGTATCCATGCTAGGTTAGCCTCTACTGGTATCCATGCTAGCTAGGTTAGCCCCTACTGGTACCCATGCTAGCTAGGTTAGCCCCTACTGGTACCCATGCTAGCTAGGTTAGCCCCTACTGGTATCCATGCTAGCTAGTACCTTTGATATCTCTGTGTATCTTCTTTTCTGAGTGGAGGTATTCCAGACCCTTCAGAATCTCTCTGAGGATGGTGGCGATCTGAGTCTCATCCAGCAACCCCGGCTCCAACTGGAAAAACCACACAACCGCAACTGTTAGCTAGCACAACTCACACAACCGCCCCTGTTAGCTAGCACAACTTACACAACCACCCCTGTTAGCTAGCACAACTCACACAACTTCCCCTGTTAGCTAGGGCAACTCACACAACCGCCCCTGTTAGCTAGCACAACTCACACAACCTCCCCTGTTAGCTAGCACAACTCACACAACCTCCCCTGTTAGCTAGCACAACTCACACAACCGCCTCTGTTAGCTAGGACAACTCACACAACCGCGCCAGTTAGCTAGCACAACTCACACAACCTCCCCTGTTAGCTAGCACAACTTACACAACCTCCCCTGTTAGCTAACACAACTCACACAACCACCCCTGTTAGCTAGCACAACTCACACAACCGTTAGCTAACACAATGTCCACATATCGTCTGATTACTGGTAACATCACTCACCAGATCTAATGCCGAGCCTCCCCCTAGATACTCCATAATGATCCACAGCTTGGCCTCCTGAAGCAGACAAGAGAAGCCAGTTACAGAGGCCCTGTTAGGACAGGGGCTGGTTCCTCCAAATCTGTAGCAATAAGTGCTGATGCCCTGAGAAGCTCTGTCTGGTGGGAGTCAGGAGTCTTTTATCCTGGTTTCATTTGGGATTAAATAGAGAGAAGTGGGAAGTGAGATTAAAATGATGTTAAATCCCTTCCTACTAACATGACGATGGTCCTAAATATCAGCCTGTGGGCCAGATGTCTGCAGGGGAGTACCACTTTCCCTTCGGTTCTTCTATCTAGTGGCTCTAACTGTTAAGTATCTAGGCTAGAAAAAAGGGCACTTCGCTGAAGTATAGTATGTTTAGAGAACAACCTGGAAAAGCCTTCAACAGGGGGGTTTATGGGATAGCAGGGGGTTTATGGGACAGCAAGGGGGGTTTATGGGACAACAGGGGGGTTTATGGGATAGCAGGGGGTTTATGAGACAGCAAGGGGGGTTTATGGGACAACAAGGGGGTTTATGGGACAGCAAGGGGGGTTTATGGGACAACAGGGGGGTTTATGGGACAACAGGGGGGTTTATGGGACAGCAAGGCGGGTTTATGGGACAGCAAGGGGGTTTATGGGACAACAGGGGGGTTTATGGGACAGCAAGTGGGTTTATGGGACAACAGGGGGGTTTATGGGACAGCAAGGGGGGTTTATGGGACAACAGCGGGTTTATGGGACAACAGGGGGGTTTATGGGACAGCAAGGGGGGTTTATGGGACAGCAAGGGGAGTTTATGGGACAGCAAGGGGGGGTTTATGGGACAGCAAGGGGGGTTTATGGGACAACAGGGGGGTTTATGGGACAGTGGTATAGAGGTACAGTGGGACAACAGGGGGGTTGATGGGACAGTGGTATAGAGGTACAGTGGGACAACAGGGGGGTTTATGAGACAGTGGTTCAGTGGGACAACAGGGGGTTTATGAGACAGTGGTTCAGTGGGACAGCAGGGGGGGTTGTGGGACAGTGGTTCAGTGGGACAACAGGGGGTTTATGAGACAGTGATTCAGTGGGACAGCAGGGGGGTTTATGGGACAGTGGTGCTCACTTTGAGATAGGAGACATAGTACTTGGTGACCTTTAACCCTGACCCCTAACCCTATGACCTACCTTCAGGTAGGATCCATAGTACTTGGTGATGAAGGGGCTGTCACACGGACCTCTCCTGCTCCATAACCTTTGACCCTGACCCCTAACCCTATGACCTACCTTCAGGTATGATCCATAGTACTTGGTGATGAAGGGGCTGTCACACTGACCTCTCCTGCTCCATAACCTTTAACCCTGACCCCTAACCAAATCAAATCAAATCAAATCAAATGTATTTATATAGCCCTTCGTACATCAGCTGATATCTCAAAGTGCTGTACAGAAACCCAGCCTAAAACCCCAAACAGCAAGCAATGCAGGTGTAGAAGCACGGATCATGTTGTAACCCTATGACCTACCTTCAGGTATGATCCATAGTACTTGGTGATGAAAGGGCTGTCGCACTGACTCAACACAGTGATCTCCTGCTGAATATCCTCCATCTCATCCTCAGCCTCCTCCAGGTCAATGATCTTAATGGCCACCACCTTCTGAGTCCTGTTGTCTATTCCTTTAAACACCTCACCAAACGAGCCTTTACCGATCCTCTCCAACTTAGTGAACAGCTCCTCTGGGTCTGCCTTCACGTTCTACAGGAGGAGAAGGGAGAGAGGGAGGGGGAGGAGAGAGGGAGGTAGGAGGGGGGAGGAGGGAGAGAGGGAGGAGAAGGAAGGGAGAGAGGGAGGTAGGAGGGGGGAGGAGGGAGAGAGGGCGAAGGGAGGGAGAGAGGGAGGGGGAGGAGAGAGGGAGGGAGGTAGGAGGGGGGAGGAGGGAGAGAGGGAGGAGAAGGGAGAGAGGGAGGGGGAGGGGGGAGGAGGAAGAGAGGGAGGGGGAGGAGAGAGGGAGGTAGGAGGGGGGAGGAGGGAGAGAGGGAGGAGAAGGGAGAGAGGGAGGGGGGAGGGGGAGGAGAGAGGGAGGTAGGAGGGGGGAGGGGGCGGAGAGAGGGAGGTAGGAGGGGGGAGGAGAGAGCAGCAGTGTTTAGAAGTTGAATCCATGACATGTGATAAGAGTTAAACAATATCAGGCAGCATTATTTTGTGAACAACATGTTGCAACACTGCAGCAATGATGAAGCCAAGAAGTCCTCTTTATAGCGACCAGACTATAAAGGAGTCCTCTTTATAGCGACCAGACTATTGAATAAAGGAGTCCTCTTTATAGCGACCAGAATATAAAGGAGTCCTCTTTATAGCGACCAGACTATTGAATAAAGGAGTCCTCTTTATAGCGACCAGACTATAAAGGAGTCCTCTTTATAGCGACCAGACTATTGAATAAAGGAGTCCTCTTTATAGCGACCAGACTATTGAATAAAGGAGTCCTCTTCATAGCGACCAGACTATTGAATAAAGGAGTCCTCTTTATAGCGACCAGACTATTGAATAAAGGAGTCCTCTTCATAGCGACCAGACTATTGAATAAAGGAGTCCTCTTTATAGTGACCAGACTATAAAGGAGTCCTCTTTATAGCGACCAGACTATAAAGGAGTCCTCTTCATAGCGACCAGACTATTGAATAAAGGAGTCCTCTTTATAGCGACCAGACTATTGAATAAAGGAGTCCTCTTTATAGCGACCAGACTATTGAATAAAGGAGTCCTCTTTATAGCGACCAGACTATTGAATAAAGGAGTCCTCTTTATAGCGACCAGACTATTGAATAAAGGAGTCCTCTTTATAGCGACCAGACTATTGAATAAAGGAGTCCTCTTTATAGCGACCAGACTATTGAATAAAGGAGTCCTCTTTATAGCGACCAGACTATTGAATAAAGGAGTCCTCTTTATAGCGACCAGACTATAAAGGAGTCCTCTTTATAGCGACCAGACTATTGAATAAAGGAGTCCTCTTTATAGCGACCAGACTATTGAATAAAGGGGTCCTCTTTATAGCGACCAGACTATTGAATAAAGGAGGCCTCTTTATAGCGACCAGACTATTGAATAAAGGGGTCCTCTTTATAGCGACCAGACTATTGAATAAAGGAGTCCTCTTTATAGCGACCAGACTATAAAGGAGTCCTCTTTATAGCGACCAGACTATAAAGGAGTCCTCTTTATAGCGACCAGACTATTGAATAAAGGAGTCCTCTTTATAGCGACCAGACTATTGAATAAAGGAGTCCTCTTTATAGCGACCAGACTATAAAGGAGTCCTCTTTATAGCGACCAGACTATTGAATAAAGGAGTCCTCTTTATAGCGACCAGACTATTGAATAAAGGAGTCCTCTTTATAGCAACCAGACTATTGAATAAAGGAGTCCTCTTTATAGCGACCAGACTATAAAGGAGTCCTCTTTATAGCGACCAGACTATTGAATAAAGGAGTCCTCTTTATAGCGACCAGACTATTGAATAAAGGGGTCCTCTTTATAGCGACCAGACTATTGAATAAAGGAGTTCTCTTTATAGCGACCAGACTATAAAGGAGTCCTCTTTATAGCGACCAGACTATTGAATAAAGGAGTCCTCTTTATAGCGACCAGACTATTGAATAAAGGAGTCCTCTTTATAGCGACCAGACTATAAAGGAGTCCTCTTTATAGCGACCAGACTATTGAATAAAGGAGTCCTCTTTATAGCGACCAGACTATAAAGGAGTCCTCTTTATAGCGACCAGACTATAAAGGAGTCCTCTTTATAGCGACCAGACTATTGAATAAAGGAGTCCTCTTTATAGCGACCAGACTATAAAGGAGTCCTCTTTATAGCGACCAGACTATAAAGGAGTCCTCTTTATAGCGACCAGACTATAAAGGAGTCCTCTTTATAGCGACCAGACTATTGAATAAAGGAGTCCTCTTTATAGCGACCAGACTATAAAGGAGTCCTCTTCATAGCGACCAGACTATTGAATAAAGGAGTCCTCTTTATAGCGACCAGACTATTGAATAAAGGAGTCCTCTTTATAGCGACCAGACTATAAAGGAGTCCTCTTCATAGCGACCAGACTATTGAATAAAGGAGTCCTCTTTATAGCGACCAGACTATAAAGGAGTCCTCTTTATAGCGACCAGACTATAAAGGAGTCCTCTTCATAGCGACCAGACTATTGAATAAAGGAGTCCTCTTTATAGCGACCAGACTATAAAGGAGTTCTCTTTAATTTCCATGACACAACCTGGGACTAGGATGTCGCTCTGCTTTGACCTCTGACCCTACAGTACTCTCCCCTGGTCCGGACCTGTGACCCTAACCCTACAGTACTCTCCCTTGGTCCTGACCCTAACCCTATAGTACTCTCCCCTGGCCCTGACCTGTGACCCTATTGTACTCTCCCCTGGCCCTGACCCTACAGCACTCTCCCCTGGTCCTGACCTCTGACCCTAACCCTACAGCACTCTCCCTTGGTCCTGACCCTAACCCTACAGTACTCTCCCTTGGTCCTGACCCTAACCCTACAGTACTCTCCCTTGGTCCTGACCCTAACCCTACAGTACTCTCCCCTGGCCCTGACCTGTGACCCTATAGTACTCTCCCCTGGCCCTGACCCTACAGTACTCTCCCCTGGTCCTGACCTCTGACCCTAACCCTACAGTACTCTCCCCTGGTCCTGACCTCTGACCCTACAGTACTCTCCCCTGGTATTGACCTCTGACCCTAACCCTACAGTACTCTCCCCTGGTCCTGACCTCTGACCCTACAGTACTCTCCCCTGGTCCTGACCTCTGACCCTAACCCTACAGTACTCTCCCCTGGTATTGACCTCTGACCCTAACCCTACAGTACTCATCTTGGAAAGTATTCATACCCCTTGACTTTCCCCCCACACCGTTGTATTACAGCCTCATTGTAAAATGGGTTAAATCATTTTTTTCCCTTCAATCTACACACAATACCCCATAATGACATCTCAATACCCCATAATGACATCACAATACCCCATAATGACATCACAATACCCCATAATGACATCACAATACCCCATAATGACATCACAATACCCCATAATGACATCTCAATACCCCATAATGACATCTCAATACCCCATAATAACATCACAATACCCCATAATGACACCACAATACCCCATAATGACATCACAATACCCCATAATGACAAAGCAAAAACTGGTTTGTAGACATTTTTTAAAATGTATAAAAAATAAATAAACCCTGTGTGCTTAGCGTAGTTTTCCTTCGCCCCAGGCGGTGGTCCTGAGCACTCTGGAGCAGGTTTTCATCAAGGATCTTTCTGTACTTTGCTCCATTAATCTTTCTCTTGATCCTGACTAGTCTCCCAGTCTCTGCCGCTGACAAACATCCCCACAGCATGATGCTGCCACCACCATACTTCACCGTAGGGATGGTGCCAGGTTTCCTCCAGAAGTGACACACTGCATTCAGGCCACAGAGTTCAATCTTGGTTTCATCAGATCAGACAATCTTGTTTCTCATGGTCTGAGGGTCCTTTAGGTGCCTTTTGGCAAACTCCAAGCAGGCTGTGCCTTTTACTGAAGAGTGGCTTCCATCTGGCCACTCCACCAGAAAGGCCTGATTGGTGGAGTGCTGCAGAGATGGTTGTCCTTCTGGAAGGCTCTCCCATCTCCACAGAGGAACTCTGGAGCCCTGTCAGAGTGACCCTTGGGTTCTTGGTATCCTCCCTGACCAAGGCCCTTTTACCCCGGTTGCTCAGTTTGGCCGGGCGGCCAGCTCTAGGAAGAGTCTTGGTGGTTCCAAACGTCTTCCATTTAAGAATGATGGAGACCACTGTGTTCTTGGGGACCTTCCAATGCTCCAGACATTTTTTGGTACACTATCCCAGACAAGTGTGTACTTTTCCAAATAATGTTCAATCAATTGAATTTACCACAGGTGGACTCCAATCAAGTTGTAGAAACATCTCAAGGATGATCAATGGAAACAGGATGCACCTGAGCTCAATTTCGAGTCTCATAGCAAAAGGGTCTGAATACTGATGTAAATAAGGTATTTCTGTTTTTATTTTCATAAATTAGCAAACATGTCTGAAAACCTGTTTTTGCTTAGTCATTATGGGGTATTGTGTAGATTGATGAGAAAAACTATGTAATTGAATACATTTTAGAATAAGGCTGTAATGTAACAACATGTGGAAGAAGGGAAGTGGTCTGAATACTTTCCAAATGCTTTGCACATAGCAACATGATTATGACTAGTTATTCACTGTGTATTTATTCCTTGTGTCCCCATTTCAATGATTTATTGTTGTAATCTTAATCTGCTTTGTTGGAAAAGGATCCGTGAGCATTTCACCGTTAGTCTACACCTGTTGTTTACCAAGCAGGTGACAAATAACATTTTTCAGTAATTCCATTTCCGATTTGGTAAGAGAATTACGAGTTTTAAATCACTTAATTCATTAGCAAAGTTGATATGAGTAAAAACACTAAGTAATGGGTGGGTCTACCTTCACTTGTTAATTTGTGAACTTTCATTATCCTTCCTCCTCACGAGGGAGAGAAATGTGAAAATATCTTAAAGACGGAGGTTTTTGGTAACGGAATTACAAGACAATGTTTCTTAACTTACATAAGGCAAATAATTTGATATTAGTTGGCAAGGGTCTTCAACAATTTGGTGTTTTGATGTATTTCTTATACATTTTAGGACTTTCTGCTAGACGTTGTTCAACACCCCTTTTTCATCTGATCAGAAATCACAGACTTATTCCTCATTGTTATGATGGAAAACGGTTGGAAAATGAATATATAGAGCTTAATTAAAATATATATTTATAGACAAAGCTTTCATTTGACACCCAATTCGACACGCTCCTATGAACTTTACATTTTGGTGCTCATGGGTAATTTTAGAAGGAAATGCCCTTAGCTGTTCCACCTCTCAGAAACCAACACACAACACTCAGCTCATGGAAAATACTGGTCTACTGTAGGCTAGATATGATGTACGCTAGATATATCACTCACATTGCGATTTACAAACATATGACTTGGCAACCAGCTGTATTCAAGTACAGATGTGAACAGGTCACATTTCAGGAATAGATGTCAGTCAGTGAGCTGTTTGTGGTTCAAATCTTCAGCCTAGCTTAGAGTCCTCTGTTTTCCATTGCTTTAGCCTAGCTTAGAGAGTCTTCTGTTTTCCAGTGCTTTAGCCTAGCTTAGAGAGTCCTCTGTTTTCCAGTGCTTTAGCCTAGCTTAGAGAGTCCTCTGTTTTCCAGTGCTTTAGCCTAGCTTAGAGAGTCCTCTGTTTTCCAGTGCTTTAGCCTAGCTTAGAGTCCTCTGTTTTCCAGTGCTTTAGCCTAGCTTAGAGAGTCCTCTGTTTTCCAGTGCTTTAGCCTAGCTTAGAGTCCTCTGTTTTCCAGTGCTTTAGCCTAGCTTAGAGAGTCCTCTGTTTTCCAGTGATTTAGTCTTTAGCCTAGCTTAGAGAGTCCTCTGTTTTCCATTGCTTTAGTATTTAGCCTAGCTTAGAGAGTCCTCTGTTTTCCAGTGCTTTAGTCTTTAGCCTAGCTTAGAGAGTCCTCTGTTTTCCAGTGCTTTAGCCTAGCTTAGAGAGTCCTCTGTTTTCCAGTGATTTAGTCTTTAGCCTAGCTTAGAGAGTCCTCTGTTTTCCATTGCTTTAGTATTTAGCCTAGCTTAGAGAGTCCTCTGTTTTCCAGTGCTTTAGTCTTTAGCCTAGCTTAGAGAGTCCTCTGTTTTCCATTGCTTTAGTCTTTAGCCCAGCTCAGAGGATCCTCTGTTTCCCATTGCTTTAGTCTTTAGCCTAGCTCAGAGGATCCTCTGTTTTCCATTGCTTTAGCGTAGCTCAGAGAATCCTCTGTTTTCCATTGCTTTAGCCTAGCTCAGAGGATCCTCTGTTTCCCATTGCTTTAGTCTTTAGCCCAGCTCAGAGGATCCTCTGTTTCCCATTGCTTTAGTCTTTAGCCCAGCTCAGAGAATCCTCTGTTTTCCATTGCTTTAGTCTTTAGCCCAGCTCAGAGGATCCTCTGTTTCCCATTGCTTTAGTCTTTAGCCTAGCTCAGAGGATCCTCTGTTTTCCATTGCTTTAGCGTAGCTCAGAGAATCCTCTGTTTTCCATTGCTTTAGTCTTTAGCCTAGCTCAGAGAGTCCTCTGTTTTCCATTGCTTTAGCCTAGCTCTGAGAATCCTGTTTTCCATTGCTTTAGTCTAGCTTAGAGAGTCCTCTGTTTTCCAGTGCTTTAGTCTTTAGCCTAGCTCAGAGAATCCTGTTTTCCATTGCTTTAGCCTAGCTTAGAGAGTCCTCTGTTTTCCAGTGCTTTAGTCTTTAGCCTAGCTCAGAGAATCCTGTTTTCCATTGCTTTAGCCTAGCCCAGAGAATCCTCTGTTTTCCACTGCTTTAGTCTAGCTCAGAGAGTCCTCTGTTTTCCATTGCATTAGTATTTAGCCTAGCTCAGAGAGTCCTCTGTTTTCCATTGCTTTAGTCTTTAGCCTAGCTCAGAGGATCCTCTGTTTTCCATAGCTTTAGCGTAGCTCAGAGGAGCCTCTGTTTTCCATTGCTTTAGTCTTTAGCCTAGCTTAGAGAGTCCTCTGTTTTCCATTGCTTTAGTCTTTAGCCCAGCTCAGAGGATCCTCTGTTTCCCATTGCTTTAGTCTTTAGCCTAGCTCAGAGGATCCTCTGTTTTCCATTGCTTTAGCGTAGCTCAGAGAATCCTCTGTTTTCCATTGCTTTAGCCTAGCTCAGAGGATCCTCTGTTTCCCATTGCTTTAGTCTTTAGCCCAGCTCAGAGGATCCTCTGTTTCCCATTGCTTTAGTCTTTAGCCCAGCTCAGAGAATCCTCTGTTTTCCATTGCTTTAGCCTAGCTTAGAGAGTCTTCTGTTTTCCAGTGCTTTAGCCTAGCTTAGAGAGTCCTCTGTTTTCCAGTGCTTTAGCCTAGCTTAGAGAGTCCTCTGTTTTCCAGTGCTTTAGCCTAGCTTAGAGAGTCCTCTGTTTTCCAGTGCTTTAGCCTAGCTTAGAGTCCTCTGTTTTCCAGTGCTTTAGCCTAGCTTAGAGAGTCCTCTGTTTTCCAGTGCTTTAGCCTAGCTTAGAGTCCTCTGTTTTCCAGTGCTTTAGCCTAGCTTAGAGAGTCCTCTGTTTTCCAGTGATTTAGTCTTTAGCCTAGCTTAGAGAGTCCTCTGTTTTCCATTGCTTTAGTATTTAGCCTAGCTTAGAGAGTCCTCTGTTTTCCAGTGCTTTAGTCTTTAGCCTAGCTTAGAGAGTCCTCTGTTTTCCAGTGCTTTAGCCTAGCTTAGAGAGTCCTCTGTTTTCCAGTGATTTAGTCTTTAGCCTAGCTTAGAGAGTCCTCTGTTTTCCATTGCTTTAGTATTTAGCCTAGCTTAGAGAGTCCTCTGTTTTCCAGTGCTTTAGTCTTTAGCCTAGCTTAGAGAGTCCTCTGTTTTCCATTGCTTTAGTCTTTAGCCCAGCTCAGAGGATCCTCTGTTTCCCATTGCTTTAGTCTTTAGCCTAGCTCAGAGGATCCTCTGTTTTCCATTGCTTTAGCGTAGCTCAGAGAATCCTCTGTTTTCCATTGCTTTAGCCTAGCTCAGAGGATCCTCTGTTTCCCATTGCTTTAGTCTTTAGCCCAGCTCAGAGGATCCTCTGTTTCCCATTGCTTTAGTCTTTAGCCCAGCTCAGAGAATCCTCTGTTTTCCATTGCTTTAGTCTTTAGCCCAGCTCAGAGGATCCTCTGTTTCCCATTGCTTTAGTCTTTAGCCTAGCTCAGAGAATCCTCTGTTTCCCATTGCTTTAGTCTTTAGCCTAGCTCAGAGGATCCTCTGTTTTCCATTGCTTTAGCGTAGCTCAGAGAATCCTCTGTTTTCCATTGCTTTAGTCTTTAGCCTAGCTCAGAGAGTCCTCTGTTTTCCATTGCTTTAGCCTAGCTCTGAGAATCCTCTGTTTCCCATTGCTTTAGTCTTTAGCCTAGCTCAGAGGATCCTCTGTTTTCCATTGCTTTAGCGTAGCTCAGAGAATCCTATGTTTTCCATTGCTTTAGCCTAGCTCAGAGGATCCTCTGTTTCCCATTGCTTTAGTCTTTAGCCCAGCTCAGAGGATCCTCTGTTTCCCATTGCTTTAGTCTTTAGCCCAGCTCAGAGAATCCTCTGTTTTCCATTGCTTTAGCCTAGCTCAGAGGATCCTCTGTTTCCCATTGCTTTAGTCTTTAGCCTAGCTCAGAGAATCCTCTGTTTCCCATTGCTTTAGTCTTTAGCCTAGCTCAGAGGATCCTCTGTTTTCCATTGCTTTAGCGTAGCTCAGAGAATCCTCTGTTTTCCATTGCTTTAGTCTTTAGCCTAGCTCAGAGGATCCTCTGTTTTCCATTGCTTTAGCGTAGCTCAGAGAATCCTCTGTTTTCCATTGCTTTAGCGTAGCTCAGAGAATCCTCTGTTTTCCATTGCTTTAGTCTTTAGCCTAGCTCAGAGAGTCCTCTGTTTTCCATTGCTTTAGCCTAGCTCTGAGAATCCTCTGTTTCCCATTGCTTTAGTCTTTAGCCTAGCTCAGAGGATCCTCTGTTTTCCATTGCTTTAGCGTAGCTCAGAGAATCCTCTGTTTTCCATTGCTTTAGCCTAGCTCAGAGGATCCTCTGTTTCCCATTGCTTTAGTCTTTAGCCCAGCTCAGAGGATCCTCTGTTTCCCATTGCTTTAGTCTTTAGCCCAGCTCAGAGAATCCTCTGTTTTCCATTGCTTTAGCCTAGCTCAGAGGATCCTCTGTTTCCCATTGCTTTAGTCTTTAGCCTAGCTCAGAGAATCCTCTGTTTCCCATTGCTTTAGTCTTTAGCCTAGCTCAGAGGATCCTCTGTTTTCCATTGCTTTAGCGTAGCTCAGAGAATCCTCTGTTTTCCATTGCTTTAGTCTTTAGCCTAGCTCAGAGAGTCCTCTGTTTTCCATTGCTTTAGCCTAGCTCTGAGAATCCTGTTTTCCATTGCTTTAGTCTAGCTTAGAGAGTCCTCTGTTTTCCAGTGCTTTAGTCTTTAGCCTAGCTCAGAGAATCCTGTTTTCCATTGCTTTAGCCTAGCTTAGAGAGTCCTCTGTTTTCCAGTGCTTTAGTCTTTAGCCTAGCTCAGAGAATCCTGTTTTCCATTGCTTTAGCCTAGCCCAGAGAATCCTCTGTTTTCCACTGCTTTAGTCTAGCTCAGAGAGTCCTCTGTTTTCCATTGCATTAGTATTTAGCCTAGCTCAGAGAGTCCTCTGTTTTCCATTGCTTTAGTCTTTAGCCTAGCTCAGAGGATCCTCTGTTTTCCATAGCTTTAGCGTAGCTCAGAGGAGCCTCTGTTTTCCATTGCTTTAGTCTTTAGCCTAGCTTAGAGAGTCCTCTGTTTTCCATTGCTTTAGTCTTTAGCCCAGCTCAGAGGATCCTCTGTTTCCCATTGCTTTAGTCTTTAGCCTAGCTCAGAGGATCCTCTGTTTTCCATTGCTTTAGCGTAGCTCAGAGAATCCTCTGTTTTCCATTGCTTTAGCCTAGCTCAGAGGATCCTCTGTTTCCCATTGCTTTAGTCTTTAGCCCAGCTCAGAGGATCCTCTGTTTCCCATTGCTTTAGTCTTTAGCCCAGCTCAGAGAATCCTCTGTTTTCCATTGCTTTAGTCTTTAGCCCAGCTCAGAGGATCCTCTGTTTCCCATTGCTTTAGTCTTTAGCCTAGCTCAGAGAATCCTCTGTTTCCCATTGCTTTAGTCTTTAGCCTAGCTCAGAGGATCCTCTGTTTTCCATTGCTTTAGCGTAGCTCAGAGAATCCTCTGTTTTCCATTGCTTTAGCCTAGCTCAGAGGATCCTCTGTTTCCCATTGCTTTAGTCTTTAGCCCAGCTCAGAGGATCCTCTGTTTCCCATTGCTTTAGTCTTTAGCCCAGCTCAGAGAATCCTCTGTTTTCCATTGCTTTAGTCTTTAGCCCAGCTCAGAGGATCCTCTGTTTCCCATTGCTTTAGTCTTTAGCCTAGCTCAGAGAATCCTCTGTTTCCCATTGCTTTAGTCTTTAGCCTAGCTCAGAGGATCCTCTGTTTTCCATTGCTTTAGCGTAGCTCAGAGAATCCTCTGTTTTCCATTGCTTTAGTCTTTAGCCTAGCTCAGAGAGTCCTCTGTTTTCCATTGCTTTAGCCTAGCTCTGAGAATCCTCTGTTTCCCATTGCTTTAGTCTTTAGCCTAGCTCAGAGGATCCTCTGTTTTCCATTGCTTTAGCGTAGCTCAGAGAATCCTCTGTTTTCCATTGCTTTAGCCTAGCTCAGAGGATCCTCTGTTTCCCATTGCTTTAGTCTTTAGCCCAGCTCAGAGGATCCTCTGTTTCCCATTGCTTTAGTCTTTAGCCCAGCTCAGAGAATCCTCTGTTTTCCATTGCTTTAGCCTAGCTCAGAGGATCCTCTGTTTCCCATTGCTTTAGTCTTTAGCCTAGCTCAGAGAATCCTCTGTTTCCCATTGCTTTAGTCTTTAGCCTAGCTCAGAGGCTCCTCTGTTTTCCATTGCTTTAGCGTAGCTCAGAGAATCCTCTGTTTTCCATTGCTTTAGCCTAGCTCAGAGGATCCTCTGTTTCCCATTGCTTTAGTCTTTAGCCCAGCTCAGAGGATCCTCTGTTTCCCATTGCTTTAGTCTTTAGCCCAGCTCAGAGAATCCTCTGTTTTCCATTGCTTTAGTCTTTAGCCCAGCTCAGAGGATCCTCTGTTTCCCATTGCTTTAGTCTTTAGCCTAGCTCAGAGAATCCTCTGTTTCCCATTGCTTTAGTCTTTAGCCTAGCTCAGAGGATCCTCTGTTTTCCATTGCTTTAGCGTAGCTCAGAGAATCCTCTGTTTTCCATTGCTTTAGTCTTTAGCCTAGCTCAGAGAGTCCTCTGTTTTCCATTGCTTTAGCCTAGCTCTGAGAATCCTCTGTTTTCCATTGCTTTAGTCTAGCTCAGAGAGTCCTCTGTTTTCTATTGCTTTAGTCTTTAGCCTAGCTCAGAGAATCCTCCGTTTTCCATTGCTTTAGTCTTTAGCCTAGCTCAGAGAATCCTCTGTTTCCAGTGCTTTAGTCTTTAGCCTAGCTTAGAGAATCCTCTGTTTTCCATAGCTTTAGCGTAGCTCAGAGGAGCCTCTGTTTTCCATTGCTTTAGTCTTTAGCCTAGCTCAGAGAGTCCTCTGTTTTCCATTGCTTTAGCCTAGCTCTGAGAATCCTCTGTTTTCCATTGCTTTAGTCTAGCTCAGAGAGTCCTCTGTTTTCCATTGCTTTAGTCTTTAGCCTAGCTCAGAGAATCCTCCGTTTTCCATTGCTTTAGTCTTTAGCCTAGCTCAGAGAATCCTCTGTTTCCAGTGCTTTAGTCTTTAGCCTAGCTTAGAGAATCCTCTGTTTTCCATTGCTTTAGCCTAGCCCAGAGAATCCTCTGTTTTCCACTGCTTTAGTCTAGCTCAGAGAGTCCTCTGTTTTCCATTGCATTAGTCTTTAGCCTAGCTCAGAGAGTCCTCTGTTTTCCATTGCTTTAGTCTTTAGCCTAGCTCAGAGGATCCTCTGTTTTCCATAGCTTTAGCGTAGCTCAGAGGAGCCTCTGTTCTCCATTGCTTTAGTCTTTAGCCTAGCTTAGAGAGTCCTCTGTTTTCCATTGCTTTAGTCTTTAGCCCAGCTCAGAGGATCCTCTGTTTCCCATTGCTTTAGTCTTTAGCCTAGCTCAGAGGATCCTCTGTTTTCCATTGCTTTAGCGTAGCTCAGAGAATCCTCTGTTTTCCATTGCTTTAGCCTAGCTCAGAGAATCCTCTGTTTTCCATTGCTTTAGCCTAGCTCAGAGAATCCTCTGTTTTCCACTGCTTTAGTCTAGCTCAGAGGATCCTCTGTTTCCCATTGCTTTAGTCTTTAGCCCAGCTCAGAGGATCCTCTGTTTCCCATTGCTTTAGTCTTTAGCCCAGCTCAGAGAATCCTCTGTTTTCCATTGCTTTAGTCTTTAGCCCAGCTCAGAGGATCCTCTGTTTCCCATTGCTTTAGTCTTTAGCCTAGCTCAGAGAATCCTCTGTTTCCCATTGCTTTAGTCTTTAGCCTAGCTCAGAGGATCCTCTGTTTTCCATTGCTTTAGCGTAGCTCAGAGAATCCTCTGTTTTCCATTGCTTTAGTCTTTAGCCTAGCTCAGAGAGTCCTCTGTTTTCCATTGCTTTAGCCTAGCTCTGAGAATCCTCTGTTTTCCATTGCTTTAGTCTAGCTTAGAGAGTCCTCTGTTTTCCAGTGCTTTAGTCTTTAGCCTAGCTCAGAGAATCCTGTTTTCCATTGCTTTAGCCTAGCTTAGAGAGTCCTCTGTTTTCCATTGCTTTAGTCTTTAGCCTAGCTCAGAGAATCCTCCGTTTTCCATTGCTTTAGTCTTTAGCCTAGCTCAGAGAATCCTCTGTTTCCAGTGCTTTAGTCTTTAGCCTAGCTTAGAGAATCCTCTGTTTTCCATTGCTTTAGCCTAGCCCAGAGAATCCTCTGTTTTCCACTGCTTTAGTCTAGCTCAGAGAGTCCTCTGTTTTCCATTGCATTAGTCTTTAGCCTAGCTCAGAGAGTCCTCTGTTTTCCATTGCTTTAGTCTTTAGCTTAGCTCAGAGGATCCTCTGTTTTCCATAGCTTTAGCGTAGCTCAGAGGAGCCTCTGTTTTCCATTGCTTTAGTCTTTAGCCTAGCTCAGAGAGTCCTCTGTTTTCCATTGCTTTAGTCTTTAGCCTAGCTCAGAGAATCCTCTGTTTTCCATTGCTTTAGCGTAGCTCAGAGGAGCCTCTGTTTTCCATTGCTTTAGTCTTTAGCCTAGCTTAGAGAGTCCCCTGTTTTCCATCGCTTTAATCTTTAGCCTAGCTCAGAGGATCCTCTGTTTTCCATTGCTTTAGTCTAGCTTAGAGAGTCCTCTGTTTTCCATTGCTTTAGTCTTTAGCCTAGCTCAGAGGATCCTCTGTTTTCCATTGCTTTAGTCTAGCTTAGAGAGTCCTCTGTTTTCCATTGCTTTAGTCTTTAGCCTAGCTTAGAGAGTCCTCTGTTTTCCATTGCTTTAGTCTTTAGCCTAGCTTAGAGAGTCCTCTGTTTTCCAGTGCTTTAGTCTTTAGCCTAGCTTAGAGAGTCCTCTGTTTTCCATCGCTTTAATCTTTAGCCTAGCTCAGAGGATCCTCTGTTTTCCATTGCTTTAGTCTAGCTTAGAGAGTCCTCTGTTTTCCATTGCTTTAGTCTTTAGCCTAGCTCAGAGAATCCTGTTTTCCATTGCTTTAGTCTAGCTTAGAGAGTCCTCTGTTTTCCATTGCATTAGTCTTTAGCCTAGCTCAGAGAATCCCCAGTTTTCCATTGCTTTAATCTTTAGCCTAGCTTAGAGAGTCCTCTGTTTTCCATTACTTTAGTCTTTAGCCTAGCTCAGAGAATCCCCTGTTTTCCAGTGCTTTAGCCTAGCTTAGGGAGTCCTCTGTTGTCCATTGCTTTAAGTCTTTAGCCTAGCTCAGAGAGTCCTCTGTTTTCCATTGCTTTAGTCTTTAGCCTAGCTCAGAGAATCCCCTGTTTTCCATTGCTTTAGTCTTTAGCCTAGCTCAGAGAATCCCCTGTTTTCCATTGCTTTAGTCTTTAGCCTAGCTTAGAGAGTCCTGTGTTTTCCATTGCTTTAGTCTTTAGCCTAGCTCAGAGAATTCTCTGTTTTCCATTGCTTTAGTCTTTAACCTAGCTCAGAGAATCCCCTGTTTTCCAGTGCTTTAGCCTAGCTTAGAGAGTCCTGTTTTCCAGTGCTTTAGCCTAGCTTAGAGAGTCCTCTGTTTTCCAGTGCTTTAATCTTTAGCCTAGCTTAGAGAGTCCTGTTTTCCATTGCTTTAGTCTTTAGCCCAGCTCAGAGGATCCTCTGTTTTCCAGTGCTTTAGTCTTTAGCCTAGCTCAGAGAATCCTGTTTTCCAGTGCTTTAGCCTAGCTCAGAGAATCCTCTGTTTTCCATTGCTTTAGTCTTTAGCCTAGCTCAGAGAATCCTCTGTTTCCAGTGCTTTAGTCTTTAGCCTAGCTTAGAGAATCCTCTGTTTTCCACTGCTTTAGTCTAGCTCAGAGAGTCCTCTGTTTTCCATTGCATTAGTCTTTAGCCTAGCTCAGAGAGTCCTCTGTTTTCCATTGCTTTAGTCTTTAGCCTAGCTCAGAGAGTCCTCTGTTTTCCATTGCTTTAGTCTTTAGCCTAGCTCAGAGAGTCCTCTGTTTTCCATTGCTTTAGTCTTTAGCCTAGCTCAGAGGAGCCTCTGTTTTCCATTGCTTTAATCTTTAGCCTAGCTTAGAGAGTCCTCTGTTTTCCAGTGCTTTAGTCTTTAGCCTAGCTTAGAGAATCCCCTGTTTTCCATCGCTTTAATCTTTAGCCTAGCTTAGAGAGTCCTGTTTTCCATTGCTTTAGTCTTTAGCCCAGCTCAGAGGATCCTCTGTTTTCCAGTGCTTTAGTCTTTAGCCTAGCTCAGAGAATCCTGTTTTCCAGTGCTTTAGCCTAGCTCAGAGAATCCTCTGTTTTCCATTGCTTTAGTCTTTAGCCTAGCTCAGAGAATCCTCTGTTTCCAGTGCTTTAGTCTTTAGCCTAGCTTAGAGAATCCTCTGTTTTCCATTGCTTTAGCCGAGCCCAGAGAATCCTCTGTTTTCCACTGCTTTAGTCTATCTCAGAGAGTCCTCTGTTTTCCATTGCATTAGTCTTTAGCCTAGCTCAGAGAGTCCTCTGTTTTCCATTGCTTTAGTCTTTAGCCTAGCTCAGAGAGTCCTCTGTTTTCCAATTGCTTTAGTCTTTAGCCTAGCTCAGAGAATCCTGTTTTCCAGTGCTTTAGCCTAGCTCAGAGAATCCTCTGTTTTCCATTGCTTTAGTCTTTAGCCTAGCTCAGAGAATCCTCTGTTTCCAGTGCTTTAGTCTTTAGCCTAGCTTAGAGAATCCTCTGTTTTCCACTGCTTTAGTCTAGCTCAGAGAGTCCTCTGTTTTCCATTGCATTAGTCTTTAGCCTAGCTCAGAGAGTCCTCTGTTTTCCATTGCTTTAGTCTTTAGCCTAGCTCAGAGAGTCCTCTGTTTTCCATTGCTTTAGTCTTTAGCCTAGCTCAGAGAGTCCTCTGTTTTCCATTGCTTTAGTCTTTAGCCTAGCTCAGAGGAGCCTCTGTTTTCCATTGCTTTAATCTTTAGCCTAGCTTAGAGAGTCCTCTGTTTTCCATTGCTTTAGTCTTTAGCCTAGCTCAGAGAATCCCCTGTTTTCCATTGCTTTAGTCTTTAGCCTAGCTTAGAGAGTCCTGTGTTTTCCATTGCTTTAGTCTTTAGCCTAGCTCAGAGAATTCTCTGTTTTCCATTGCTTTAGTCTTTAACCTAGCTCAGAGAATCCCCTGTTTTCCAGTGCTTTAGCCTAGCTTAGAGAGTCCTGTTTTCCAGTGCTTTAGCCTAGCTTAGAGAGTCCTCTGTTTTCCAGTGCTTTAATCTTTAGCCTAGCTTAGAGAGTCCTGTTTTCCATTGCTTTAGTCTTTAGCCCAGCTCAGAGGATCCTCTGTTTTCCAGTGCTTTAGTCTTTAGCCTAGCTCAGAGAATCCTGTTTTCCAGTGCTTTAGCCTAGCTCAGAGAATCCTCTGTTTTCCATTGCTTTAGTCTTTAGCCTAGCTCAGAGAATCCTCTGTTTCCAGTGCTTTAGTCTTTAGCCTAGCTTAGAGAATCCTCTGTTTTCCACTGCTTTAGTCTAGCTCAGAGAGTCCTCTGTTTTCCATTGCATTAGTCTTTAGCCTAGCTCAGAGAGTCCTCTGTTTTCCATTGCTTTAGTCTTTAGCCTAGCTCAGAGAGTCCTCTGTTTTCCATTGCTTTAGTCTTTAGCCTAGCTCAGAGAGTCCTCTGTTTTCCATTGCTTTAGTCTTTAGCCTAGCTCAGAGGAGCCTCTGTTTTCCATTGCTTTAATCTTTAGCCTAGCTTAGAGAGTCCTCTGTTTTCCAGTGCTTTAGTCTTTAGCCTAGCTTAGAGAATCCCCTGTTTTCCATCGCTTTAATCTTTAGCCTAGCTTAGAGAGTCCTGTTTTCCATTGCTTTAGTCTTTAGCCCAGCTCAGAGGATCCTCTGTTTTCCAGTGCTTTAGTCTTTAGCCTAGCTCAGAGAATCCTGTTTTCCAGTGCTTTAGCCTAGCTCAGAGAATCCTCTGTTTTCCATTGCTTTAGTCTTTAGCCTAGCTCAGAGAATCCTCTGTTTCCAGTGCTTTAGTCTTTAGCCTAGCTTAGAGAATCCTCTGTTTTCCATTGCTTTAGCCGAGCCCAGAGAATCCTCTGTTTTCCACTGCTTTAGTCTATCTCAGAGAGTCCTCTGTTTTCCATTGCATTAGTCTTTAGCCTAGCTCAGAGAGTCCTCTGTTTTCCATTGCTTTAGTCTTTAGCCTAGCTCAGAGAGTCCTCTGTTTTCCAGTGCTTTAGTCTTTAGCCTAGCTCAGAGAATCCTGTTTTCCAGTGCTTTAGTCTAGCTCAGAGAATCCTCTGTTTTCCATTGCTTTAGTCTTTAGCCTAGCTCAGAGAATCCTCTGTTTCCAGTGCTTTAGTCTTTAGCCTAGCTTAGAGAATCCTCTGTTTTCCACTGCTTTAGTCTAGCTCAGAGAGTCCTCTGTTTTCCATTGCATTAGTCTTTAGCCTAGCTCAGAGAGTCCTCTGTTTTCCATTGCTTTAGTCTTTAGCCTAGCTCAGAGAGTCCTCTGTTTTCCATTGCTTTAGTCTTTAGCCTAGCTCAGAGAGTCCTCTGTTTTCCATTGCTTTAGTCTTTAGCCTAGCTCAGAGGAGCCTCTGTTTTCCATTGCTTTAATCTTTAGCCTAGCTTAGAGAGTCCTCTGTTTTCCAGTGCTTTAGTCTTTAGCCTAGCTTAGAGAATCCCCTGTTTTCCATCGCTTTAATCTTTAGCCTAGCTTAGAGAGTCCTGTTTTCCATTGCTTTAGTCTTTAGCCCAGCTCAGAGGATCCTCTGTTTTCCAGTGCTTTAGTCTTTAGCCTAGCTCAGAGAATCCTGTTTTCCAGTGCTTTAGCCTAGCTCAGAGAATCCTCTGTTTTCCATTGCTTTAGTCTTTAGCCTAGCTCAGAGAATCCTCTGTTTCCAGTGCTTTAGTCTTTAGCCTAGCTTAGAGAATCCTCTGTTTTCCATTGCTTTAGCCTAGCCCAGAGAATCCTCTGTTTTCCACTGCTTTAGTCTATCTCAGAGAGTCCTCTGTTTTCCATTGCATTAGTCTTTAGCCTAGCTCAGAGAGTCCTCTGTTTTCCATTGCTTTAGTCTTTAGCCTAGCTCAGAGAGTCCTCTGTTTTCCATTGCTTTAGTCTTTAGCCTAGCTCAGAGAGTCCTCTGTTTTCCAGTGCTTTAGTCTTTAGCCTAGCTTAGAGAATCCTCTGTTTTCCATTGCTTTAGCCTAGCCCAGAGAATCCTCTGTTTTCCACTGCTTTAGTCTAGCTCAGAGAGTCCTCTGTTTTCCATTGCTTTAGTCTTTAGCCTAGCTTAGAGAATCCTCTGTTTTCCATTGCTTTAGCCTAGCCCAGAGAATCCTCTGTTTTCCACTGCTTTAGTCTAGCTCAGAGGCCTCTGTTTTCCATTGCATTAGTCTTTAGCCTAGCTCAGAGAGTCCTCTGTTTTCCATTGCTTTAGTCTTTAGCCTAGCTCAGAGAGTCCTCTGTTTTCCATTGCTTTAGTCTTTAGCCTAGCTCAGAGAGTCCTCTGTTTTCCATTGCTTTAGTCTTTAGCCTAGCTTAGAGAGTCCTCTGTTTCCCATTTCTTTAGTCTTTAGCCTAGCTCAGAGTCCTCTGTTTTCCATTGTTTTAGTCTTTAGCCTAGCACAGAGAGTCCTCTGTTTTCCAGTGCTTTAGCCTAGCTTAGAGAGTCCTCTGTTTTCCAGTGCTTTAGCCTAGCTTAGAGAGTCCTCTGTTTTCCAGTGCTTTAGCCTAGCTTAGAGAGTCCTCTGTTTTCCAGTGCTTTAGCCTAGCTCAGAGAGTCCTCTGTTTTCCATTGCTTTAGTCTTTAGCCTAGCTCAGAGAGTCCTCTGTTTTCCATTGCTTTAGTCTTTAGCCTAGCTCAGAGAGTCCTCTGTTTTCCATTGCTTTAGTCTTTAGCCTAGCTCAGAGTCCTCTGTTTTCCATTGTTTTAGTCTTTAGCCTAGCTCAGAGAGTCCTCTGTTTTCCAGTGCTTTAGCCTAGCTTAGAGAGTCCTCTGTTTTCCAGTGCTTTAGCCTAGCTTAGAGAGTCCTCTGTTTTCCAGTGCTTTAGCCTAGCTTAGAGAGTCCTCTATTTTCCATTGCTTTAGTCTTTAGCCTAGCTCAGAGAGTCCTCTGTTTTCCAGTGCTTTAGCCTAGCTTAGAGAGTCCTCTGTTTTCCAGTGCTTTAGCCTAGCTTAGAGAGTCCTCTGTTTTCCAGTGCTTTAGCCTAGCTTAGAGAGTCCCCTGTTTTCCATTGCTTTAATCTTTAGCCTAGCCCAGAGAATCCTCTGTTTTCCACTGCTTTAGTCTAGCTCAGAGAGTCCTCTGTTTTCCATTGCATTAGTCTTTAGCCTAGCTCAGAGAGTCCTCTGTTTTCCATTGCTTTAGTCTTTAGCCTAGCTCAGAGAGTCCTCTGTTTTCCATTGCTTTAGTCTTTAGCCTAGCTCAGAGAGTCCTCTGTTTTCCATTGCTTTAGTCTTTAGCCTAGCTCAGAGAGTCCTCTGTTTTCCATTGCTTTAGTCTTTAGCCTAGCTCAGAGAGTCCTCTGTTTTCCAGTGCTTTAGTCTTTAGCCTAGCTTAGAGAATCCTCTGTTTTCCACTGCTTTAGCCTAGCTCAGAGAATCCCCTGTTTTCCATTGCTTTAATCTTTAGCCTAGCTTAGAGAGTCCTCTGTTTCCCATTTCTTTAGTCTTTAGCCTAGCTTAGAGAGTCCTCTGTTTCCCATTGCTTTAGTCTTTAGCCTAGCTCAGAGAGTCCTCAGTTTTCCATTGCTTTAGTCTTTAGCCTAGCTCAGAGTCCTCTGTTTTCCATTGTTTTAGTCTTTAGCCTAGCTCAGAGAGTCCTCTGTTTTCCAGTGCTTTAGCCTAGCTTAGAGAGTCCTCTGTTTTCCAGTGCTTTAGCCTAGCTTAGAGAGTCCTCTGTTTTCCAGTGCTTTAGCCTAGCTTAGAGAGTCCTCTGTTTTCCATCGCTTTAATCTTTAGCCTAGCTCAGAGGATCCTCTGTTTTCCATTGCTTTAGTCTAGCTTAGGGAGTCCTCTGTTGTCCATTGCTTTAAGTCTTTAGCCTAGCTCAGAGACCTCTGTTTTCCATTGCTTTAGTCTTTAGCCTAGCTCAGAGAATCCCCTGTTTTCCATTGCTTTAGTCTTTAGCCTAGCTCAGAGAATCCCCTGTTTTCCATTGCTTTAGTCTTTAGCCTAGCTTAGAGAGTCCTGTGTTTTCCATTGCTTTAGTCTTTAGCCTAGCTCAGAGAATTCTCTGTTTTCCATTACTTTAGTCTTTAACCTAGCTCAGAGAATCCCCTGTTTTCCAGTGCTTTAGCCTAGCTTAGAGAGTCCTGTTTTCCAGTGCTTTAGTCTTTAGCCTAGCTCAGAGAGTCCTCTGTTTTCCATTGCTTTAGTCTTTAGCCTAGCTCAGAGAGTCCTCTGTTTTCCATTGCTTTAGTCTTTAGCCTAGCTCAGAGGAGCCTCTGTTTTCCATTGCTTTAATCTTTAGCCTAGCTTAGAGAGTCCTCTGTTTTCCAGTGCTTTAGTCTTTAGCCTAGCTTAGAGAATCCCCTGTTTTCCATCGCTTTAATTTTTAGCCTAGCTTAGAGAGTCCTGTTTTCCATTGCTTTAGTCTTTAGCCCAGCTCAGAGGATCCTCTGTTTTCCATTGCTTTAGTCTTTAGCCTAGCTCAGAGAATCCTCTGTTTCCAGTGCTTTAGTCTTTAGCCTAGCTTAGAGAATCCTCTGTTTTCCACTGCTTTAGTCTAGCTCAGAGAGTCCTCTGTTTTCCATTGCATTAGTCTTTAGCCTAGCTCAGAGAGTCCTCTGTTTTCCATTGCTTTAGTCTTTAGCCTAGCTCAGAGAGTCCTCTGTTTTCCATTGCTTTAGTCTTTAGCCTAGCTCAGAGAGTCCTCTGTTTTCCATTGCTTTAGTCTTTAGCCTAGCTCAGAGGAGCCTCTGTTTTCCATTGCTTTAATCTTTAGCCTAGCTTAGAGAGTCCTCTGTTTTCCAGTGCTTTAGTCTTTAGCCTAGCTTAGAGAATCCCCTGTTTTCCATCGCTTTAATCTTTAGCCTAGCTTAGAGAGTCCTGTTTTCCATTGCTTTAGTCTTTAGCCCAGCTCAGAGGATCCTCTGTTTTCCAGTGCTTTAGTCTTTAGCCTAGCTCAGAGAATCCTGTTTTCCAGTGCTTTAGCCTAGCTCAGAGAATCCTCTGTTTTCCATTGCTTTAGTCTTTAGCCTAGCTCAGAGAATCCTCTGTTTCCAGTGCTTTAGTCTTTAGCCTAGCTTAGAGAATCCTCTGTTTTCCATTGCTTTAGCCGAGCCCAGAGAATCCTCTGTTTTCCACTGCTTTAGTCTATCTCAGAGAGTCCTCTGTTTTCCATTGCATTAGTCTTTAGCCTAGCTCAGAGAGTCCTCTGTTTTCCATTGCTTTAGTCTTTAGCCTAGCTCAGAGAGTCCTCTGTTTTCCAGTGCTTTAGTCTTTAGCCTAGCTCAGAGAATCCTGTTTTCCAGTGCTTTAGCCTAGCTCAGAGAATCCTCTGTTTTCCATTGCTTTAGTCTTTAGCCTAGCTCAGAGAATCCTCTGTTTCCAGTGCTTTAGTCTTTAGCCTAGCTTAGAGAATCCTCTGTTTTCCACTGCTTTAGTCTAGCTCAGAGAGTCCTCTGTTTTCCATTGCATTAGTCTTTAGCCTAGCTCAGAGAGTCCTCTGTTTTCCATTGCTTTAGTCTTTAGCCTAGCTCAGAGAGTCCTGTTTTCCATTGCTTTAGTCTTTAGCCTAGCTCAGAGAGTCCTCTGTTTTCCATTGCTTTAGTCTTTAGCCTAGCTCAGAGGAGCCTCTGTTTTCCATTGCTTTAATCTTTAGCCTAGCTTAGAGAGTCCTCTGTTTTCCAGTGCTTTAGTCTTTAGCCTAGCTTAGAGAATCCCCTGTTTTCCATCGCTTTAATCTTTAGCCTAGCTTAGAGAGTCCTGTTTTCCATTGCTTTAGTCTTTAGCCCAGCTCAGAGGATCCTCTGTTTTCCAGTGCTTTAGTCTTTAGCCTAGCTCAGAGAATCCTGTTTTCCAGTGCTTTAGCCTAGCTCAGAGAATCCTCTGTTTTCCATTGCTTTAGTCTTTAGCCTAGCTCAGAGAATCCCCTGTTTTCCATTGCTTTAGTCTTTAGCCTAGCTTAGAGAGTCCTGTGTTTTCCATTGCTTTAGTCTTTAGCCTAGCTCAGAGAATTCTCTGTTTTCCATTGCTTTAGTCTTTAACCTAGCTCAGAGAATCCCCTGTTTTCCAGTGCTTTAGCCTAGCTTAGAGAGTCCTGTTTTCCAGTGCTTTAGCCTAGCTTAGAGAGTCCTCTGTTTTCCAGTGCTTTAATCTTTAGCCTAGCTTAGAGAGTCCTGTTTTCCATTGCTTTAGTCTTTAGCCCAGCTCAGAGGATCCTCTGTTTTCCAGTGCTTTAGTCTTTAGCCTAGCTCAGAGAATCCTGTTTTCCAGTGCTTTAGCCTAGCTCAGAGAATCCTCTGTTTTCCATTGCTTTAGTCTTTAGCCTAGCTCAGAGAATCCTCTGTTTCCAGTGCTTTAGTCTTTAGCCTAGCTTAGAGAATCCTCTGTTTTCCACTGCTTTAGTCTAGCTCAGAGAGTCCTCTGTTTTCCATTGCATTAGTCTTTAGCCTAGCTCAGAGAGTCCTCTGTTTTCCATTGCTTTAGTCTTTAGCCTAGCTCAGAGAGTCCTCTGTTTTCCATTGCTTTAGTCTTTAGCCTAGCTCAGAGAGTCCTCTGTTTTCCATTGCTTTAGTCTTTAGCCTAGCTCAGAGGAGCCTCTGTTTTCCATTGCTTTAATCTTTAGCCTAGCTTAGAGAGTCCTCTGTTTTCCAGTGCTTTAGTCTTTAGCCTAGCTTAGAGAATCCCCTGTTTTCCATCGCTTTAATCTTTAGCCTAGCTTAGAGAGTCCTGTTTTCCATTGCTTTAGTCTTTAGCCCAGCTCAGAGGATCCTCTGTTTTCCAGTGCTTTAGTCTTTAGCCTAGCTCAGAGAATCCTGTTTTCCAGTGCTTTAGCCTAGCTCAGAGAATCCTCTGTTTTCCATTGCTTTAGTCTTTAGCCTAGCTCAGAGAATCCTCTGTTTCCAGTGCTTTAGTCTTTAGCCTAGCTTAGAGAATCCTCTGTTTTCCATTGCTTTAGCCTAGCCCAGAGAATCCTCTGTTTTCCACTGCTTTAGTCTATCTCAGAGAGTCCTCTGTTTTCCATTGCATTAGTCTTTAGCCTAGCTCAGAGAGTCCTCTGTTTTCCATTGCTTTAGTCTTTAGCCTAGCTCAGAGAGTCCTCTGTTTTCCATTGCTTTAGTCTTTAGCCTAGCTCAGAGAGTCCTCTGTTTTCCAGTGCTTTAGTCTTTAGCCTAGCTTAGAGAATCCTCTGTTTTCCATTGCTTTAGCCTAGCCCAGAGAATCCTCTGTTTTCCACTGCTTTAGTCTAGCTCAGAGAGTCCTCTGTTTTCCATTGCTTTAGTCTTTAGCCTAGCTTAGAGAATCCTCTGTTTTCCATTGCTTTAGCCTAGCCCAGAGAATCCTCTGTTTTCCACTGCTTTAGTCTAGCTCAGAGAGTCCTCTGTTTTCCATTGCATTAGTCTTTAGCCTAGCTCAGAGAGTCCTCTGTTTTCCATTGCTTTAGTCTTTAGCCTAGCTCAGAGAGTCCTCTGTTTTCCATTGCTTTAGTCTTTAGCCTAGCTCAGAGAGTCCTCTGTTTTCCATTGCTTTAGTCTTTAGCCTAGCTTAGAGAGTCCTCTGTTTCCCATTTCTTTAGTCTTTAGCCTAGCTCAGAGTCCTCTGTTTTCCATTGTTTTAGTCTTTAGCCTAGCACAGAGAGTCCTCTGTTTTCCAGTGCTTTAGCCTAGCTTAGAGAGTCCTCTGTTTTCCAGTGCTTTAGCCTAGCTTAGAGAGTCCTCTGTTTTCCAGTGCTTTAGCCTAGCTTAGAGAGTCCTCTGTTTTCCAGTGCTTTAGCCTAGCTCAGAGAGTCCTCTGTTTTCCATTGCTTTAGTCTTTAGCCTAGCTCAGAGAGTCCTCTGTTTTCCATTGCTTTAGTCTTTAGCCTAGCTCAGAGAGTCCTCTGTTTTCCATTGCTTTAGTCTTTAGCCTAGCTCAGAGTCCTCTGTTTTCCATTGTTTTAGTCTTTAGCCTAGCTCAGAGAGTCCTCTGTTTTCCAGTGCTTTAGCCTAGCTTAGAGAGTCCTCTGTTTTCCAGTGCTTTAGCCTAGCTTAGAGAGTCCTCTGTTTTCCAGTGCTTTAGCCTAGCTTAGAGAGTCCTCTATTTTCCATTGCTTTAGTCTTTAGCCTAGCTCAGAGAGTCCTCTGTTTTCCAGTGCTTTAGCCTAGCTTAGAGAGTCCTCTGTTTTCCAGTGCTTTAGCCTAGCTTAGAGAGTCCTCTGTTTTCCAGTGCTTTAGCCTAGCTTAGAGAGTCCCCTGTTTTCCATTGCTTTAATCTTTAGCCTAGCCCAGAGAATCCTCTGTTTTCCACTGCTTTAGTCTAGCTCAGAGAGTCCTCTGTTTTCCATTGCATTAGTCTTTAGCCTAGCTCAGAGAGTCCTCTGTTTTCCATTGCTTTAGTCTTTAGCCTAGCTCAGAGAGTCCTCTGTTTTCCATTGCTTTAGTCTTTAGCCTAGCTCAGAGAGTCCTCTGTTTTCCATTGCTTTAGTCTTTAGCCTAGCTCAGAGAGTCCTCTGTTTTCCATTGCTTTAGTCTTTAGCCTAGCTCAGAGAGTCCTCTGTTTTCCAGTGCTTTAGTCTTTAGCCTAGCTTAGAGAATCCTCTGTTTTCCACTGCTTTAGCCTAGCTCAGAGAATCCCCTGTTTTCCATTGCTTTAATCTTTAGCCTAGCTTAGAGAGTCCTCTGTTTCCCATTTCTTTAGTCTTTAGCCTAGCTTAGAGAGTCCTCTGTTTCCCATTGCTTTAGTCTTTAGCCTAGCTCAGAGAGTCCTCAGTTTTCCATTGCTTTAGTCTTTAGCCTAGCTCAGAGTCCTCTGTTTTCCATTGTTTTAGTCTTTAGCCTAGCTCAGAGAGTCCTCTGTTTTCCAGTGCTTTAGCCTAGCTTAGAGAGTCCTCTGTTTTCCAGTGCTTTAGCCTAGCTTAGAGAGTCCTCTGTTTTCCAGTGCTTTAGCCTAGCTTAGAGAGTCCTCTGTTTTCCATCGCTTTAATCTTTAGCCTAGCTCAGAGGATCCTCTGTTTTCCATTGCTTTAGTCTAGCTTAGGGAGTCCTCTGTTGTCCATTGCTTTAAGTCTTTAGCCTAGCTCAGAGACCTCTGTTTTCCATTGCTTTAGTCTTTAGCCTAGCTCAGAGAATCCCCTGTTTTCCATTGCTTTAGTCTTTAGCCTAGCTCAGAGAATCCCCTGTTTTCCATTGCTTTAGTCTTTAGCCTAGCTTAGAGAGTCCTGTGTTTTCCATTGCTTTAGTCTTTAGCCTAGCTCAGAGAATTCTCTGTTTTCCATTACTTTAGTCTTTAACCTAGCTCAGAGAATCCCCTGTTTTCCAGTGCTTTAGCCTAGCTTAGAGAGTCCTGTTTTCCAGTGCTTTAGTCTTTAGCCTAGCTCAGAGAGTCCTCTGTTTTCCATTGCTTTAGTCTTTAGCCTAGCTCAGAGGGTCCTCTGTTTTCCATTGCTTTAGTCTTTAGCCTAGCTCAGAGGAGCCTCTGTTTTCCATTGCTTTAATCTTTAGCCTAGCTTAGAGAGTCCTCTGTTTTCCAGTGCTTTAGTCTTTAGCCTAGCTTAGAGAATCCCCTGTTTTCCATCGCTTTAATTTTTAGCCTAGCTTAGAGAGTCCTGTTTTCCATTGCTTTAGTCTTTAGCCCAGCTCAGAGGATCCTCTGTTTTCCATTGCTTTAGTCTTTAGCCTAGCTCAGAGAATCCTCTGTTTCCAGTGCTTTAGTCTTTAGCCTAGCTTAGAGAATCCTCTGTTTTCCACTGCTTTAGTCTAGCTCAGAGAGTCCTCTGTTTTCCATTGCATTAGTCTTTAGCCTAGCTCAGAGAGTCCTCTGTTTTCCATTGCTTTAGTCTTTAGCCTAGCTCAGAGAGTCCTCTGTTTTCCATTGCTTTAGTCTTTAGCCTAGCTCAGAGAGTCCTCTGTTTTCCATTGCTTTAGTCTTTAGCCTAGCTCAGAGGAGCCTCTGTTTTCCATTGCTTTAATCTTTAGCCTAGCTTAGAGAGTCCTCTGTTTTCCAGTGCTTTAGTCTTTAGCCTAGCTTAGAGAATCCCCTGTTTTCCATCGCTTTAATCTTTAGCCTAGCTTAGAGAGTCCTGTTTTCCATTGCTTTAGTCTTTAGCCCAGCTCAGAGGATCCTCTGTTTTCCAGTGCTTTAGTCTTTAGCCTAGCTCAGAGAATCCTGTTTTCCAGTGCTTTAGCCTAGCTCAGAGAATCCTCTGTTTTCCATTGCTTTAGTCTTTAGCCTAGCTCAGAGAATCCTCTGTTTCCAGTGCTTTAGTCTTTAGCCTAGCTTAGAGAATCCTCTGTTTTCCATTGCTTTAGCCGAGCCCAGAGAATCCTCTGTTTTCCACTGCTTTAGTCTATCTCAGAGAGTCCTCTGTTTTCCATTGCATTAGTCTTTAGCCTAGCTCAGAGAGTCCTCTGTTTTCCATTGCTTTAGTCTTTAGCCTAGCTCAGAGAGTCCTCTGTTTTCCAGTGCTTTAGTCTTTAGCCTAGCTCAGAGAATCCTGTTTTCCAGTGCTTTAGCCTAGCTCAGAGAATCCTCTGTTTTCCATTGCTTTAGTCTTTAGCCTAGCTCAGAGAATCCTCTGTTTCCAGTGCTTTAGTCTTTAGCCTAGCTTAGAGAATCCTCTGTTTTCCACTGCTTTAGTCTAGCTCAGAGAGTCCTCTGTTTTCCATTGCATTAGTCTTTAGCCTAGCTCAGAGAGTCCTCTGTTTTCCATTGCTTTAGTCTTTAGCCTAGCTCAGAGAGTCCTGTTTTCCATTGCTTTAGTCTTTAGCCTAGCTCAGAGAGTCCTCTGTTTTCCATTGCTTTAGTCTTTAGCCTAGCTCAGAGGAGCCTCTGTTTTCCATTGCTTTAATCTTTAGCCTAGCTTAGAGAGTCCTCTGTTTTCCAGTGCTTTAGTCTTTAGCCTAGCTTAGAGAATCCCCTGTTTTCCATCGCTTTAATCTTTAGCCTAGCTTAGAGAGTCCTGTTTTCCATTGCTTTAGTCTTTAGCCCAGCTCAGAGGATCCTCTGTTTTCCAGTGCTTTAGTCTTTAGCCTAGCTCAGAGAATCCTGTTTTCCAGTGCTTTAGCCTAGCTCAGAGAATCCTCTGTTTTCCATTGCTTTAGTCTTTAGCCTAGCTCAGAGAATCCTCTGTTTCCAGTGCTTTAGTCTTTAGCCTAGCTTAGAGAATCCTCTGTTTTCCATTGCTTTAGCCTAGCCCAGAGAATCCTCTGTTTTCCACTGCTTTAGTCTATCTCAGAGAGTCCTCTGTTTTCCATTGCATTAGTCTTTAGCCTAGCTCAGAGAGTCCTCTGTTTTCCATTGCTTTAGTCTTTAGCCTAGCTCAGAGAGTCATCTGTTTTCCATTGCTTTAGTCTTTAGCCTAGCTCAGAGAGTCCTCTGTTTTCCAGTGCTTTAGTCTTTAGCCTAGCTTAGAGAATCCTCTGTTTTCCATTGCTTTAGCCTAGCCCAGAGAATCCTCTGTTTTCCACTGCTTTAGTCTAGCTCAGAGAGTCCTCTGTTTTCCATTGCTTTAGTCTTTAGCCTAGCTTAGAGAATCCTCTGTTTTCCATTGCTTTAGCCTAGCCCAGAGAATCCTCTGTTTTCCACTGCTTTAGTCTAGCTCAGAGAGTCCTCTGTTTTCCATTGCATTAGTCTTTAGCCTAGCTCAGAGAGTCCTCTGTTTTCCATTGCTTTAGTCTTTAGCCTAGCTCAGAGAGTCCTCTGTTTTCCATTGCTTTAGTCTTTAGCCTAGCTCAGAGAGTCCTCTGTTTTCCATTGCTTTAGTCTTTAGCCTAGCTTAGAGAGTCCTCTGTTTCCCATTTCTTTAGTCTTTTGCCTAGCTCAGAGTCCTCTGTTTTCCATTGTTTTAGTCTTTAGCCTAGCTCAGAGAGTCCTCTGTTTTCCAGTGCTTTAGCCTAGCTTAGAGAGTCCTCTGTTTTCCAGTGCTTTAGCCTAGCTTAGAGAGTCCTCTGTTTTCCAGTGCTTTAGCCTAGCTTAGAGAGTCCTCTGTTTTCCAGTGCTTTAGCCTAGCTCAGAGAGTCCTCTGTTTTCCATTGCTTTAGTCTTTAGCCTAGCTCAGAGAGTCCTCTGTTTTCCATTGCTTTAGTCTTTAGCCTAGCTCAGAGAGTCCTCTGTTTTCCATTGCTTTAGTCTTTAGCCTAGCTCAGAGTCCTCTGTTTTCCATTGTTTTAGTCTTTAGCCTAGCTCAGAGAGTCCTCTGTTTTCCAGTGCTTTAGCCTAGCTTAGAGTCCTCTGTTTTCCAGTGCTTTAGCCTAGCTTAGAGAGTCCTCTGTTTTCCAGTGCTTTAGCCTAGCTTAGAGAGTCCTCTGTTTTCCATTGCTTTAGTCTTTAGCCTAGCTCAGAGAGTCCTCTGTTTTCCAGTGCTTTAGCCTAGCTTAGAGAGTCCTCTGTTTTCCAGTGCTTTAGCCTAGCTTAGAGAGTCCTCTGTTTTCCAGTGCTTTAGCCTAGCTTAGAGAGTCCCCTGTTTTCCATTGCTTTAGTCTTTAGCCTAGCTCAGAGAGTCCTCTGTTTTCCATTGCTTTAGTCTTTAGCCTAGCTCAGAGAGTCCTCTGTTTTCCATTGCTTTAGTCTTTAGCCTAGCTCAGAGAGTCCTCTGTTTTCCATTGCTTTAGTCTTTAGCCTAGCTCAGAGAGTCCTCTGTTTTCCAGTGCTTTAGTCTTTAGCCTAGCTTAGAGAATCCTCTGTTTTCCACTGCTTTAGCCTAGCTCAGAGAATCCCCTGTTTTCCATTGCTTTAATCTTTAGCCTAGCTTAGAGAGTCCTCTGTTTCCCATTTCTTTAGTCTTTAGCCTAGCTTAGAGAGTCCTCTGTTTCCCATTGCTTTAGTCTTTAGCCTAGCTCAGAGAGTCCTCAGTTTTCCATTGCTTTAGTCTTTAGCCTAGCTCAGAGTCCTCTGTTTTCCATTGTTTTAGTCTTTAGCCTAGCTCAGAGAGTCCTCTGTTTTCCAGTGCTTTAGCCTAGCTTAGAGAGTCCTCTGTTTTCCAGTGCTTTAGCCTAGCTTAGAGAGTCCTCTGTTTTCCAGTGCTTTAGCCTAGCTTAGAGAGTCCTCTGTTTTCCATCGCTTTAATCTTTAGCCTAGCTCAGAGGATCCTCTGTTTTCCATTGCTTTAGTCTAGCTTAGGGAGTCCTCTGTTGTCCATTGCTTTAAGTCTTTAGCCTAGCTCAGAGACCTCTGTTTTCCATTGCTTTAGTCTTTAGCCTAGCTCAGAGAATCCCCTGTTTTCCATTGCTTTAGTCTTTAGCCTAGCTCAGAGAATCCCCTGTTTTCCATTGCTTTAGTCTTTAGCCTAGCTTAGAGAGTCCTGTGTTTTCCATTGCTTTAGTCTTTAGCCTAGCTCAGAGAATTCTCTGTTTTCCATTGCTTTAGTCTTTAACCTAGCTCAGAGAATCCCCTGTTTTCCAGTGCTTTAGCCTAGCTTAGAGAGTCCTGTTTTCCAGTGCTTTAGTCTTTAGCCTAGCTCAGAGAGTCCTCTGTTTTCCATTGCTTTAGTCTTTAGCCTAGCTCAGAGAGTCCTCTGTTTTCCATTGCTTTAGTCTTTAGCCTAGCTCAGAGGAGCCTCTGTTTTCCATTGCTTTAATCTTTAGCCTAGCTTAGAGAGTCCTCTGTTTTCCAGTGCTTTAGTCTTTAGCCTAGCTTAGAGAATCCCCTGTTTTCCATCGCTTTAATTTTTAGCCTAGCTTAGAGAGTCCTGTTTTCCATTGCTTTAGTCTTTAGCCCAGCTCAGAGGATCCTCTGTTTTCCAGTGCTTTAGTCTTTAGCCTAGCTCAGAGAATCCTGTTTTCCAGTGCTTTAGCCTAGCTCAGAGAATCCTATGTTTTCCATTGCTTTAGTCTTTAGCCTAGCTCAGAGAATCCTCTGTTTCCAGTGCTTTAGTCTTTAGCCTAGCTTAGAGAATCCTCTGTTTTCCATTGCTTTAGCCGAGCCCAGAGAATCCTCTGTTTTCCACTGCTTTAGTCTATCTCAGAGAGTCCTCTGTTTTCCATTGCATTAGTCTTTAGCCTAGCTCAGAGAGTCCTCTGTTTTCCATTGCTTTAGTCTTTAGCCTAGCTCAGAGAGTCCTCTGTTTTCCAGTGCTTTAGTCTTTAGCCTAGCTCAGAGAATCCTGTTTTCCAGTGCTTTAGCCTAGCTCAGAGAATCCTCTGTTTTCCATTGCTTTAGTCTTTAGCCTAGCTCAGAGAATCCTCTGTTTCCAGTGCTTTAGTCTTTAGCCTAGCTTAGAGAATCCTCTGTTTTCCACTGCTTTAGTCTAGCTCAGAGAGTCCTCTGTTTTCCATTGCATTAGTCTTTAGCCTAGCTCAGAGAGTCCTCTGTTTTCCATTGCTTTAGTCTTTAGCCTAGCTCAGAGAGTCCTCTGTTTTCCATTGCTTTAGTCTTTAGCCTAGCTCAGAGAGTCCTCTGTTTTCCATTGCTTTAGTCTTTAGCCTAGCTCAGAGGAGCCTCTGTTTTCCATTGCTTTAATCTTTAGCCTAGCTTAGAGAGTCCTCTGTTTTCCAGTGCTTTAGTCTTTAGCCTAGCTTAGAGAATCCCCTGTTTTCCATCGCTTTAATCTTTAGCCTAGCTTAGAGAGTCCTGTTTTCCATTGCTTTAGTCTTTAGCCCAGCTCAGAGGATCCTCTGTTTTCCAGTGCTTTAGTCTTTAGCCTAGCTCAGAGAATCCTGTTTTCCAGTGCTTTAGCCTAGCTCAGAGAATCCTCTGTTTTCCATTGCTTTAGTCTTTAGCCTAGCTCAGAGAATCCTCTGTTTCCAGTGCTTTAGTCTTTAGCCTAGCTTAGAGAATCCTCTGTTTTCCATTGCTTTAGCCTAGCCCAGAGAATCCTCTGTTTTCCACTGCTTTAGTCTATCTCAGAGAGTCCTCTGTTTTCCATTGCATTAGTCTTTAGCCTAGCTCAGAGAGTCCTCTGTTTTCCATTGCTTTAGTCTTTAGCCTAGCTCAGAGAGTCCTCTGTTTTCCATTGCTTTAGTCTTTAGCCTAGCTCAGAGAGTCCTCTGTTTTCCAGTGCTTTAGTCTTTAGCCTAGCTTAGAGAATCCTCTGTTTTCCATTGCTTTAGCCTAGACCAGAGAATCCTCTGTTTTCCACTGCTTTAGTCTAGCTCAGAGAGTCCTCTGTTTTCCATTGCTTTAGTCTTTAGCCTAGCTAAGAGAATCCTCTGTTTTCCATTGCTTTAGCCTAGCCCAGAGAATCCTCTGTTTTCCACTGCTTTAGTCTAGCTCAGAGAGTCCTCTGTTTTCCATTGCATTAGTCTTTAGCCTAGCTCAGAGAGTCCTCTGTTTTCCATTGCTTTAGTCTTTAGCCTAGCTCAGAGAGTCCTCTGTTTTCCATTGCTTTAGTCTTTAGCCTAGCTCAGAGAGTCCTCTGTTTTCCATTGCTTTAGTCTTTAGCCTAGCTTAGAGAGTCCTCTGTTTCCCATTTCTTTAGTCTTTAGCCTAGCTTAGAGAGTCCTCTGTTTCCCATTGCTTTAGTCTTTAGCCTAGCTCAGAGAGTCCTCTGTTTTCCATTGCTTTAGTCTTTAGCCTAGCTCAGAGTCCTCTGTTTTCCATTGTTTTAGTCTTTAGCCTAGCTCAGAGAGTCCTCTGTTTTCCAGTGCTTTAGCCTAGCTTAGAGAGTCCTCTGTTTTCCAGTGCTTTAGCCTAGCTTAGAGAGTCCTCTGTTTTCCAGTGCTTTAGCCTAGCTTAGAGAGTCCTCTGTTTTCCAGTGCTTTAGCCTAGCTTAGAGAGTCCCCTGTTTTCCATTGCTTTAATCTTTAGCCTAGCCCAGAGAATCCTCTGTTTTCCACTGCTTTAGTCTAGCTCAGAGAGTCCTCTGTTTTCCATTGCATTAGTCTTTAGCCTAGCTCAGAGAGTCCTCTGTTTTCCATTGCTTTAGTCTTTAGCCTAGCTCAGAGAGTCCTCTGTTTTCCATTGCTTTAGTCTTTAGCCTAGCTCAGAGAGTCCTCTGTTTTCCATTGCTTTAGTCTTTAGCCTAGCTCAGAGAGTCCTCTGTTTTCCATTGCTTTAGTCTTTAGCCTAGCTCAGAGAGTCCTCTGTTTTCCAGTGCTTTAGTCTTTAGCCTAGCTTAGAGAATCCTCTGTTTTCCACTGCTTTAGCCTAGCTCAGAGAATCCCCTGTTTTCCATTGCTTTAATCTTTAGCCTAGCTTAGAGAGTCCTCTGTTTCCCATTTCTTTAGTCTTTAGCCTAGCTTAGAGAGTCCTCTGTTTCCCATTGCTTTAGTCTTTAGCCTAGCTCAGAGAGTCCTCAGTTTTCCATTGCTTTAGTCTTTAGCCTAGCTCAGAGTCCTCTGTTTTCCATTGTTTTAGTCTTTAGCCTAGCTCAGAGAGTCCTCTGTTTTCCAGTGCTTTAGCCTAGCTTAGAGAGTCCTCTGTTTTCCAGTGCTTTAGCCTAGCTTAGAGAGTCCTCTGTTTTCCAGTGCTTTAGCCTAGCTTAGAGAGTCCTCTGTTTTCCATCGCTTTAATCTTTAGCCTAGCTCAGAGGATCCTCTGTTTTCCATTGCTTTAGTCTAGCTTAGGGAGTCCTCTGTTGTCCATTGCTTTAAGTCTTTAGCCTAGCTCAGAGACCTCTGTTTTCCATTGCTTTAGTCTTTAGCCTAGCTCAGAGAATCCCCTGTTTTCCATTGCTTTAGTCTTTAGCCTAGCTCAGAGAATCCCCTGTTTTCCATTGCTTTAGTCTTTAGCCTAGCTTAGAGAGTCCTGTGTTTTCCATTGCTTTAGTCTTTAGCCTAGCTCAGAGAATTCTCTGTTTTCCATTGCTTTAGTCTTTAACCTAGCTCAGAGAATCCCCTGTTTTCCAGTGCTTTAGCCTAGCTTAGAGAGTCCTGTTTTCCAGTGCTTTAGCCTAGCTTAGAGAGTCCTCTGTTTTCCAGTGCTTTAGTCTTTAGCCTAGCTTAGAGAGTCCTCTGTTTTCCATTGCTTTAGTCTTTAGCCTAGCTTAGAGAGTCCCCTGTTTTCCATCGCTTTAATCTTTAGCCTAGCTTAGAGAGTCCTGTTTTCCATTGCTTTAGTCTTTAGCCCAGCTCAGAGGATCCTCTGTTTTCCAGTGCTTTAGTCTTTAGCCTAGCTCAGAGAATCCTGTTTTCCAGTGCTTTAGCCTAGCTCAGAGAATCCTCTGTTTTCCATTGCTTTAGTCTTTAGCCTAGCTCAGAGAATCCTCTGTTTCCAGTGCTTTAGTCTTTAGCCTAGCTTAGAGAATCCTCTGTTTTCCACTGCTTTAGTCTAGCTCAGAGAGTCCTCTGTTTTCCATTGCATTAGTCTTTAGCCTAGCTCAGAGAGTCCTCTGTTTTCCATTGCTTTAGTCTTTAGCCTAGCTCAGAGAGTCCTCTGTTTTCCATTGCTTTAGTCTTTAGCCTAGCTCAGAGAGTCCTCTGTTTTCCATTGCTTTAGTCTTTAGCCTAGCTCAGAGGAGCCTCTGTTTTCCATTGCTTTAATCTTTAGCCTAGCTTAGAGAGTCCTCTGTTTTCCAGTGCTTTAGTCTTTAGCCTAGCTTAGAGAATCCCCTGTTTTCCATCGCTTTAATCTTTAGCCTAGCTCAGAGAGTCCTCTGTTTTCCAGTGCTTTAGTCTTTAGCCTAGCTTAGAGAATCCTCTGTTTTCCACTGCTTTAGCCTAGCTCAGAGAATCCCCTGTTTTCCATTGCTTTAATCTTTAGCCTAGCTTAGAGAGTCCTCTGTTTCCCATTTCTTTAGTCTTTAGCCTAGCTTAGAGAGTCCTCTGTTTCCCATTGCTTTAGTCTTTAGCCTAGCTCAGAGAGTCCTCAGTTTTCCATTGCTTTAGTCTTTAGCCTAGCTCAGAGTCCTCTGTTTTCCATTGTTTTAGTCTTTAGCCTAGCTCAGAGAGTCCTCTGTTTTCCAGTGCTTTAGCCTAGCTTAGAGAGTCCTCTGTTTTCCAGTGCTTTAGCCTAGCTTAGAGAGTCCTCTGTTTTCCAGTGCTTTAGCCTAGCTTAGAGAGTCCTCTGTTTTCCATCGCTTTAATCTTTAGCCTAGCTCAGAGGATCCTCTATTTTCCATTGCTTTAGTCTAGCTTAGGGAGTCCTCTGTTGTCCATTGCTTTAAGTCTTTAGCCTAGCTCAGAGACCTCTGTTTTCCATTGCTTTAGTCTTTAGCCTAGCTCAGAGAATCCCCTGTTTTCCATTGCTTTAGTCTTTAGCCTAGCTCAGAGAATCCCCTGTTTTCCATTGCTTTAGTCTTTAGCCTAGCTTAGAGAGTCCTGTGTTTTCCATTGCTTTAGTCTTTAGCCTAGCTCAGAGAATTCTCTGTTTTCCATTGCTTTAGTCTTTAACCTAGCTCAGAGAATCCCCTGTTTTCCAGTGCTTTAGCCTAGCTTAGAGAGTCCTGTTTTCCAGTGCTTTAGCCTAGCTTAGAGAGTCCTCTGTTTTCCAGTGCTTTAGTCTTTAGCCTAGCTTAGAGAGTCCTCTGTTTTCCATTGCTTTAGTCTTTAGCCTAGCTTAGAGAGTCCCCTGTTTTCCATCGCTTTAATCTTTAGCCTAGCTTAGAGAGTCCTGTTTTCCATTGCTTTAGTCTTTAGCCCAGCTCAGAGGATCCTCTGTTTTCCAGTGCTTTAGTCTTTAGCCTAGCTCAGAGAATCCTGTTTTCCAGTGCTTTAGCCTAGCTCAGAGAATCCTCTGTTTTCCATTGCTTTAGTCTTTAGCCTAGCTCAGAGAATCCTCTGTTTCCAGTGCTTTAGTCTTTAGCCTAGCTTAGAGAATCCTCTGTTTTCCACTGCTTTAGCCTAGCTCAGAGAATCCCCTGTTTTCCATTGCTTTAATCTTTAGCCTAGCTTAGAGAGTCCTCTGTTTCCCATTTCTTTAGTCTTTAGCCTAGCTTAGAGAGTCCTCTGTTTCCCATTGCTTTAGTCTTTAGCCTAGCTCAGAGAGTCCTCAGTTTTCCATTGCTTTAGTCTTTAGCCTAGCTCAGAGTCCTCTGTTTTCCATTGTTTTAGTCTTTAGCCTAGCTCAGAGAGTCCTCTGTTTTCCAGTGCTTTAGCCTAGCTTAGAGAGTCCTCTGTTTTCCAGTGCTTTAGCCTAGCTTAGAGAGTCCTCTGTTTTCCAGTGCTTTAGCCTAGCTTAGAGAGTCCTCTGTTTTCCATCGCTTTAATCTTTAGCCTAGCTCAGAGGATCCTCTATTTTCCATTGCTTTAGTCTAGCTTAGGGAGTCCTCTGTTGTCCATTGCTTTAAGTCTTTAGCCTAGCTCAGAGACCTCTGTTTTCCATTGCTTTAGTCTTTAGCCTAGCTCAGAGAATCCCCTGTTTTCCATTGCTTTAGTCTTTAGCCTAGCTCAGAGAATCCCCTGTTTTCCATTGCTTTAGTCTTTAGCCTAGCTTAGAGAGTCCTGTGTTTTCCATTGCTTTAGTCTTTAGCCTAGCTCAGAGAATTCTCTGTTTTCCATTGCTTTAGTCTTTAACCTAGCTCAGAGAATCCCCTGTTTTCCAGTGCTTTAGCCTAGCTTAGAGAGTCCTGTTTTCCAGTGCTTTAGCCTAGCTTAGAGAGTCCTCTGTTTTCCAGTGCTTTAGTCTTTAGCCTAGCTTAGAGAGTCCTCTGTTTTCCATTGCTTTAGTCTTTAGCCTAGCTTAGAGAGTCCCCTGTTTTCCATCGCTTTAATCTTTAGCCTAGCTTAGAGAGTCCTGTTTTCCATTGCTTTAGTCTTTAGCCCAGCTCAGAGGATCCTCTGTTTTCCAGTGCTTTAGTCTTTAGCCTAGCTCAGAGAATCCTGTTTTCCAGTGCTTTAGCCTAGCTCAGAGAATCCTCTGTTTTCCATTGCTTTAGTCTTTAGCCTAGCTCAGAGAATCCTCTGTTTCCAGTGCTTTAGTCTTTAGCCTAGCTTAGAGAATCCTCTGTTTTCCACTGCTTTAGTCTAGCTCAGAGAGTCCTCTGTTTTCCATTGCATTAGTCTTTAGCCTAGCTCAGAGAGTCCTCTGTTTTCCATTGCTTTAGTCTTTAGCCTAGCTCAGAGAGTCCTCTGTTTTCCATTGCTTTAGTCTTTAGCCTAGCTCAGAGAGTCCTCTGTTTTCCATTGCTTTAGTCTTTAGCCTAGCTCAGAGGAGCCTCTGTTTTCCATTGCTTTAATCTTTAGCCTAGCTTAGAGAGTCCTCTGTTTTCCAGTGCTTTAGTCTTTAGCCTAGCTTAGAGAATCCCCTGTTTTCCATCGCTTTAATCTTTAGCCTAGCTTAGAGAGTCCTGTTTTCCATTGCTTTAGTCTTTAGCCCAGCTCAGAGGATCCTCTGTTTTCCAGTGCTTTAGTCTTTAGCCTAGCTCAGAGAATCCTGTTTTCCAGTGCTTTAGCCTAGCTCAGAGAATCCTCTGTTTTCCATTGCTTTAGTCTTTAGCCTAGCTCAGAGAATCCTCTGTTTCCAGTGCTTTAGTCTTTAGCCTAGCTTAGAGAATCCTCTGTTTTCCATTGCTTTAGCCTAGCCCAGAGAATCCTCTGTTTTCCACTGCTTTAGTCTTTAGCCTAGCTCAGAGAGTCCTCTGTTTTCCATTGCATTAGTCTTTAGCCTAGCTCAGAGAGTCCTCTGTTTTCCATTGCTTTAGTCTTTAGCCTAGCTCAGAGAGTCCTCTGTTTTCCATTGCTTTAGTCTTTAGCCTAGCTCAGAGAGTCCTCTGTTTTCCAGTGCTTTAGTCTTTAGCCTAGCTTAGAGAATCCTCTGTTTTCCATTGCTTTAGCCTAGCCCAGAGAATCCTCTGTTTTCCACTGCTTTAGTCTAGCTCAGAGAGTCCTCTGTTTTCCATTGCTTTAGTCTTTAGCCTAGCTTAGAGAATCCTCTGTTTTCCATTGCTTTAGCCTAGCCCAGAGAATCCTCTGTTTTCCACTGCTTTAGTCTAGCTCAGAGAGTCCTCTGTTTTCCATTGCATTAGTCTTTAGCCTAGCTCAGAGAGTCCTCTGTTTTCCATTGCTTTAGTCTTTAGCCTAGCTCAGAGAGTCCTCTGTTTTCCATTGCTTTAGTCTTTAGCCTAGCTCAGAGAGTCCTCTGTTTTCCATTGCTTTAGTCTTTAGCCTAGCTCAGAGAGTCCTCTGTTTTCCATTGCTTTAGTCTTTAGCCTAGCTCAGAGAGTCCTCTGTTTTCCAGTGCTTTAGTCTTTAGCCTAGCTTAGAGAATCCTCTGTTTTCCACTGCTTTAGTCTTTAGCCTAGCTCAGAGAATCCCCTGTTTTCCAGTGCTTTAGCCTAGCTTAGGGAGTCCTCTGTTGTCCATTGCTTTAAGTCTTTAGCCTAGCTCAGAGAGACCTCTGTTTTCCATTGCTTTAGTCTTTAGCCTAGCTCAGAGAATCCCCTGTTTTCCATTGCTTTAGTCTTTAGCCTAGCTCAGAGAATCCCCTGTTTTCCATTGCTTTAGTCTTTAGCCTAGCTTAGAGAGTCCTGTGTTTTCCATTGCTTTAGTCTTTAGCCTAGCTCAGAGAATTCTCTGTTTTCCATTGCTTTAGTCTTTAACCTAGCTCAGAGAATCCCCTGTTTTCCAGTGCTTGAGCCTAGCTTAGAGAGTCCTCTGTTTTCCAGTGCTTTAGTCTTTAGCCTAGCTCAGAGAATCCCCTGTTTTCCAGTGCTTTAGCCTTTAGCCTAGCTTAGAGAGTCCTCTGTTTTCCATTGCTTTAGTCTTTAGCCTAGCTTAGAGAGTCCTCTGTTTTCCATTGCTTTAGTCTTTAGCCTAGCTTAGAGAGTCCTCTGTTTTCCATTGCTTTAGTCTTTAGCCTAGCTCAGAGAATCCCCTGTTTTCCAGTGCTTTAGTCTAATCATAGCAGAAACACTCAGTTGTTGATTGAACCTCTCTCAAAACACTGCTGTTTGTGTGCTGGAACTTTGCTGGACCTAAGATCAACTGAATGACTCCAACTGTGTCCATATGCTCATCATTGCATAATACTAGGTCAATTTGAGTCATTTAAAAAATATTATAGTCACAAAATGATGTTTGTTCCTTTTAGTCATCAGTATGGGGTAGCCCCAATGTGACTCCTAGGATAATTTAGTGTTAAATATTGTACTAGCCTATTATTGGACATGCAGAATGAACTAAGGGAATTCACTGTCTCTCTCTATCGGCAGCATGCTGTGCTTATGATGCATGTCTTTAGTATTGTTAACATCAGGTGAGGGCTAGCTTCAGTATATAACACTATGGTGCATGTCTTTAGTATTGTTAACATCAGGTGAGGACTAGCTTCAGTATATAACACTATGGTGCATGTCTTTAGTATTGTTAACATCAGGTGAGGACTAGCTTCAGTATATAACACTATGGTGCATGTCTTTAGTATTGTTAACATCAGGTGAGGGCTAGCTTCAGTATATAACACTATGGTGCATGTCTTTAGTATTGTTAACATCAGGTGAGGGCTAGCTTCAGTATATAGCACTATGGTGCATGTCTTTAGTATTGTTAACATCAGGTGAGGGCTAGCTTCAGTATATAGCACTATGGTGCATGTCTTTAGTATTGTTAACATCAGGTGAGGACTAGCTTCAGTATATAGCACTATGGTGCATGTCTTTAGTATTGTTAACATCAGGTGAGGACTAGCTTCAGTATATAGCACTATGGTGCATGTCTTTAGTATTGTTAACATCAGGTGAGGACTAGCTTCAGTATATAACACTATGGTGCATGTCTTTAGTATTGTTAACATCAGGTGAGGACTAGCTTCAGTATATAACACTTTGGTAAGGTGTACTTTAACTAGCTACTTGACATGAGGTGAAAACAGCATACCTGCATCCCTGGCAGGCTACTCTGAACCGGAGAGTGAGCCATGTCGCCTGTCGACAGTCTGACCAGCTATAACAGCTAACTAGCTGGTCACTAGTTACAACCCCAGAATACACAACGCAGCAGGTCGGTCCGGCGGGGGATGGCGTCGAGCGTCCTTATCGATGCATCTTGCTTCCTTATCGATGCGTCCTTATCAATGCGTCTTGCGTCCTTATCGATGAATCCTTCCCCAACAAGCGCCGTACAAAGTTAAAACATGTCGACTCGGCCACGAAAATCTTGTGGTATTAGCAAGCTACTTAGTATCTACCCCTGACTAGCTGCACAGTGACGACAAATCAACCAGGAAAACAAATAGCTGCACAATGACAACAAATCATCCAGGAAAACAAATAGCTGCACAATGACAACAAATCAACCAGGAAAACAAATAGCTGCACAGTGACAACAAATCAACCAGGAAAACAAATTGCTGCACAATGACAACAAATCAACCAGGAAAACAAATAACTAGCTGACAACGTTAGCTGGACCCTACTAGTGAACGGTTTCAATGTATTTTTTTTTTACCGTAAAGTTCATTCACGATCTAATATCACTGATTATCTATCGGACTACTGGCTGTCACGTCGTTATGTCCTGTATCCGAGGGGTCCTTCATCCCGCAGCCAGAAAACAACATATTAGGTCCTGCGTCTCGCAAACATAAACCCAAATTCAATATATATGAAACGCTCCGATCTTGTAATCATTTTGGCTAACTTAAAATCCAAAAAAGGCCATTTACACCCTGTCAACTATACATATTAGCTGTGTTTTGTTCCTCATTTTCCTCCTGTCCTATCCACCATCTTGTCAGTGCTGTCGCAACTGGCGGATCCATATCGACGCTAAGCAGAGCGTTGGACGCGCCCGACGTGGGAACGGAGCAGAGGGCTCAAACAACACCGTTTACATCATGATAAGAATCATATATATATATATATATATATATATATAAGCATGACCATAGTTGGGCCAAAATATCATGAAATATATATATATATATATATCATGATACTTTGTAACTGTTTGGAGAATACGTTGAAATCTAGATGAGCAGATAATGCTATTGTAGCGTATATAAAAAGCAAACGGGTTGTTTTTCACCGGATAAAACACTAAATGTCTTCCACTGTGTTCACTTGGCCGGTTAGCTCAGTTGGTTAGAGCGTCGTGCTAATAACGCGAAGGTCGCGGGTTCGATACCCGTACTGGCCATGACACTCTTTTTTTGTGACTGTTTGAAGAGGCTGTGTTTGTATTTACTCGTCTCTCTAGATAAAGTTGGACTTCTTCTCTTCTACTCTATTGGTCCCATATGATATGGGTCTATTATAGTGGTTGACTTTGAACTGGCCCAACTATGGTCATGCTTATGGGAAGCCACTATGTGGTACTATTGCTCCAACTCTAGAGGCCTGATACAAAGGACACCAGCTGTGTTGTAGTGCAGTTACGACTGCAATAAACTCAATGGAAGTCTGCGTAACGCAGTGTTTGTTAGCCGTCAGTCAGTCGAGCCGATATGGCGACCAGGAAGAATCTGCGTTTTAGAGCCGCTTCTCCTTTCTGAAACTTTAAAATGCTTCAAATCAGCGCAGTTGGATCGTAAATGAATGCACCTCGGTCAACACACTGTTGGAAAATATACACGTGGACAAATCTCTCCCAATCGGAAGGAAAAAGGGTAAGAAAGGAACGGGCGTCTTTTATGTCTTTTAGGTTACCTGAGCACCCTAACCGTGTCGGCTAGATGGTAGACAGCCGTACTATTTTAAATGCAAGTGGAAAACCAATGTCAATCACGTCCTGTATTTTTCCTTTACCTCTAATTCCGACGGTTTGCCAGTTAATTCTCTCTCTCTCCATTGAATTGTCTGAATTTACAGATGTACTCCAGTTGGAATATAATAGATGTGTGTGTGTGTGTGTGTGTGTGTTATATAAGGTACTCGTCCAACAGGATCATAGTGAATAGCCACATTATCCAAGACAGGGGTAGCCTATAACGTAATATTTGTTTTGGGGCTTTGGCTAACACCACGTGTTCGCAGTATGAGTTGATGGGTTTTCGCCTTGATCATTACTCAGTTCCCGTTACACATAAGAGTCCGTAGAAGTAACATTACCTCTCAAACTCGAGAAGACATCCTACCTTCTCCCTACACTTCTCAGCTTCGCCCAGGACTCTTTCACGTCAACTATAATCCCGACTTTTTAAAATGTTTTGAAACGTCAATAATCATTTAGAAACGCCAATCATAGCTAGCTTTATGGCTTTTCGAAACATCAGCAAGAAAGAATCGTTCAAAATGAAAAAATATACCGTAACAGTTTCTGCACAGTAACTGCTACAGTGTAGTTTAGTAGGATGGAGACTGTATGGATCTGAACTACTACAGTGTAGTTTAGTAGGATGGAGGCTGTATGGATCTGTAACTACTACAGTGTAGTCTAGTAGGATGGAGGCTGTATGGATCTGTAACTACTACAGTGTAGTCTAGTAGGATGGAGGCTGTATGGGTCTGTAACTACTACAGTGTAGTTTAGTAGGATGGAGGCTGTATGGATCTGTAACTACTACAGTGTAGTTTAGTGGGATGGAGGCTGTATGGGTCTGTAACTACTACAGTGTAGTTTAGTAGGATGGAGGCTGTATGGATCTGTAACTACTACAGTGTAGTTTAGTAGGATGGAGGCTGTATGGATCTGTAACTACTACAGTGTAGTTTAGTAGGATGGAGGCTATATGGATCTGTAACTACTACAGTGTAGTTTAGTAGGATGGAGGCTGTATGGATCTGTAACTACTACAGTGTAGTTTAGTGGGATGGAGGCTCCATAGCTATATGGATCTGTAACTACTACAGTGTAGTTTAGTAGGATGGAGGCTGTATGGATCTGTAACTACTACAGTGTAGTTTAGTGGGATGGAGGCTCCATAGCTATATGGATCTGTAACTACTACAGTGTAGTTTAGTAGGATGGAGGCTGTATGGATCTGTAACTGTCTCTCTCTCTCTCTGTCTCTGTCTCCTGTCTCTCTGTCGCTCTCGCGCTCTCTCTCTCTCTCTCGCTCTCTCAATGTGTTTATGGTGCTGTGCCTGTCCCTCCCTCTCTCTCAATTCGAAGGGCTTTATTGGCATGGGAAACATGTAAACGTTGTCAAAGCGAGTGAAATAGATAATGAACAGAGGTGAAATAAACGTATTTCTTCCCAGTAAACATTCCACTCACAAAAGTACCAAAACAATAAACACATTTCAAACGTCATTATGTTCAAATGGTTAAAGTGCAAAAGATAAAATAAATAAGGGTTGTATTTATAATGTTGTTCTTCACTGGTTTCCCTTTTCTTGTGGCAACAGGTCACATCTTGCTGCTGTGATGGCACACTGTGGTATTTCACCCAAAAGATATGGGAGTTTATCAAGATTGGGTTTGTTTTTGAATTCTTTGTGGATCTGTGTAATCTGAGGGAAATATGTGTCTCTAATATGGTCATACATTGGGCAGGAGGTTAGGAAGTGCAGCTCAGTTTCCACCTCATTTTGTGGGCAGTGAGCACATAGCCTGCGTGGTGTAGTGGTTTTGCTGCTCTGAATGCCTGGTGTAGTGGTTTTGCTGCTCTGAATACCCGGTGTAGTGGTTTTGCTGCTCTGAATACCCGGTGTAGTGGTTTTGTGGTATTCCCTATGGATGGTTTTGACCAGGGTCCATAGGGAATAGGGTGCCATTTTGAAGGCTTTGGACCAGGACCCATATGGAATAGGGTGCCATTTTGGAGGCTTTGGACCAGGGTCCATAGGGAATAGGGTGCCATTTTGGATGGTTTTGACCAGGGCCCATAGGGAATAGGGTGCCATTTTGGAGGCTTTTGACCAGGGTTCTACTGTAGCTGAAATACTGACTTATCTCTGGGGATCTACTGTAGCTGAAATATTGACTTATCTCTGGGGATCGATCTACTGTAGCTGAAATACCGACTTATCCCTGGGGATCTACTGTAGCTGAAATACTGACTTATCTATGGGGATCTACTGTAGCTGAAATACTGACTTATCCCTGGGGATCTACTGTAGCTGAAATACTGACTTATCTCTGGGGATCTACTGTAGCTGAAATATTGACTTATCTCTGGGGATCTACTGTAGCTGAAATACTGACTTATCTCTGGGGATCTACTGTAGCTGAAATACTGACTTATCCCTGGGGATCTACTGTAGCTGAAATACTGACTTATCTCTGGGGATCTACTGTAGCTGAAATACTGACTTATCTCTGGGGATCTACTGTAGCTGAAAAACTGCTATTTTTCTTGGAAGGTCGCATGTTCTGTCGTCTGTCAAATCCCTCAACCTATGATGCTGTGACCTATTTAGTCTTTCGATCAGTCAACAGGAGAATGTTGGAAGGAACTTGGATGAGATGAATTCAGGTCATGTCTGATCTGGTCTGGGATTGATGACCTCACTGCTTTGGAACGTTGTGTTTTGTAGACAGTAAAGTGCTCTCCGTTTGTGTTGTGTTCCAAACATTCAGTCGCACACATGTAGGTAGAGAGAGCGACCGCGCAAACGGATCTCCGTTAGTGTCAACCCCTCCAGGGGGTCGAGGAGCAGGGCTGTGGTTCCACATCTCCGTTAGTGTCGACCCCTCCAGGGGGTCGAGGAGCAGGGCTGTGGTTCCACATCTCCGTTGGCTCCGTTAGTGTCGACCCCTCCAGGGGGTCGAGGAGGAGGGCTGTGGTTCCACATCTCCGTTAGTGTCGACCCCTCCAGGGGGTCGAGGAGCAGGGCTGTGGTTCCACATCTCCGTTGGCTCCGTTAGTGTCGACCCCTCCAGGGGGTCGAGGAGGAGGGCTGTGGTTCCGCTGACATTGGCTCCGTTAGTGTCGACCCCTCCAGGGGGTCGAGGAGGAGGGCTGTGGTTCCACATCTCCGTTGGCTCCGTTAGTGTCGACCCCTCCAGGGGGTCGAGGAGCAGGGCTGTGGTTCCGCATCTCCGTTGGCTCCGTTAGTGTCGACCCCTCCAGGGGGTCGAGGAGCAGGGCTGTGGTTCCGGATCTCCGTTGGCTCCGTTAGTGTCGACCCCTCCAGGGGGTCGAGGAGCAGGGCTGTGGTTCCGCTGACGTTGGCTCCGTTAGTGTCGACCCCTCCAGGGGGTCGAGGAGCAGGGCTGTGGTTCTGCATCTCCGTTAGTGTCGACCCCTCCAGGGGGTCGAGGAGCAGGGCTGTGGTTCTGCATCTCTGTTAGTGTCGACCCCTCCAGGGGGTCGAGGAGGAGGGCTGTGGTTCCACATCTCCGTTGGCTCCGTTAGTGTCGACCCCTCCAGGGGGTCGAGGAGCAGGGCTGTGGTTCCGCTGACGTTGGCTCCGTTAGTGTCGACCCCTCCAGGGGGTCGAGGATCAGGGCTGTGGTTCTGCATCTCCGTTGGCTCCGTTAGTGTCGACCCCTCCAGGGGGTCGAGGAGCAGGGCTGTGGTTCCGCATCTCCGTTGGCTCCGTTAGTGTCGACCCCTCCAGGGGGTCGAGAAGCAGGGCTGTGGTTCCGCTGACGTTGAGGAGGATGGCCTGAGGGCTGAGGGACAGAGGTATGCTCTGTCTCATCCTTCAACCTCCTTTAATCCCTCTGTGTGTCTGTCTATATCAACGTTACTGTCTGGTTTAGTCTGTCCCAGCTAAAATACCATTGGGTTTTCTAGACTTGTTTCGTCGTCATGGAGGAGTCTAGTGACTCACCTGCAAGCTGGCTGAAATGTTGCTCTGTTAGCTGTTAGGTCACTGACCACCGATGGGGTTCACTCCCTCAGATGAAGTGCTCTCTGATTCAGAAAGAGAAGTCCTCTATCTGGCCTGGTTTAGACAGGGAAGTCCTCTATCTGGCCTGGTTTAGACAGGGAAGTCCTCTATCTGGCCTGGTTTAGACAGGGAAGTCCTCTATCTGGCCTGGTTTAGACAGGGAAGTCCTGCATCTGGCCTGGTTTAGACAGGGAAGTCCTGCATCTGGCCTGGTTTAGACAAGGAAGTACTGTATCTGGCCTGGTTTAGACAGGGAAGTACTGTATCTGGCCTGGTTTAGACAGGGAAGTACTGTATCTGGCCTGGTTTAGACAGGGAAGTACTGTATCTGGCCTGGTTTAGACAGGGAAGTACTGCATCTGGCCTGGTTTAGACAGGGAAGTACTGCATCTGGCCTGGTTTAGACAGGGACGTACTGAATCTGGCCTGGTTCTCACAGTAATTGTCTGTCCTTTTTGGGCTGAATACTTATATTCCCATGGCAACCTGTGTCTGTTCTGGAAACAGGCCATGGCCTTGCTGCTCCGGCTGGGTCTCTGTTCTCTGTCTCTGTCCACCCAGACTGGGAGGGCTGCTTGCTTCCTGATACAGGCCATGGCCTTGCTGCTCCGGCTGGGTCTCTGTTCTCTGTCTCTGTCCACCCAGACTGGGAGGGCTGCTTGCTTCCTGAAACATCAATGGAACTACTGTAACTAAAAAAAGCTGTAGCAAGAGAATAGATGGACACAACAACATTTATAGGTTGTTAGTATCAAAAACAACACTCTGCCCTCTTAAGCAGTGGTTCTCAGCTGGTTGTGCCTCAGGACCCAAATTCAACCAGGTTATACCCAATATTTGCGTCGCCAAAATACAATCTGGAAAACTATTTATTTAATACTATATTGATATTAAATGTAGCAATTAAATAACAAAGGAACAACATTCCCACTTCTTTCATTGTCAATAATAACATTTTGCCGTCTTGATGAAGAATGCTAATAAACTCCCTGGTTTGAGACACTAAATCAACCTAAATAGCCCTGCTAATAAACTCCCTGGTTTGAGACACTAAATCAACCTAAATAGCCCTGCTAATAAACTCCCTGGTTTGAGACACTAAATCAACCTAAATAGCCCTGCTAATAAACTCCCTGGTTTGAGACACTAAATCAACCTAAATAGCCCTGCTAATAAACTCCCTGGTTTGAGACACTAAATCAACCTAAATAGCCCTGCTAATAAACTCCCTGGTTTGAGACACTAAATCAACCTAAATAGCCCTGCTAATAAACTCCCTGGTTTGAGACACTAAATCAACCTAAATAGCCCTGCTAATAAACTCCCTGGTTTGAGACACCAAATCAACCTAAATAGCCCTGCTAATAAACTCCCTGGTTTGAGACACTAAATGAACAACCTAAATAGCCCTGCTAATAAACTCCCTGGTTTGAGACACTAAATCAACCTAAATAGCCCTGCTAATAAACTCCCTGGTTTGAGACACTAAATGAACAACCTAAATAGCCCTGCTAATAAACTCCCTGGTTTGAGACACTAAATCAACCTAAATAGCCCTGCTAATAAACTCCCTGGTTTGAGACACTAAATCAACCTAAATAGCCCTGCTAATAAACTCCCTGGTTTGAGACACCAAATCAACCTAAATAGCCCTGCTAATAAACTCCCTGGTTTGAGACACTAAATCAACCTAAATAGCCCTGCTAATAAACTCCCTGGTTTGAGACACCAAATCAACCTAAATAGCCCTGCTAATAAACTCCCTGGTTTGAGACACTAAATCAACCTAAATAGCCCTGCTAATAAACTCCCTGGTTTGAGACACTAAATCAACCTAAATAGCCCTGCTAATAAACTCCCTGGTTTGAGACACTAAATCAACCTAAATAGCCCTGCGAATAAACTCCCTGGTTTGAGACACTAAATCAACCTAAATAGCCCTGCTAATAAACTCCCTGGTTTGAGACACCAAATCAACCTAAATAGCCCTGCTAATAAACTCCCTGGTTTGAGACACTAAATGAACAACCTAAATAGCCCTGCTAATAAACTCCCTGGTTTGAGACACCAAATCAACCTAAATAGCCCTGCTAATAAACTCCCTGGTTTGAGACACTAAATCAACCTAAATAGCCCTGCTAATAAACTCCCTGGTTGAGACACCAATCAACCTAAATAGCCCTGCTAATAAACTCCCTGGTTTGAGACACTAAATCAACCTAAATAGCCCTGCTAATAAACTCCCTGGTTTGAGACACTAAATCAACCTAAATAGCCCTGCTAATAAACTCCCTGGTTTGAGACACTAAATCAACCTAAATAGCCCTGCTAATAAACTCCCTGGTTTGAGACACTAAATCAACCTAAATAGCCCTGCGAATAAACTCCCTGGTTTGAGACACTAAATCAACCTAAATAGCCCTGCGAATAAACTCCCTGGTTTGAGACACTAAATCAACCTAAATAGCCCTGCTAATAAACTCCCTGGTTTGAGACACTAAATCAACCTAAATAGCCCTGCTAATAAACTCCCTGGTTTGAGACACTAAATCAACCTAAATAGCCCTGCTAATAAACTCCCTGGTTTGAGACACTAAATGAACAACCTAAATAGCCCTGCTAATAAACTCCCTGGTTTGAGACACTAAATCAACCTAAATAGCCCTGCTAATAAACTCCCTGGTTTGAGACACCAAATCAACCTAAATAGCCCTGCTAATAAACTCCCTGGTTTGAGACACTAAATGAACAACCTAAATTGCCCTGCTATTAGCTCTATATGGGAAAACTTCCATCTTCAGATATGTCCTTGTTTTCAGAGTGGATCCTGTACGTGTCTACCTGTCTGTCCCCAGGTGTGTGAGGGTAGTAGAGAGGCTGATTCTGCTGACTGAGGCACCATGGTGGAGCCAGGGGACAGGGAGGTGGCTGGCCAGAGGCTGGGGATCCCAGAGAGTTTAGGGGTGTCTACCCTGGAACCAGGTCAGCGACCCCCAACCACGCCCCCAGGACGACAGGTCTCTATCCGGGTACAGCTGCTGGACGACGTCACCGAGGTCTTCGACATATCAGTGAGTACAGGAGCTATTTAGCTCTATGGGAGGAATGACATGCTGGAGCAACCACAATGCTTTAGATGAGGTCCATAGTTCCCAGGCTCTGATACCAATGAGGTCTATAGTTCCCAGGCTCTGATACCAATGAGGTCTATAGTTCCCAGGCTCTGATACCAATGAGGTCCATAGTTCCCAGGCTCTGATACCAATGAGGTCCATAGTTCCCAGGCTCTGATACCAATGAGGTCCATAGTTCCCAGGCTCTGATACCAATGAGGTCCATAGTTCCCAGGCTCTGATACCAATGCGGTCTATAGTTCCCAGGCTCTGATACCAATGAGGTCCATAGTTCCCAGGCTCTGATACCAATGAGGTCCATAGTTCCCAGGCTCTGATACCAATGAGGTCCATAGTTCTCAGGCTCTGATACCAATGAGGTCCATAGTTCCCAGGCTCTGATACCAATGAGGTCCATAGTTCCCAGGCTCTGATACCAATGAGGTCCATAGTTCCCAGGCTCTGATACCAATGAGGTCCATAGTTCCCAGGCTCTGATACCAATGAGGTCCATAGTTCCCAGGCTCTGATACCAATGAGGTCTATAGTTCCCAGGCTCTGATACCAATGAGGTCCATAGTTCCCAGGCTCTGATACCAATGAGGTCCATAGTTCCCAGGCTCTGATACCAATGAGGTCTATAGTTCCCAGGCTCTGATACCAATGAGGTCCATAGTTCCCAGGCTCTGATACCAATGAGGTCTATAGTTCCCAGGCTCTGATACCAATGAGGTCTATAGTTCCCAGGCTCTGATACCAATGAGGTCCATAGTTCCCAGGCTCTGATACCAATGAGGTCCATAGTTCCCAGGCTCTGATACCAATGAGGTCCATAGTTCCCAGGCTCTGATACCAATGAGGTCTATAGTTCCCAGGCTCTGATACCAATGAGGTCTATAGTTCCCAGGCTCTGATACCAATGAGGTCTATAGTTCCCAGGCTCTGATACCAATGAGGTCTATAGTTCCCAGGCTCTGATACCAATGAGGTCCATAGTTCCCAGGCTCTGATAGCGGGGGTGGCAGGTAGCCTAGCGGGGGCGGCAGGTAGCCTAGCTGTGGCGGCAGGTAGCCTAGCGGGGGCGGCAGGTAGCCTAGCGGGGGCGGCAGGTAGCCTAGCTGGGGCGGCAGGTAGCCTAGCGGGGGCGGCAGGTAGCCTAGCTGGGGCGGCAGGTAGCCTAGCTGGGGCGGCAGGTAGCCTAGCTGGGGCGGCAGGTAGCCTAGCGGGGGCGGCAGGTAGCCTAGCGGGGGCGGCAGGTAGCCTAGCTGGGGCGGCAGGTAGCCTAGCGGGGGCGGCAGATAGCCTAGCTGGGGCGGCAGGTAGCTTCGTTGTTAGAGCTTGCACGATTGAATCCCCGTTCTGCCCTGAACAGGCAGTTAACCCACTGTTCCTAGGCGTCATTGAAAATAAGAATTTGTTCTTAACTGACTTGCCTGGTTAAATAAAGGTACAATTTAAAATAAAGTAACCTGGTGTGTGTTCTACTCTGTTGTAACCTGGTGTGTGTTCTGCTCTGTTGTAACCTGGTGTGTGTTCTGCTCTGTTGTAACCTGGTGTGTGTTCTGCTCTGTAACCTGGTGTGTGTTCTGTTCTGTAACCTGGTGTGTGTTCTGCTCTGTTGTAACCCGGTGTGTGCTCTGCTCTGCTCTGTTGTAACCTGGTTTGTGTTCTGTTCTGTAACCTGGTTTGTGTTCTGTTCTGTAACCTGGTTTGTGTTCTGTTCTGTAACCTGGTGTGTGTTCTGCTCTAGTAACCTGGTGTGTGTTCTGTAACCTGGTGTGTGTTCTGCTCTAGTAACCTGGTGTGTGTTCTGTAACCTGGTGTGTGTTCTGCTCTAGTAACCTGGTGTGTGTTCTGTAACCTGGTGTGTGTTCTGCTCTAGTAACCTGGTGTGTGTTCTGTAACCTGGTGTGTGTTCTGACCTGTAACCTGGTGTGTGTTCTGCTCTGTAACCTGGTGTCTGTTATGTAACCTGGTGTGTGTTCTGTAACCTGGTGTGTGCTCTGCTCTGTAACCTGGTGTGTGTTCTGCTCTGTTGTAACCTGGTGTGTGTTCTGTAACCTGGTGTGTGTTCTGTAACCTGGTGTGTGTTCTGTAACCTGGTGTGTGTTCTGCTCTGTAACCTGGTGTGTGTTCTGTTCTGTAACCTGGTGTGTGTTCTGCTCTGTAACCTGGTGTGTGTTCTGCTCTGTAACCTGGTGTGTGTTCTGTAACCTGGTGTGTGTTCTGTAACCTGGTGTGTGTTCTGTAACCTGGTGTGTGTTCTGCTCTGTAACCTGGTGTGTGTTCTGTTCTGTAACCTGGTGTGTGTTCTGCTCTGTAACCTGGTGTGTGTTCTGCTCTGTAACCTGGTGTGTGTTCTGTAACCTGGTGTGTGTTCTGTAACCTGGTGTGTGTTCTGCTCTGTAACCTGGTGTGTGTTCTGCTCTGTAACCTGGTGTGTGTTGTGTTCTGTAACCTGGTGTGTGTTCTGCTCTGTAACCTGGTGTGTGTTCTGCTCTGTAACCTGGTGTGTGTTCTGCTCTGTAACCTGGTGTGTTCTGTAACCTGGTGTGTGTTCTGTAACCTGGTGTGTGTTCTGTAACCTGGTGTGTGTTCTGTAACCTGGTGTGTGTTCTGTAACCTGGTGTGTGTTCGGCTCTGTTGTAACCTGGTGTGTGTTCTGCTCTGTTGTAACCTGGTGTGTGTTCTGCTCTGTTGTAACCTGGTGTGTGTTCTGCTCTGTTGTAACCTGGTGTGTGTTCTGCTCTGTTGTAACCTGGTGTGTGTTCTGCTCTGTTGTAACCCGGTGTATGTTCTGCTCTGTTGTAACCCGGTGTGTGTTCTGCTCTGTTGTAACCCGGTGTGTGTTCTGCTCTGTTGTAACCCGGTGTGTGTTCTGCTCTGTTGTAACCCGGTGTGTGTTCTGCTCTGTTGTAACCCGGTGTGTGTTCTGCTCTGTTGTAACCGGTGTGTGTTCTGCTCTGTTGTAACCTGGTGTGTGTTCTGCTCTGTTGTAACCTGGTGTGTGTTCTGCTCTGTTGTAACCTGGTGTGTGTTCTGCTCTGTTGTAACCTGGTGTGTGTTCTGCTCTGTTGTAACCTGGTGTGTGTTCTGCTCTGTTGTAACCTGGTGTGTGTTCTGCTCTGTTGTAACCTGGTGTGTGTTCTGCTCTGTTGTAACCTGGTGTGTGTTCTGTAACCTGGTGTGTGTTCTGCTCTGTAACCTGGTGTGTGTTCTGCTCTGTAACCTGGTGTGTGTTCTGCTCTGTAACCTGGTGTGTGTTCTGCTCTGTAACCTGGTGTGTGTTCTGCTCTGTTGTAACCTGGTGTGTGTTCTGCTCTGTTGTAACCTGGTGTGTGTTCTGTAACCTGGTGTGTGTTCTGTAACCTGGTGTGTGTTCTGTAACCTGGTGTGTGTTCTGCTCTGTAACCTGGTGTGTGTTCTGTAACCTGGTGTGTGTTCTGCTCTGTAACCTGGTGTGTGTTCTGCTCTGTAACCTGGTGTGTGTTCTGTAACCTGGTGTGTGTTCTGCTCTGTAACTCGGTGTGTGTTCTGCTCTGTAACTCGGTGTGTGTTCTGCTCTGTAACCTGGTGTGTGTTCTGTAACCTGGTGTGTGTTCTGCTCTGTAACCTGGTGTGTGTTCTGCTCTGTAACCTGGTGTGTGTTCTGCTCTGTAACCTGGTGTGTGTTGTGTTCTGTAACCTGGTGTGTGTTCTGCTCTGTAACCTGGTGTGTGTTCTGCTCTGTAACCTGGTGTGTGTTCTGCTCTGTAACCTGGTGTGTGTTCTGTAACCTGGTGTGTGTTCTGTAACCTGGTGTGTGTTCTGTAACCTGGTGTGTGTTCTGTAACCTGGTGTGTGTTCTGTAACCTGGTGTGTGTTCGGCTCTGTTGTAACCTGGTGTGTGTTCTGCTCTGTTGTAACCTGGTGTGTGTTCTGCTCTGTTGTAACCTGGTGTGTGTTCTGCTCTGTTGTAACCTGGTGTGTGTTCTGCTCTGTTGTAACCTGGTGTGTGTTCTGCTCTGTTGTAACCCGGTGTATGTTCTGCTCTGTTGTAACCCGGTGTGTGTTCTGCTCTGTTGTAACCCGGTGTGTGTTCTGCTCTGTTGTAACCCGGTGTGTGTTCTGCTCTGTTGTAACCCGGTGTGTGTTCTGCTCTGTTGTAACCCGGTGTGTGTTCTGCTCTGTTGTAACCTGGTGTGTGTTCTGCTCTGTTGTAACCTGGTGTGTGTTCTGCTCTGTTGTAACCTGGTGTGTGTTCTGCTCTGTTGTAACCTGGTGTGTGTTCTGCTCTGTTGTAACCTGGTGTGTGTTCTGCTCTGTTGTAACCTGGTGTGTGTTCTGCTCTGTTGTAACCTGGTGTGTGTTCTGCTCTGTTGTAACCTGGTGTGTGTTCTGTAACCTGGTGTGTGTTCTGCTCTGTAACCTGGTGTGTGTTCTGCTCTGTAACCTGGTGTGTGTTCTGCTCTGTAACCTGGTGTGTGTTCTGCTCTGTTGTAACCTGGTGTGTGTTCTGCTCTGTTGTAACCTGGTGTGTGTTCTGCTCTGTTGTAACCTGGTGTGTGTTCTGTAACCTGGTGTGTGTTCTGTAACCTGGTGTGTGTTCTGCTCTGTAACCTGGTGTGTGTTCTGTAACCTGGTGTGTGTTCTGTAACCTGGTGTGTGTTCTGTAACCTGGTGTGTGTTCTGCTCTGTAACCTGGTGTGTGTTCTGCTCTGTAATCTGGTGTGTGTTCTGTAACCTGGTGTGTGTTCTGCTCTGTAACCTGGTGTGTGTTCTGCTCTGTAACCTGGTGTGTGTTCTGTAACCTGGTGTGTGTTCTGGTGTGTGTTCTGCTCTGTAACTCGGTGTGTGTTCTGCTCTGTAACCTGGTGTGTGTTCTGCTCTGTAACCTGGTGTGTGTTCTGTAACCTGGTGTGTGTTCTGCTCTGTAACTCGGTGTGTGTTCTGCTCTCTCTCTCCACAGCAACGAGCCCCAGCCAAGGCTCTGTTTGACCTGGTGTGTGTCCATCTGAACCTGGCTGAAAGAGACTACTTCGGTCTCCAGTACCAGAACCCCAGGAGGATGATGGTGAGACAGAAGTTCTTTATTCACTATGATGTGTCCCAAATGGATCCCTGTAGTCTATAGAGCTCACTACCTCTGCCCAGAGCCTTATGCCCTGTACTCTATAGAGCTCACTACCTCTGCCCAGAGCCTTATGCCCTGTACTCTATAGAGCTCACTAGCTCTGCCCAGAGCCTTATGCCCTGTACTCTATAGAGCTCACTAGCTCTGCCCAGAGCCTTATGCCCTGTAGTCTATAGAGCTCACTACCTCTGCCCAGAGCCTTATGCCCTGTACTCTATAGAGCTCACTACCTCTGCCCAGAGCCTTATGCCCTGTAGTCTATAGAGCTCACTACCTCTGCCCAGAGCCTTATGCCCTGTAGTCTATAGAGCTCACTACCTCTGCCCAGAGCCTTATGCCCTGTAGTCTATAGAGCTCACTACCTCTGCCCAGAGCCTTATGCCCTGTAGTCTATAGAGCTCACTACCTCTGCCCAGAGCCTTATGCCCTGTACTCTATAGAGCTCACTACCTCTGCCCAGAGCCTTATGCCCTGTAGTCTATAGAGCTCACTACCTCTGCCCAGAGCCTTATGCCCTGTACTCTATAGAGCTCACTAGCTCTGCCCAGAGCCTTATGCCCTGTAGTCTATAGAGCTCACTACCACTGCCCAGAGCCTTATGCCCTGTACTCTATAGAGCTCACTACCTCTGCCCAGAGCCTTATGCCCTGTAGTCTATAGAGCTCACTACCTCTGCCCAGAGCCTTATTTCCTGTAGTCAGGAACAGAGCCATCCAGTTTCAGGGTCACACAGGAACAGAGCCATCCAGTCTCAGGGTCACACAGGAACAGAGACATCCAGTCTCAGGGTCACACACAGGAACATAGCCATCCAGTCTCAGGGTCTCACAGGAACAGAGCCATCCAGTCTCAGGGTCACACAGGAACAGAGCCATCCATTCTCAGGGTCAGACAGGAACAGAGCCATCCAGTCTCAGGGTCAGACAGGAACAGAGCCATCCAGGCTCAGGGTCAGACAGGAACAGAGCCATCCAGTCTCAGGGTCAGACAGGATCAGAGCCATCCAGTCTCAGGGTCAGACAGGAACAGAGCCATCCAGTCTCAGGGTCACACAGGAACAGAGCCATCCAGTCTCAGGGTCAGACAGGAACAGAGCAATCCAGTCTCAGGGTCACACAGGAACAGAGCCATCCAGTCTCAGGGTCACACAGGAACAGAGCCATCCAGTCTCAGGGTCACACAGGAACAGAGCCATCCAGTCTCAGGGTCACACAGGAACAGAGCCATCCAGTCTCAGGGTCAGACAGGAACAGAGCCATCCAGTCTCAGGGTCACACAGGAACAGAGCCATCCAGTCTCAGGGTCACACAGGAACAGAGCCATCCAGTCTCAGGGTCAGACAGGAACAGAGCCATCCAGTTTCAGGGTCAGACAGGAACAGAGCCATCCAGTCTCAGGGTCACACAGGAACAGAGCCATCCAGTCTCAGGGTCACACAGGAACAGAGCCATCCAGTCTCAGGGTCACACAGGAACAGAGCCATCCAGTCTCAGGGTCACACAGGAACAGAGCCATCCAGTCTCAGGGTCACACAGGAACAGAGCCATCCAGTCTCAAGGTCAGACAGGAACAGAGCCATCCAGTCTCAGGGTCACACAGGAACAGAGCCATCCAGTCTCAGGGTCACACAGGAACAGAGCCATCCAGTCTCAGGGTCAGACAGGAACAGAGCCATCCAGTCTCAGGGTCAGACAGGAACAGAGCCATCCAGTCTCAAGGTCAGACAGGAACAGAGCCATCCAGTCTCAGGGTCACACAGGAACAGAGCCATCCAGTCTCAGGGTCACACAGGAACAGAGCCATCCAGTCTCAGGGTCACACAGGAACAGAGCCATCCAGTCTCAGGGTCAGACAGGAACAGAGCCATCCAGTCTCAGGGTCACACAGGAACAGAGCCATCCAGTCTCAGGGTCAGACAGGAACAGAGCCATCCAGTTTCAGCTGTATTAATGAAGTGTTTCTGAAGCGTTTTGTTGTTTGTGGTTTTCCTGTAGGTCTGGTTGGACCTGCTGAAGCCCACCCTGAAACAGATCAGACGTGAGTACTGAGAGGACAACCCTATATAGTACTAGTGGAATATAGTACTGAGAGGACAACCCTGTATAGTACTAGTGGAATATAGTACTGAGAGGACAACCCTGTATAGTACTAGTGGAATATAGTACTGAGAGGACAACCCTATATAGTACTAGTGGAATATAGTACTGAGAGGACAACCCTGTATAGTACTAGTGGAATATAGTACTGAGAGGACAACCCTGTATAGTACTAGTGGAATATAGTACTGAGAGGACAACCCTGTATAGTACTAGTGGAATATAGTACTGAGAGGACAACCCTGTATAGTACTAATGGAATATAGTACTGAGAGGACAACCCTGTATAGTACTAGTGGAATATAGTACTGAGGACAACCCTGTATAGTACTAGTGGAATATAGTACTGAGAGGACAACCCTGTATAGTACTAGTGGAATATAGTACTGAGAGGACAACCCTTTTTAACTACATTAGTTGTAAGTTGATGCTCTCTCTCTCTCTGTCTCTCTCTCTGTCTCTCTCTCGTCTCTCTCTCGTCTCTCTCTCGTCTCTCTCTCGTCTCTCTCTCGTCTCTTTCTCTCTCTCTCTCGTCTCTTTCTCTCTCTCTCTCTTTCTCTCTCTGTCTCTCTCTCTGTCTCTCTCTGTCTCTCTCTCGTCTCTCCTCGTCTCTCTCTCGTCTCTCTCTCTCTCGTCTCTCACTCTCTCTCTCGTCTCTCTCTCTCTCTCGTCTCTCTCTCTCGTCTCTCTCCCTCCACAGGTCCTAAGAACACCATCCTTCGTTTCGTGGTGAAGTTCTTCCCTCCTGACCACACACAGCTGCTGGAGGAGCTGACACGGTAAGAGTGGACAAGTCTTCTTCCTCTCAACACACTCTGAACCATCAAAGGGAATATAACTTAAACATTCTGTAGAGTTAAAATGCTTTTCTTTCCTGATGTTTAAAGTGGTCAATGTCTCATGAGTCCAGCGTATCCTACAACTCAGAGGCCAAAACAAACAGTAACAGGAAGTGTGACAGGAAGTCAGAAGCCTCCTTCCTGTGTTTGTATCTTCTGAAGTTCTAATATATCCTTAACAAGAGAAGAGGAGACACAGTGTAACCTACTGTTGAGGGACGAGACACAGTGTAAACTACTGTTGAAGGACGAGACACAGTGTAAACTACTGTTGAAGGACGAGACACAGTGAGACACAGTGTAACCTACTGTTGAGGGACGAGACACAGTGTAAACTACTGTTGAGGGACGAGACACAGTGTAAACTACTGTTGAGGGACGAGACACAGTGTAAACTACTGTTGAGGGACGAGACACAGTGTAAACTACTGTTGAGGGACGAGACACAGTGTAAACTACTGTTGAGGGACGAGACACAGTGTAAACTACTGTTGAGGGACGAGACACAGTGTAAACTACTGTTGAGGGACGAGACACAGTGTAAACTACTGTTGAGGGACGAGACACAGTGTAAACTACTGTTGAGGGACGAGACACAGTGTAAACTACTGTTGAGGGACGAGACACAGTGTAAACTACTGTTGAGGGACGAGACACAGTGTAAACTACTGTTGAGGGACGAGACACAGTGTAAACTACTGTTGAGGGACGAGACACAGTGTAAACTACTGTTGAGGGACGAGACACAGTGTAAACTACTGTTGAGGGACGAGACACAGTGTAAACTACTGTTGAGGGACGAGACACAGTGTAAACTACTGTTGAGGGACGAGACACAGTGTAAACTACTGTTGAGGGACGAGACACAGTGAGACACAGTGTAACCTACTGTTGAGGGACCAGACACAGTGAGACTACTGTTGAAGGACCAGACACAGTGTAAACTACTGTTGAAGGACGAGACACAGTGTAAACTACTGTTGAAGGACGAGATACAGTGAGAAACAGTGTAATCTACTGTTGAGAGACGAGACACAGTGTAACCTACTGTTGAGGGACGAGACACAGTGTAAACTGCTGTTGAGGGACGAGACACAGTGTAACCCACTGTTGAGGGACGAGACACAGTGAGACACAGTGTAACCTACTGTTGAGGGACCAGACACAGTGAGACTACTGTTGAAGGACCAGACACAGTGTAAACTACTGTTGAAGGACGAGACACAGTGTAAACTACTGTTGAAGGACGAGATACAGTGAGAAACAGTGTAATCTACTGTTGAGAGACGAGACACAGTGTAACCTACTGTTGAGGGACGAGACACAGTGTAAACTGCTGTTGAGGGACGAGACACAGTGTAACCCACTGTTGAAGAACGAGACACAGTGTAAACTGCTGTTGAGGGACGAGACACAGTGTAACCCACTGTTGAAGGACGAGACACAGTGTAAACTACTGTTGAAGGACGAGACACAGTGAGACACAGTGTAACCTACTGTTGAGAGACGAGACACAGTGTAACCTACTGTTGAGGGACGAGACAGTGTAACCCACTGTTGAAGGACGAGACACAGTGTAACCTACTGTTGAAGGACGAGACACAGTGTAAACTACTGTTGAGGGACGAGACACAGTGTAACCTACTGTTGAGGGACGAGACACAGTGTAACCTACTGTTGAGGGACGAGACACAGTGTAACCTACTGTTGAGGGACGAGACACAGTGTAACCTACTGTTGAGGGACGAGACACAGTGTAACCTACTGTTGAGGGACAAGACACAGTGTAACCTACTGTTGAAGGACGAGACACAGTGTAACCCACTGTTGAAGGACGAGACACAGTGTAACCTACTGTTGAGGGACGAGACACACTGTAACCTACTGTTGAAGGACGAGACACAGTGTAACCTACTGTTGAGGGACGAGACACAGTGAGACACAGTGTAACCTACTGTTGAGGGACGAGACACAGTGTAACCTACTGTTGAGGGACGAGACACAGTGAGACACAGTGTAACCTACTGTTGAGGGACGAGACACAGTGTAACCTACTGTAGAGGGACGAGACACAGTGTAACCTACTGTCGAGGGACGAGACACAGTGTAACCTACTGTTGAGGGACGAGACACAGTGTAACCTACTGTTGAGGGACGAGACACAGTGTAACCTACTGTTGAGGGACGAGACACAGTGTAACCCACTGTTGAAGGACGAGACACAGTGTAACCTACTGTTGAGGGACGAGACACACTGTAACCTACTGTTGAAGGACGAGACACAGTGTAACCTACTGTTGAGAGACGAGACACAGTGTAACCTACTGTTGAAGGACGAGACACAGTGTAACCTACTGTCGAGGGACGAGACACAGTGTAACCTACTGTTGAGGGACGAGACACAGTGAGACACAGTGTAACCTACTGTTGAGGGACGAGACACAGTGTAACCTACTGTTGAGGGACGAGACACAGTGAGACACAGTGTAACCTACTGTTGAGGGACGAGACACAGTGTAACCTACTGTCGAGGGACGAGACACAGTGTAACCTACTGTTGAGAGACGAGACACAGTGTAACCTACTGTCGAGGGACGAGACACAGTGTAACCTACTGTTGAGGGACGAGACACAGTGTAACCTACTGTTGAAGGACGAGACACAGTGAGACACAGTGTAACCTACTGTTGAGGGACGAGACACAGTGTAAACTACTGTTGAAGGACGAGACACAGTGTAACCTACTGTTGAAGGACGAGACATAGTGTAAACTACTGTCGAGGGACGAGACACAGTGTAACCTACTGTTGAGGGACGAGACACAGTGTAACCTACTGTTGAGGGACGAGACACAGTGTAACCTACTGTTGAGGGACGAGACACAGTGTAACCTACTGTTGAAGGACGAGACACAGTGTAACCTACTGTCGAAGGACGAGACACAGTGTAACCTACTGTTGAAGGACGAGACACAGTGTAAACTACTGTTGAAGGACGAGACACAGTGAGACACAGTGTAACCTACTGTTGAAGGACGAGACGCAGTGTAACCTACTGTCGAGGGACGAGACACAGTGTAACCTACTGTTGAAGGACGAGACACAGTGTAACCTACTGTCGAGGGGCGAGACACAGTGTAACCTACTGTCGAAGGACGAGACACAGTGTAACCTACTGTCGAAGGACGAGACACAGTGTAACCTACTGTTGAAGGACGAGACACAGTGTAACCTACTGTTGAAGGACGAGACACAGTGAGACACAGTGTAACCTACTGTTGAGGGACGAGACACAGTGTAAACTACTGTTGAAGGACGAGACACAGTGTAACCTACTGTTGAAGGACGAGACATAGTGTAAACTACTGTCGAGGGACGAGACACAGTGTAACCTACTGTTGAGGGACGAGACACAGTGTAACCTACTGTTGAAGGACGAGACACCGTGTAACCTACTGTTGAAGGACGAGACACAGTGTAACCTACTGTTGAAGGACGAGACACAGTGTAACCTACTGTTGAAGGACGAGACACAGTGTAACCTACTGTTGAGGGACGAGACACAGTGAGACACAGTGTAACCTACTGTTGAGGGACGAGACACAGTGTAACCTACTGTCGAGGGACGAGACACAGTGTGACCTACAGTTGAGGGACGAGACACAGTGTAACCTACTGTTGAAGAACGAGACACAGTGTAACCTACTTTTGAGAGACGAGACACAGTGTAACCTACTGTTGAGGGACGAGACACAGTGTAAACTACTGTTGAGGGACGAGACACAGTGTAAACTACTGTTGAAGGACGAGACACAGTGTAACCTACTGTTGAAGGACGAGACACAGTGTAACCTACTGTCGAAGGACGAGACACAGTGTAACCTACTCTTGAAGGACGAGACACAGTGTAAACTACTGTTGAAGGACGAGACACAGTGAGACACAGTGTAACCTACTGTTGAAGGACGAGACACAGTGTAACCTACTGTCGAGGGACGAGACACAGTGTAACCTACTGTCGCGGGACGAGACACAGTGTAACCTACTGTCGAAGGACGAGACACAGTGTAACCTACTGTTGAAGGACGAGACATAGTGTAAACTACTGTCGAGGGACGAGACACAGTGTAACCTACTGTTGAAGGACGAGACACAGTGTAACCTACTGTTGAAGGACGAGACACAGTGTAACCTACTGTTGAAGGACGAGACACAGTGTAACCTACTGTCGAGGGACGAGACAGTGTAACCTACTGTCGAAGGACGAGACAGTGTAACCTACTGTTGTAGGACGAGACACAGTGTAACCTACTGTTGAAGGACGAGACACAGTGTAACCTACTGTTGAAGGACGAGACACAGTGTAACCTACTGTTGAGGGACGAGACACAGTGTAACCTACTGTCGAGGGACGAGACACAGTGTAACCTACTGTTGAAGGACGAGACACAGTGTAACCTACTGTTGAAGGACGAGACACAGTGTAACCTACTGTTGAAGGACGAGACACAGTGTAACCTACTGTCGAGGGACGAGACAGTGTAACCTACTGTCGAAGGACGAGACACAGTGTAACCTACTGTTGAAGGACGAGACATAGTGTAACCTACTGTTGAGGGACGAGACACAGTGTAACCTACTGTTGAAGGACGAGACACAGTGTAACCTACTGTTGAAGGACGAGACACAGTGTAACCTACTGTCGAAGGACGAGACACAGTGTAACCTACTGTTGAAGGACGAGACACAGTTAAACTACTGTTGAAGGACGAGACACAGTGTAACCTACTGTTGAAGGACGAGACACAGTGTAACCTACTGTCGAGGGACGAGACACAGTGTAACCTACTGTTGAAGTACGAGACACAGTGTAACCTACTGTTGAAGTACGAGACACAGTGTAACCTACTGTCGAGGGACGAGACACAGTGTAACCTACTGTCGAAGGACGAGACACAGTGTAACCTACTGTTGAAGGACGAGACACAGTGTAACCTACTGTTGAAGGACGAGACACAGTGTAACCTACTGTTGAAGGACGAGACACAGTGTAACCTACTGTTGAAGGACGAGACACAGTGTAACCTACTGTCGAAGGACGAGACACAGTGTAACCTACTGTCGAGGGACGAGACAGTGTAACCTACTGTCGAAGGACGAGACACAGTGTAACCTACTGTCGAAGGACGAGACACAGTGTAACCTACTGTTGAAGGACGAGACACAGTGTAACCTACTCTTGAAGGACGAGACACAGTGTAAACTACTGTTGAAGGACGAGACACAGTGTAACCTACTGTCGAAGGACGAGACACAGTGTAACCTACTGTCGAGGGACGAGACACAGTGTAACCTACTGTTGAAGGACGAGACACAGTGAGACACAGTGTAACCTACTGTTGAGGGACGAGACACAGTGTAACGTACTGTTGAAGGACAAGACACAGTGTAAACTACTGTTGAAGGACGAGACACAGTGTAAACTACTGTTGAAGGACGAGACACAGTGTAACCTACTGTTGAAGGATGAGACACAGTGTAACTTACTGTTGAAGGACGAGACACAGTGTAACTTACTGTTGAAGGACGAGACACAGTGTAACCTACTGTTGAAGGACGAGATACAGTGTAACCTACTGTTGAAGGACGAGACACAGTGAGACCTACTGTCGAAGGATGAGACACAGTGAGACACAGTGTAAACTACTGTTGAGGGACGAGACACAGTGTAACCTACTGTTGAGGGACGAGACACAGTGTAACCTACTGTTGAAGGACGAGACACAGTGTAACCTACTGTTGAAGGACGAGACACAGTGTAACCTACTGTTGAAGGATGAGACACAGTGTAACCTACTGTTGAGGGACGAGACACAGTGTAACCTACTGTTGAGGGACGAGACACAGTGAGACACAGTGTAACCTACTGTTGAAGGGACGAGACACAGTGTAACCTACTGTTGAGGGACGAGACACAGTGTAACCTACTGTTTAGGGACGAGACACAGTGTAACCTACTGTTTAGGGACGAGACACAGTGTAACCTACTGTTGAAGGACGAGACACAGTGTAACCTACTGTTGAAGGACGAGACACAGTGTAACCTACTGTTGAGGGACGAGACACAGTGTAACCTACTGTTGAGGGACGAGACACAGTGAGACACAGTGTAACCTACTGTTGAAGGGACGAGACACAGTGTAACCTACTGTTGAGGGACGAGACACAGTGTAACCTACTGTTTAGGGACGAGACACAGTGAGACACAGTGTAACCTTCTGTTGGGGGACCAGGTAGACCAGATCACCTTTGTTTAACCAGGTAGACCAGATCACCTTTGTTTAACCAGGTAGACCAGATCACCTTTGTTTAACCAGGTAGACCAGATCCCCTTTGTTTAACCAGGTAGACCAGATCACCTTTGTTTAACCAGGTAGACCAGATCACCTTTGTTTAACCAGGTAGACCAGATCACCTTTGTTTAACCAGGTAGACCAGATCACCTTTGTTTAACCAGGTAGACCAGATCACCTTTGTTTAACCAGGTAGACCAGATCACCTTTGTTTAACCAGGTAGACCAGATCACCTTTGTTTAACCAGGTAGACCAGATCACCTTTGTTTAACCAGGTAGACCAGATCACCTTTGTTTAACCAGGTAGACCAGATCACCTTTGTTTAACCAGGTAGACCAGATCACCTTTGTTTAACCAGGTAGACCAGATCACCTTTGTTTAACCAGGTAGACCAGATCACCTTTGTTTAACCAGGTAGACCAGATCACCTTTGTTTAACCAGGTAGACCAGATCACCTTTGTTTAACCAGGTAGACCAGATCACCTTTGTTTAACCAGGTAGACCAGATCACCTTTGTTTAACCAGGTAGACCAGATCACCTTTGTTTAACCAGGTAGACCAGATCACCTTTGTTTAACCAGGTAGACCAGATCACCTTTGTTTAACCAGGTAGACTAGATCACCTTTGTTTAACCAGGTAGACCAGATCACCTTTGTTTAACCAGGTAGACCAGTTCTCATTTACAACAGTGACCAAGATCAAGCAAAAGCAGTGTGAACAGACAACAACACAGAGTTACACATGGAGTCAACAACACAGAGTTACACATGGAGTCAACAACACAGAGTTACACATGGAGTCAACAACACAGAGTTACACATGGAGTCAACAAAACAGAGTTACACATGGAGTCAACAACACAGAGTTACACATGGAGTCAACAACACAGAGTTACACATGGAGTCAACAACACAGAGTTACACATGGAGTAAACAACACAGAGTTACACATGGAGTAAACAAACATACAGTCAATAACACAATAGAGAAGTCTATATACAGTGTGTGCAAATGGCGTGAGGAGGTAAGGCAATAAATAGACCATAGTAGTAATTACAGTTTAGCAGATTAACACTGGAGTGATAGATGTGCAGATCAGGATGTGCAAGTAGAAATACTGGTGTGCAAAAGAGCAGAAAAACAAAACCAATATGGGGATGAGGTAGGTAGTTGGTTGGATGGGATATTTACAGATTGGTTGTGTACAGCTGCAGCGGTCGGTAAGCTGCTCAGATAGCTGATGCTTAAAGTTAGAGAGGGAGATATAAGACTCCAACTTCAGTGATTTTTGCAATTCGTTCCAGTCTTTGGCAGCAGAGAACTGGAAGGAAAGGCGGCCAAAGGAGGTGTTGGCTTTGGGGGTGACCATGGAAATATACCTGCTGGAGCGCGAGCTACGGGTGGATGTTGTTATGGTGACCAGTGAGCTGAGATAAGGTGGGGCTTTACCTAGTAAAGACTTATAGATGACCTGGAGCCAGTGGGTTTGGCGACAAGTATGAAGCGAGGACCAGCCAACGAGAGCATACAGGTCGCAGTGGTGGGTAGTATATGGGGCTTTGGTGACAAAACGGATAGCAATGTGATAGACTGCATCCAAGTTGTCGAGTAGAGTGTTGGAGGCTATTTTGTAAATGACATCGCCAAAGTCGAGGATCGGTAGTCAGTTTTACGAGGGTATGTTTGGCAGCATGAGTGAAGGATGCTTTGTTGCGAAATAGGAAGCAGATTCTAGATTTAATTTTGGATTGGAGATGCTTAATGTGAGTCTGGAAGGAGAGTTTACAGTCTAACCAGACACCTAGGTATTTGTAGTTGTCCACATATTCTAAGTCAGAACCGTCCAGAGTAGTGATGCTAGTCGGGCGGGCAGATGGAGGCAGCAATCGTTTGAAGAGCATGCATTTCGTTTTACTAGCATTTAAGAGCAGTTGGAGGCCACGGAAGGAGTGTTATATGGCATTGAAGCTTGTTGTTAACAGTGTCCAACGGAGGGCCAAAAGTATACAGAATGGTGTCGTCTGCGTAGAGGTGGATCAGAGAATCACCAGCAGCAAGAGCGACATCATTGATATATACAGAGAAAAGAGTCGGCCTGAGAATTGAACCCTGTGGCACCCCCATAGACTGCCAGAGGACCGGACAACAGGCCCTCCGATTTGACACACTGAACTCTATCTGAGAAGTAGTTAGTGAACCAGGCGAGGCGGTCATTTGAGAAACCAAGGCTGTTGAGGGACGAGACACAGTGTAACCCACTGTTGAGGGACGAGACTCAATGTTATATTATGAATTATGTTTTTAGAATAAAATACATTAAAATCTGTAATATCTTGGACTCTGTGTGCAATAATAGTGTTTAACATGATTTTTGAATGACTGCCCCATCTCTGTAACCCACACATACAATGATATGGAAAAAGACCTCAGTCAAGCAGTGAATTTCAAACACAGTTCCAGCCGCTAAGACCAGGGAGGTGGTCCAGTGCCTCGCAAAGACGGGCACCCATTGGTAGGTGGGTAAAAACAAAAGGAAGCATAAATTTAAAAACCCTTTGAGCATGGTGAAGTTATTAATGACAGTTGGAAAGGGGGGATACCTAGTCAGTTGGAAAGGGGGGATACCTAGTCAGTTGGAAAGGGGGGATACCTAGTCAGTTGGAAAGGGGGGATTCCTAGTCGGTTGGAAAGGGGGGATTCCTAGTCGGTTGGAAAGGGGGGATTCCTAGTCGGTTGGAAAGGGGGGATTCCTAGTCGGTTGGAAAGGGGGGATTCCTAGTCGGTTGGAAAGGGGGGATTCCTAGTCGGTTGGAAAGGGGGGATTCCTAGTCGGTTGGAAAGGGGGGATTCCTAGTCGGTTGGAAAGGGAAAGGGGGGATTCCTAGTCGGTTGGAAAGGGGGGATTCCTAGTCTGTTGGAAAGGGAAAGGGGGGATACCTAGTCAGTTGGAAAGGGGGGATACCTAGTCAGTTGGAAAGGGGGATACCTAGTCAGTTGGAAAGGGAAAGGGGGGATTCCTAGTCGGTTGGAAAGGAGGGATTCCTAGTCGGTTGGAAAGGGAAAGAGGGGGATTCCTAGTCGGTTGGAAAGGGAAAGGGGGGATTCCTAGTCGGTTGGAAAGGGAAAGGGGGGATTCCTAGGCGGTTGGAAAGGGAAAGGGGGGTTTCCTAGTCAGTTGTAACTGAACACCTTGAGCTGAAATGTGTCTTCCGAATTCAACCCAACCCTCTGAATCAGAGAGGTGTGGGGGGGCTGCCTTAATCGACATCCACGTCTTCGGCGCACGGGAACAGTGGGTTAACTGCCTTGTTCAGGGGAACAGTGGGTTAACTGCCTTGTTCAGGGGAACAGTGGGTTAACTGCCTTGCTCAGGGGAACAGTGGGTTAACTGCCTTGCTCAGGGGAACAGTGGGTTAACTGCCTTGCTCAGGGGAACAGTGGGTTAACTGCCTTGCTTAGGGGAACAGTGGGTTAACAGCCTTGCTCAGGGGGAACAGTGGGTTAACTGCCTTGCTCAGGGGGAACAGTGGGTTAACTGCCTTGCTCAGGGGAACAGTGGGTTAACTGCCTTGCTCAGGGGGAACAGTGGGTTAACTGCCTTGCTCAGGGGAACAGTGGGTTAACAGCCTTGCTCAGGGGGAACAGTGGGTTAACAGCCTTGCTTAGGGGAACAGTGGGTTAACAGCCTTGCTTAGGGGGAACAGTGGGTTAACAGCCTTGCTTAGGGGGAACAGTGGGTTAACAGCCTTGCTTAGGGGGAACAGTGGGTTAACAGCCTTGCTTAGGGGGAACAGTGGGTTAACAGCCTTGCTTAGGGGGAACAGTGGGTTAACAGCCTTGCTTAGGGGGAACAGTGGGTTAACAGCCTTGCTTAGGGGAACAGTGGGTTAACAGCCTTGCTTAGGGGAACAGTGGGTTAACAGCCTTGCTCAGGGGGAACAGTGGGTTAACAGCCTTGCTTAGGGGAACAGTGGGTTAACAGCCTTGCTCAGGGGAACAGTGGGTTAACTGCCTTGCTCAGGGGGAACAGTGGGTTAACTGCCTTGCTCAGGGGAACAGTGGGTTAACTGCCTTGCTCAGGGGAACAGTGGGTTAACTGCCTTGCTCAGGGGAACAGTGGGTTTACTGCCTTGCTCAGAGGCAGAACAACAGATTTTGTCCTTGTCAGCTCGGCGATTCATTTAGATGGATGGAGGGCTGTTTTATGGCTTGGCAACATTCTCATGCTGTTTGTGGATTCACACTCTGTCAAGGCAACTGACGTGACTTTTAGTTAACCCTGTAAGGCGGGTTGGGTTTTCAAGACTATGCCATTACACACCAGGTTTCTGACTGTGCAGACCAAAGGTTAATAGTTACCATGCGTATCCTCTCATGTTTTCTCCCACTCTTTCTCTCTCTCTCTCTCTCCTTCTCCTCTCTCTCTCTCTCTCTCGCTCCTTCTCCTCTCTCGCTCCTTCTCCTCTCTCTCTCCTTCTCCTCTCTCTCTCCTTCTCCTCTCTGTCCTTCTCCTCTCTCTCGCTCCTTCTCCTCTCTCTCCTCCTCTCTCTCTCCGTCTCTCTCTCTCATTCTCCTCTCTCTCCTTCTCTCTCTCCGTCTCTCTCCTTCTACTCTCTCCTTCTCCTCTCTCCTTCTCCTCTCTCTCTCCTCCTCTCTCTCCTTCTCTCTCTCCGTCTCTCTCATTCTACTCTCCTTCTACTCTCTCATTCTACTCTCTCCTTCTCCTCTCTCCTTCTCCTCTCTCTCTCCTCCTCTCTCTCCTTCTCTCTCTCCGTCTCTCTCCTTCTACTCTCTCCTTCTACTCTCTCATTCTACTCTCTCCTTCTACTCTCTCCTTCTCCTCTCTCCTTCTCCTCTCTCTCTCCTCCTCTCTCTCCTTCTCTCTCTCCGTCTCTCTCATTCTACTCTCTCCTTCTACTCTCTCATTCTACTCTCTCCTTCTACTCTCTCATTCTACTCTCTCCTTCTACTCTCTCCTTCTACTCTCTCCTTCTACTCTCTCCTTCTCCTCTCTCTCTCCTCCTCTCTCTCCTTCTCTCTCTCCTTCTACTCTCTCCTTCTACTCTCTCCTTCTCCTCTCTCCTTCTCCTCTCTCTCTCCTTCTCTCTCTCCGTCTCTCTCTCTCATTCTCCTCTCTCCTCTCTCTCTCCTCCTCTCTCCTCTCTCAGCTACCTGTTTGCTCTCCAGATAAAGCATGATCTGGCGTGTGGACGTCTGACCTGCAACGCCACCAGTGCTGCTCTGCTGGTCTCTCATATCGTCCAGTGTAAGCATGCTGTTTATTATAATATAGTTAGAGCTTCCTGATTTATTTTAGTCCCGGCTCCAGTGTGTTCCCGGCTCCAGTGTGTTCCCGGCTCCAGTGTGTTCCCGGCTCCAGTGTGTTCCCGGCTCCAGTGTGTTCCCGGCTCCAGTGTGTTCCCGGCTCCAGTGTGTTCCCGGCTCCAGTGTGTTCCGGCTCCAGTGTGTTCCCGGCTCCAGTGTGTTCCCGGCTCCAGTGTGTTCCCGGCTCCAGTGTGTTCCCGGCTCCAGTGTGTTACCGGCTCCAGTGTGTTACCGGCTCCAGTGTGTTACCGGCTCCAGTGTGTTCCCGGCTCCAGTGTGTTCCCGGCTCCAGTGTGTTCCCGGCTCCAGTGTGTTCCCGGCTCCAGTGTGTACTCCAGTGTGTTCCCGGCTCCAGTGTGTTCCCGGCTCCAGTGTGTACTCCAGTGTGTTCCCGGCTCCAGTGTGTACTCCAGTGTGTACTCCAGTGTGTAACGGCTCCAGTGTGTAACGGCTCCAGTGTGTACTCCAGTGTGTTCCCGGTTCCAGTGTGTACTCCAGTGTGTTCCCGGTTCCAGTGTGTACTCCAGTGTGTTCCCGGTTCCAGTGTGTACTCCAGTGTGTACTCCAGTGTGTAATGGCTCCAGTGTGTAACGGCTCCAGTGTGTAATGGCTCCAGTGTGTACTCCAGTGTGTTCCCGGTTCCAGTGTGTTCCCGGTTCCAGTGTGTGTTCCAGTGTGTACTCCAGTGTGTACTCCAGTGTGTTCCCGGCTCCAGTGTGTAACGGCTCCATTGTGTAACGGCTCCATTGTGTAACGGCTCCATTGTGTAACGGCTCCAGTGTGTACTCCAGTGTGTACCGGCTCCAGTGTGTACTCCAGCGTGTACTCCAGTGTGTAACGGCCAAGGAACCTGTCCCGTTCTCATCCGTTCAGGCTCTAGTGGGGTAATCTGGAGAGACTGTCGCTGAATAACTGACAGAGGGAAAAGCTGCCAGTTCAGGCTCTAGTGGGGTGACGTCTGTGTGGATTGAACTCTCCTCTTGGTTATTCAGTAACACTCCTCTCCCCTTTCTCCTCCCTCTCGTCTCTCCTCTCTCTCCCCTTCTCCTCCCTCTCGTCTCTCCTCTCTCTCCCCTTCTCCTCCCTCTCGTCTCTCCTCTCTCTCCCCTTCTCCTCCCTCTCGTCTCTCCTCTCTCTCCCCTTTCTCCTCCCTCTCGTCTCTCCTCCCTCTCGTCTCTCCTCCCTCTCGTCTCTCCTCCCTCTCCCCTTTCTCCTCCCTCTTGTCTCTCCTCCCTCTCGTCACTCCTCCCTCTCCCCTTTCTCCTCCCTCTCCCCTTTCTCCTCCCTCTCGTCTCTTCTCTCTCCCCTTTCTCCTCCCTCTCGTCTCCTCTCTCTCCCCTTTCTCCTCCCTCTCGTCTCTCCTCTCTCTCCCCTTTCTCCTCCCTCTCGTCTCTCCTCTCTCTCCCCTTTCTCCTCCCTCTCGTCTCTCCTCTCTCTCGTCTCTCCTCTCTCTCCCCTTTCTCTCTTCTACTCTCTCTTATCTTTCCCTCTTTCTCGGTCTCTCCTCTCTTCTCTCCACAGCTGAGATCGGGGACTTTGACGAGGTCCAGAGTTTTCAGCACCTTCTTCACAACAAGTACATGCCTAACCAGGACGCTCTGATGGACAAGATCACAGAGTACCACCACAAGCACGTGTGAGTCACTCTACCTTTCTCTGGACCCTCCTGCAAAGTTGGAGTTTGGGTCACATACAAAGTGTGGACTACCGATCGCTGTCCGCGGTTCTGAAATAGCGATGTCTCCGCGGTTGCCAGGCTACCAGATGATGTGGTGTTTGTCTTTAATGGAGGCGTGTTTATTTAGATTGGGTTGTCGTGTTTCGCCTCGTGTTTCTCCTAGCTACAGGCCTACGGCATCACAATGCTGCTATTTACAACGTTGGCTGCCGGAAATCACGGATTTACTTGTTCAGTAAATTAAAGTGGGAAATTCAATGTATGTTTGATTCAACCGCATACTAATCAGTAACCAATATTTTTTTTGGGGGGGGGGATGATGTACCATGCCTTTGGAAAATATTCAGAACCCTTGACTTTAATCCACATTTTGTTAGGTTACAGCCTTATTCTAAAATGGATTCAAATTATAATTTTTTCATATCTTTACACAATACCCCATAATGTCAAAGCAAAAACAGGTTTTTAGAAATGTTTGCAAGGAGTGTCGAGGTACAGATCTGGGGAAAGGTCGAGGTACACATCTGGGGAAAGGTCGAGGTACACATCTGGGGAAAGGTCGAGGTACACATCTGGGGAAAGGTCGAGGTACACATCTGGGGAAAGGTCGAGGTACACATCTGGGGAAAGGTCGAGGTACACATCTGGGGAAAGGTCGAGGTACACATCTGGGGAAAGGTCGAGGTACACATCTGGGGAAAGGTCGAGGTACACATCTGGGGAAAGGTCGAGGTACACATCTGGGGAAAGGTCTCCAAGAACACAGTGGCCTTATAAATGAAAAGTTTGTAACCACTAAGATTCTGCCTCGAACTGGCCGCCCGGCCAAACTAAGCAATCGGGGGAGAAGGGCCTTGGTCAGGGAGGTGGCCAAGACTCGATAGTCACTCTGACAGCGCTCCAGAGTTCGTCTGTGGAGATAGGAGAACCTTCCAGAAGGACAACCATCTCTGCAGCACTCCACCAATCAGGCCTTTAACGGTAGACTGACCAGACAGAAGCCATTCCTCAGTAAAAAGGCACATGACAGATTACATCAGAAAGATGAGAAGTTAGATGGTGATTTAGCTGCTGTAGATGAAGCTTGATGTACATCAGTAGCCAAGGCCCAGTGTTATGTAATGCAGTACTGTAGTGTCTAGCATCCAGCCAGCGTCAGAGCAGTGTTGTTAATCTGACAGGCAACGTCTCTGTCCCTGTCCCTGTCTCTGTCCCCGTCAACGTCTGTCTCTGTCCCCGTCAACGTCTCTGTCTCTGTCCCCGTCTCTGTCCCCGTCTCTGTCCCTGTCCCTGTCCCCGTCCCTGTCCCCGTCTCTGTCCCTCTCTCTGTCCCTGTCCCCGTCCCTGTTCCCATCCCTGTCCCTGTCCCTGTCGCCGTCCCTGTCTCTGTCCCTGTTCCCATCCCTGTCCCCGTCTCCGTCCCTGTCCTTGTCTCTGTCCCTGTCTCTGTCCCTGCGGCCACACAGATGGTTAGAGATGGTCATCCATAAAGCGCCCCCTGCCTTCCAGCCTTCCCTGTAAAACTATTGTGGGACTGATGGAACAAGACTGTCCCTGTCCTCCATCCCTGAATTCCAGCTGAGATGACTCATCCATTCCTTGGGTGTGTGCCAGGGCCACTTCCTCCCTCTCATCCCTCCCTAACCCTCTGCTCTCTCTCCCAGAGATGGGCACCAGTCCTACGCTTTAGTCTGGGTGTAGATCTGGGTGTAGACGTTGTCCCTAACCACAGATCTAGAATCAGATGACTCTACCCCTAGTCTTCCCTGGGTATAGACGTTGTCCCTAACCACAGATCTAGGATCAGATGACCCCTAGTCTTCCCTGGGTGTAGACGTTGTCCCTAACCACAGATCTAGGATCAGATGACCCTACCCCTAGTCTTCCCTGGGTGTAGACGTTGTCCCTAACCACAGGTCTAGGATCAGATGACCCTACCCCTAGCTAGTCTTCCCTGGGTGTAGACGTTGTCCCTAACCACAGATCTAGGATCAGATGACCCTACCCCTAGTCTTCCCTGGGTGTAGACGTTGTCCCTAACCACAGATCTAGGATCAGATGACCCCTAGTCTTCCCTGGGTGTAGACTTTGTCCCTAACCACAGATCTAGGATCAGATGACCCTACCCCTAGTCTTCCCTGGGTGTAGACGTTGTCCCTAACCACAGATCTAGGATCAGATGACCCTACCCCTAGTCCTCCCTGGGTGTAGACGTTGTCCCTAACCACAGATCTAGGATCAGATGACCCTACCCCTAGTCTTCCATGCCCCCTTTTACTCCCTCTCTATCTGCCCTACCAACCCCCTCTACCCTCTGTGTCTGCCCTACCTACTCCCTCTACACTTTGTCTGCCCTCCTACCCCCTCTGCCCCCCTCTGCCCTCTGTGTCTGTCCTACCAACCCCCTCTATCCTCTCCACCCTCTGTGTCTATCCTACCAACCTCCTCTACAATCTCTGTCTGCCCTACTAACCCCCCCTCTCTGTCTGCCCTACCAACCCCCTCTACCCCCTCTACACTCTCTGTCTGCCCTATCCTCTACACCCTCTGTGTCTATCCTACCAAACCGGGCCCCTCTCAACCCCCCAAACCAACCACTGTCCCTCAGGAGACCAGCCAGCCCAGATCAGAGCAGGAAGGATGGAAGTGCCTAATTCAGGCCCACATACAGGAAACAGGAAACTATTTCCACTCAGCAGATTTAGTAACTCAAAGTCTCTCGTGTGTTGGTGGGGAGGCGGAGGGCAATATATTATCCAACATATTGGTTAAGCAAGCATTATGTTCATGGATTCTATTAGTTTAATGGATTCTATTAGTTTAGTGGGTTCTATTAGTTTAATGGGTTATTAGTTTAATGGATTCTATTAGTTGTATATACATGGATTCTATTAGTTGTATATACATGGATTCTATTAGTTTAATGGGTTCTATTAGTTTAATGGATTCTATTAGTTGTATATACATGGATTCTATTAGTTTAATGGGTTATTAGTTTAATGGATTCTATTAGTTTAATGGATTCTATTAGTTTAATGGATTCTATTAGTTTAGTGGATTCTATTAGTTTAATGGATTCTATTAGTTTAGTGGATTCTATTAGTTTAATGGATTCTATTAGTTTAGTGGATTCTATTAGTTTAATGGATTCTATTAGTTTAATGGATTCTATTAGTTTAATGGATTCTATTAGTTTAATGGATTCTATTAGTTTAGTGGATTCTATTAGTTTAATGGGTTCTATTAGTTTAGTGGATTCTATTAGTTTAATGGGTTCTATTAGTTTAATGGATTTTATTAGTTTAATGGATTTTATTAGTTGTATATACATGGATTCTATTAGTTTAATGGATTCTATTAGTTTAATGGGTTCTATTAGTTTAATGGATTCTATTAGTTTAGTGGATTCTATTAGTTTAATGGGTTCTATTAGTTTAATGGATTCTATTAGTTTAATGGATTCTATTAGTTTAGTGGATTCTATTAGTTTAGTGGATTCTATTAGTTTAATGGATTCTATTAGTTTAATGGATTCTATTAGTTTAATGGATTCTATTAGTTTAATGGGTTCTATTAGTTTAATGGATTCTATTAGTTTAGTGGATTCTATTAGTTTAATGGGTTCTATTAGTTTAATGGATTTTATTAGTTTAATGGATTTTATTAGTTGTATATACATGGATTCTATTAGTTTAATGGATTCTATTAGTTTAATGGGTTCTATTAGTTTAATGGATTCTATTAGTTTAGTGGATTCTATTAGTTTAATGGGTTCTATTAGTTTAATGGATTTTATTAGTTTAATGGATTTTATTAGTTGTATATACATGGATTCTATTAGTTTAATGGGTTATTAGTTTAATGGATTCTATTAGTTGTATATACATGGATTCTATTAGTTTAATGGATTCTATTAGTTTAATGGATTCTATTAGTTTAATGGATTCTATTAGTTTAATGGATTCTATTAGTTTAATGGATTCTATTAGTTTAATGGATTCTATTAGTTTAATGGATTTGATTAGTTGTATATACATGGATTCTGTTAGTTTAATGGATTCTATTAATTTAATGGGTTCTATTAGTTTAATGGGTTCTATTAATTTAATGGGTTCTATTAGTTTAATGGGTTCTATTAGTTTAATGGATTCTATTAGTTTAATGGATTCTATTCGTTTAATGGATTCTATTCGTTTAATGGATTCTATTAGTTTAATGGGTTATTAGTTTAATGGATTCTATTAGTTTAATGGATTTGATTAGTTGTATATACATGGATTCTGTTAGTTTAATGGGTTATATTAGTTTAATGGATTCTATTAGTTGTATATACATGGATTCTATTAGTTTAATGGGTTATTAGTTTAATGGATTCTATTAGTTGTATATACATGGATTCTATTAGTTTAATGGGTTATTAGTTTAATGGATTCTATTAGTTGTATATACATGGATTCTATTAGTTTAATGGGTTATTAGTTTAATGGATTCTATTAGTTTAATGGATTCTATTAGTTTAATGGATTCTATTAGTTTAGTGGATTCTATTAGTTTAATGGATTCTATTAGTTTAATGGATTCTATTAGTTTAATGGATTCTATTAGTTTAGTGGATTCTATTAGTTTAATGGATTCTATTAGTTTAATGGATTCTATTAGTTTAATGGATTCTATTAGTTTAATGGATTCTATTAGTTGTATATACATGGATTCTATTAGTTTAATGGATTCTATTAGTTTAATGGATTCTATTAATTTAATGGATTCTATTAGTTTAATGGGTTCTATTAGTTGTATATACATGGATTCTATTAGTTTAATGGGTTATATTAGTTTAATGGATTCTATTAGTTTAATGGATTCTATTAGTTGTATATACATGGATTCTATTAGTTGTATATACATGGATTCTATTAGTTTAATGGGTTATTAGTTTAATGGATTCTATTAGTTTAATGGATTCTATTAGTTTAGTGGGTTCTATTAGTTTAATGGATTCTATTAGTTGTATATACATGGATTCTATTAGTTTAATGGATTCTATTAGTTTAATGGATTCTATTAGTTTAATGGATTCTATTAGTTTAATGGATTCTAGTAGTTTAATGGATTCTATTAATTGTATATACATGGATTCTATTAGTTTAATGGATTCTATTAGTTTAATGGGTTCTATTTGTTTAATGGGTTCTATTAGTTTAATGGGTTCTATTAGTTTAATGGATTCTATTAGTTGTATATACATGGATTCTATTAGTTTAATGGGTTCTATTAGTTTAATGGATTCTATTAGTTGTATATACATGGATTCTATTAGTTTAATGGATTCTATTAGTTTAATGGATTCTATTAGTTTAATGGATTCTATTAGTTTAATGGATTCTATTAGTTTAATGGATTCTAGTAGTTTAATGGATTCTATTAATTGTATATACATGGATTCTATTAGTTTAATGGATTCTATTAGTTTAATGGATTCTATTAGTTTAATGGGTTCTATTTGTTTAATGGGTTCTATTAGTTTAATGGGTTCTATTAGTTTAATGGGTTCTATTAGTTGTATATACATGGATTCTATTAGTTTAATGGGTTCTATTAGTTTAATGGATTCTATTAGTTGTATATACATGGATTCTATTAGTTTAATGGATTCTATTAGTTTAATGGATTCTATTAGTTTAATGGATTCTATTAGTTTAGTGGATTCTATTAGTTTAGTGGATTCTATTAGTTTAGTGGATTCTATTAGTTTAATGGATTCTATTAGTTTAATGGATTCTATTAGTTTAATGGATTCTATTAGTTTAATGGATTCTATTAGTTTAATGGATTCTATTAGTTTAATGGATTCTATTAGTTTAATGGATTCTATTAGTTTAACGGATTCTATTAGTTTGGTGGGTTCTATTAGTTTAATGTGTTCTATTAGTGTAATGTGTTCTATTAGTTTAATGGATTCTATTAGTTTAATGGATTCTATTAGTTGTATATACATGGATTCTATTAGTTTAATGGATTCTATTAGTTTAATGGATTCTATTAATTTAATGGATTCTATTAGTTTAATGGGTTCTATTAGTTGTATATACATGGATTCTATTAGTTTAATGGGTTATATTAGTTTAATGGATTCTATTAGTTTAATGGATTCTATTAGTTGTATATACATGGATTCTATTAGTTTAATGGGTTATTAGTTTAATGGATTCTATTAGTTTAATGGATTCTATTAGTTTAATGGATTTGATTAGTTGTATATACATGGATTCTATTAGTTTAATGGATTCTATTAATTTAATGGGTTCTATTAGTTTAATGGGTTCTATTAGTTTAATGGGTTCTATTAGTTGTATATAATGGATCTATAGTTAATGGATTCTATTAGTTTAATGGATTATGATTCTATTAGTTTAATGGATTCTATTAGTTTAATGGATTCTATTAGTTTAATGGATTCTATTAGTTTAATGGATTCTATTAGTTTAATGGATTTGATTAGTTGTATATACATGGATTCTATTAGTTTAATGGATTCTATTAATTTAATGGGTTCTATTAGTTTAATGGGTTCTATTAGTTTAATGGATTCTATTCGTTTAATGGATTCTATTCGTTTAATGGATTCTATTCGTTTAATGGGTTATTAGTTTAATGGATTCTATTAGTTTAATGGATTTGATTAGTTGTATATACATGGATTCTGTTAGTTTAATGGGTTATATTAGTTTAATGGATTCTATTAGTTGTATATACATGGATTCTATTAGTTTAATGGGTTATTAGTTTAATGGATTCTATTAGTTGTATATACATGGATTCTATTAGTTTAATGGGTTATTAGTTTAATGGATTCTATTAGTTGTATATACATGGATTCTATTAGTTGTATATACATGGATTCTATTATTTTAATGGGTTATATTAGTTTAATGGATTCTATTAGTTGTATATACATGGATTCTATTAGTTTAATGGGTTATTAGTTTAATGTATTCTATTAGTTTAATGGATTCTATTAGTTTAATGGATTCTATTAGTTTAGTGGATTCTATTAGTTTAGTGGATTCTATTAGTTTAATGGATTCTATTAGTTTAGTGGATTCTATTAGTTTAATGGATTCTATTAGTTTAATGGATTCTATTAGTTTAATGGATTCTATTAGTTTAATGGATTCTATTAGTTTAATGGATTCTATTAGTTGTATATACATGGATTCTATTAGTTTAATGGATTCTATTAATTTAATGGATTCTATTAGTTTAATGGGTTCTATTAGTTGTATATACATGGATTCTATTAGTTTAATGGGTTATATTAGTTTAATGGATTCTATTAGTTTAATGGATTCTATTAGTTGTATATACATGGATTCTATTAGTTGTATATACATGGATTCTATTAGTTTAATGGGTTATATTAGTTTAATGGATTCTATTAGTTTAATGGATTCTATTAGTTTAGTGGGTTCTATTAGTTTAATGGATTCTATTAGTTGTATATACATGGATTCTATTAGTTTAATGGATTCTATTAGTTTAATGGATTCTATTAGTTTAATGGATTCTATTAGTTTAATGGATTCTAGTAGTTTAATGGATTCTATTAATTGTATATACATGGATTCTATTAGTTTAATGGATTCTATTAGTTTAATGGATTCTATTAGTTTAATGGATTATATTTGTTTAATGGGTTCTATTAGTTTAATGGGTTCTATTAGTTTAATGGATTCTATTAGTTGTATATACATGGATTCTATTAGTTTAATGGGTTCTATTAGTTTAATGGATTCTATTAGTTGTATATACATGGATTCTATTAGTTTAATGGATTCTATTAGTTTAATGGATTCTATTAGTTTAATGGATTCTATTAGTTTAGTGGATTCTATTAGTTTAATGTGTTCTATTAGTTTAATGTGTTCTATTAGTTTAATGGATTCTATTAGTTTAATGGATTTGATTAGTTGTATATACATGGATTCTGTTAGTTTAATGGGTTATATTAGTTTAATGGATTCTATTAGTTGTATATACATGGATTCTATTAGTTTAATGGGTTATTAGTTAATGGATTCTATTAGTTGTATATACATGGATTCTATTAGTTTAATGGGTTATTAGTTAATGGATTCTATTAGTTGTATATACATGGATTCTATTAGTTGTATATACATGGATTCTATTAGTTTAATGGGTTATATAGTTTAATGGATTCTATTAGTTGTATATACATGGATTCTATTAGTTTAATGGGTTATTAGTTTAATGTATTCTATTAGCTTAATGGATTCTATTAGTTGTATATACATGGATTCTATTAGTTTAATGGGTTATTAGTTTAATGGATTCTATTAGTTGTATATACATGGATTCTATTAGTTTAATGGGTTATTAGTTTAATGGATTCTATTAGTTGTATATACATGGATTCTATTAGTTGTATATACATGGATTCTATTATTTTAATGGGTTATATTAGTTTAATGGATTCTATTAGTTGTATATACATGGATTCTATTAGTTTAATGGGTTATTAGTTTAATGTATTCTATTAGTTTAATGGATTCTATTAGTTTAATGGATTCTATTAGTTTAGTGGATTCTATTAGTTTAGTGGATTCTATTAGTTTAATGGATTCTATTAGTTTAGTGGATTCTATTAGTTTAATGGATTCTATTAGTTTAGTGGATTCTATTAGTTTAATGGATTCTATTAGTTTAATGGATTCTATTAGTTTAATGGATTCTATTAGTTTAATGGATTCTATTAGTTTAATGGATTCTATTAGTTGTATATACATGGATTCTATTAGTTTAATGGATTCTATTAATTTAATGGATTCTATTAGTTTAATGGGTTCTATTAGTTGTATATACATGGATTCTATTAGTTTAATGGGTTATATTAGTTTAATGGATTCTATTAGTTAATGGATTCTATTAGTTGTATATACATGGATTCTATTAGTTGTATATACATGGATTCTATAGTTTAATGGGTATATTAGTTTAATGGATTCTATTAGTTAATGGATTCTATTAGTTTAGTGGGTTCTATTAGTTTAATGGATTCTATTAGTTGTATATACATGGATTCTATTAGGTTTAATGGATTCTATTAGTTTACTGGATTCTATTAGTTTAATGGATTCTATTAGTTTATGGATTCTAGTAGTTTAATGGATTCTATTAATTGTATATACATGGATTCTATTAGTTAATGGATTCTATTAGTTTAATGGATTCTATTAGTTTAATGGATTATATTTGTTTAATGGGTTTATTAGTTTAATGGGTTCTATTAGTTTAATGGATTCTATTAGTTGTATATACATGGATTCTATTAGTTTTAATGGGTTCTATTAGTTTAATGGATTCTATTAGTTGTATATACATGGATTCTATTAGTTTAATGGATTCTATTAGTTTAATGGATTCTATTAGTTTAGTGGATTCTATTAGTTTAATGTGTTCTATTAGTTTAATGTGTTCTATTAGTTTAATGGATTCTATTAGTTTAATGGATTTGATTAGTTGTATATACATGGATTCTGTTAGTTTAATGGGTTATATTAGTTTAATGGATTCTATTAGTTGTATATACATGGATTCTATTAGTTTAATGGGTTATTAGTTTAATGGATTCTATTAGTTGTATATACATGGATTCTATTAGTTTAATGGGTTATTAGTTTAATGGATTCTATTAGTTGTATATACATGGATTCTATTAGTTGTATATACATGGATTCTATTAGTTTAATGGGTTATATTAGTTTAATGGATTCTATTAGTTGTATATACATGGATTCTATTAGTTTAATGGGTTATTAGTTTAATGTATTCTATTAGCTTAATGGATTCTATTAGTTTAATGGATTCTATTAGTTTAGTGGATTCTATTAGTTTAATGGATTCTATTAGTTTAATGGATTCTATTAGTTTAGTGGATTCTATTAGTTTAATGGATTCTATTAGTTTAATGGATTCTATTAGTTTAATGGATTCTATTAGTTTAATGGATTCTATTAGTTGTATATACATGGATTCTATTAGTTTAATGGATTCTATTAATTTAATGGATTCTATTAGTTTAATGGGTTCTATTAGTTGTATATACATGGATTCTATTAGTTTAATGGGTTATATTAGTTTAATGGATTCTATTAGTTTAATGGATTCTATTAGTTGTATATACATGGATTCTATTAGTTGTATATACATGGATTCTATTAGTTTAATGGGTTATATTAGTTTAATGGATTCTATTAGTTTAATGGATTCTATTAGTTTAGTGGGTTCTATTAGTTTAATGGATTCTATTAGTTGTATATACATGGATTCTATTAGTTTAATGGATTCTATTAGTTTAATGGATTCTATTAGTTTAATAGGTTCTAGTAGTTTAATGGATTCTAGTAGTTTAATGGATTCTATTAATTGTATATACATGGATTCTATAGTTTAATGGATTCTATTAGTTTAATGGATTCTATTAGTTTAATGGGTTCTATTTGTTTAATGGGTTCTATTAGTTTAATGGGTTCTATTAGTTTAATGGATTCTATTAGTTGTATATACATGGATTCTATTAGTTTAATGGGTTCTATTAGTTTAATGGATTCTATTAGTTGTATATACATGGATTCTATTAGTTTAGTGGATTCTATTGGATTCTATTAGTTTAATGGATTCTATTAGTTTAATGGATTCTATTAGTTTAATGGATTCTATTAGTTTAATGGATTCTATTAGTTGTATATACATGGATTCTATTAGTTTAATGGATTCTATTAATTTAATGGATTCTATTAGTTTAATGGGTTCTATTAGTTGTATATACATGGATTCTATTAGTTTAATGGGTTATATTAGTTTAATGGATTCTATTAGTTTAATGGATTCTATTAGTTGTATATACATGGATTCTATTAGTTGTATATACATGGATTCTATTAGTTTAATGGGTTATATTAGTTTAATGGATTCTATTAGTTTAATGGATTCTATTAGTTTAGTGGGTTCTATTAGTTTAATGGATTCTATTAGTTGTATATACATGGATTCTATTAGTTTAATGGATTCTATTAGTTTAATGGATTCTATTAGTTTAATGGATTCTATTAGTTTAATGGATTCTATTAGTTTAGTGGATTCTATTAGTTTAATGGATTCTATTAGTTTAGTGGATTCTATTAGTTTAATGGATTCTATTAGTTTAATGGATTCTATTAGTTTAGTGGATTCTATTAGTTTAGTGGATTCTATTAGTTTAGTGGATTCTATTAGTTTAATGGATTCTATTAGTTTAATGGATTCTATTAGTTTAATGGATTCTATTAGTTTAATGGGTTATTAGTTTAATGGATCTATTAGTTTAATGGATTCTATTAGTTTAATGGGTTCTATTAGTTTAATGGATTCTATTAGTTTAGTGGATTCTATTAGTTTAATGGGTTCTATTAGTTTAATGGATTTTATTAGTTTAATGGATTTTATTAGTTGTATATACATGGATTCTATTAGTTTAATGGATTCTATTAGTTTAATGGGTTCTATTAGTTTAATGGATTCTATTAGTTTAGTGGATTCTATTAGTTTAATGGGTTCTATTAGTTTATGGATTTTATTAGTTTAATGGATTTTATTAGTTGTATATACATGGATTCTATTAGTTTAATGGGTTATTAGTTTAATGGATTCTATTAGTTGTATATACATGGATTCTATTAGTTTAATGGATTCTATTAGTTTAATGGATTCTATTAGTTTAATGGATTCTATTAGTTTAATGGATTCTATTAGTTAATGGATTCTATTAGTTTAATGGATTCTATTAGTTTAATGGATTTGATTAGTTGTATATACATGGATTCTATTAGTTTAATGGATTCTATTAATTTAATGGGTTCTATTAGTTTAATGGGTTCTATTAGTTAATGGATTCTATTAGTTTAATGGATTCTATTAGTTTAATGGATTCTATTAATTTAATGGGTTCTATTAGTTTAATGGGTTCTATTAGTTTAATGGATTCTATTAGTTTAATGGATTCTATTCGTTTAATGGATTCTATTCGTTTAATGGATTCTATTAGTTTAATGGTTATTAGTTTAATGGATTCTATTAGTTTAATGGATTGATTAGTTGTATATACATGGATTCTGTTAGTTTAATGGGTTATATTAGTTTAATGGATTCTATTAGTTGTATATACATGGATTCTATTAGTTTAATGGGTTATTAGTTTAATGGATTCTATTAGTTGTATATACATGGATTCTATTAGTTTAATGGGTTATTAGTTTAATGGATTCTATTAGTTGTATATACATGGATTCTATTAGTTTAATGGGTTATATTAGTTTAATGGATTCTATTAGTTGTATATACATGGATTCTATTAGTTTAATGGGTTATTAGTTTAATGTATTCTATTAGTTTAATGGATTCTATTAGTTTAATGGATTCTATTAGTTTAGTGGATTCTATTAGTTTAATGGATTCTATTAGTTTAATGGATTCTATTAGTTTAGTGGATTCTATTAGTTTAGTGGATTCTATTAGTTTAATGGATTCTATTAGTTTAGTGGATTCTATTAGTTTAATGGATTCTATTAGTTTAGTGGATTCTATTAGTTTAATGGATTCTATTAGTTTAATGGATTCTATTAGTTTAATGGATTCTATTAGTTTAATGGATTCTATTAGTTGTATATACATGGATTCTATTAGTTTAATGGATTCTATTAATTTAATGGATTCTATTAGTTTAATGGGTTCTATTAGTTGTATATACATGGATTCTATTAGTTTTAATGGGTTATATTAGTTTAATGGATTCTATTAGTTTAATGGATTCTATTAGTTGTATATACATGGATTCTATTAGTTGTATATACATGGATTCTATTAGTTTAATGGGTTATATTAGTTTAATGGATTCTATTAGTTGTATATACATGGATTCTATTAGTTTAATGGGTTATTAGTTTAATGGATTCTATTAGTTTAATGGATTCTATTAGTTTAGTGGGTTCTATTAGTTTAATGGATTCTATTAGTTGTATATACATGGATTCTATTAGTTTAATGGATTCTATTAATTTAATGGGTTCTATTAGTTTAATGGGTTCTATTAGTTTAATGGATTCTATTCGTTTAATGGATTCTATTCGTTTAATGGATTCTATTCGTTTAATGGGTTATTAGTTTAATGGATTCTATTAGTTAATGGATTTGATTAGTTGTATATACATGGATTCTGTTAGTTTAATGGGTTATATAGTTTAATGGATTCTATTAGTTGTATATACATGGATTCTATTAGTTAATGGGTTATTAGTTTAATGGATTCTATTAGTTAATGGGTTATTAGTTTAATGGATTCTATTAGTTTAATGGGTTCTATTTGTTTAATGGGTTCTATTAGTTTAATGGGTTCTATTAGTTTAATGGATTCTATTAGTTGTATATACATGGATTCTATTAGTTTAATGGGTTCTATTAGTTTAATGGATTCTATTAGTTGTATATACATGGATTCTATTAGTTTAATGGATTCTATTAGTTTAATGGATTCTATTAGTTTAATGGATTCTATTAGTTTAATGGATTCTAGTAGTTTAATGGATTCTATTAATTGTATATACATGGATTCTATTAGTTTAATGGATTCTATTAGTTTAATGGATTCTATTAGTTTAATGGGTTCTATTTGTTTAATGGGTTCTATTAGTTTAATGGGTTCTATTAGTTTAATGGGTTCTATTAGTTGTATATACATGGATTCTATTAGTTTAATGGGTTCTATTAGTTTAATGGATTCTATTAGTTGTATATACATGGATTCTATTAGTTTAATGGATTCTATTAGTTTAATTGGATTCTATTAGTTAATGGATTCTATTAGGTTAGTGGATTCTATTAGTTTAATGGATTCTATTAGTTTATGGATTCTATTAGTTTAATGGATTCTATTAGTTAATGGATTCTATTAGTTTATGGATTCTATTAGTTAATGGATTCTATTAGTTCTATGTCTATTAGTTTAGTGGGTTCTATTAGTTTAATGTGTTCTATTAGTTTAATGTGTTCTATAGTTTAATGGATTCTATTAGTTTAATGGATTCTATTAGTTGTATATACATGATTCTATTAGTTTAATGGATTCTATTAGTTAATGGATTCTATAATTTAATGGATTCTATTATGTTAATGGGTTCTATTAGTTGTATATACATGGATTCTATTAGTTTAATGGGTTATATAGTTTAAATGGATTCTATTAGTTTAATGGATTCTATTAGTTGATATACATGGATTCTATTAGTTTAATGGGTTATTAGTTTAATGGATTCTATTAGTTTAATGGATTCTATTAGTTTATAATGGATTTGATTAGTTGTATATACATGGATTCTATTAGTTTAATGGATTCTATTAATTTAATGGGTTCTATTAGTTTAATGGGTTCTATTAGTTTAATGGTTCTATATAGTTGTATATACATGGATTCTATTAGTTTTAATGGATTGTCTATTAGTTTAATGGATTCTATTAGTTTAATGGATTCATCGTTTAATGGATTCTATTAGTATGAGATTCTATTAGTTTAATGGATCTATAGTTAATGGATTCTATTAGTTTAATGGATTTGATTAGTTGTATATACATGGATTCTATTAGTTAATGGATTCTATTAATTTAATGGGTTCTATTAGTTTAATGGGTTCTATTAGTTTAATGGATTCTATTAGTTTAATGGATTCTATTCGTTTAATGGATTCTATTCGTTAATGGATTCTATTCGTTTAATGGGTTATTAGTTTAATGGATTCTATTAGTTTAATGGATTTGATTAGTTGTATATACATGGATTCTGTAGTTTAATGGGTTATATTAGTTTAATGGATTCTATTAGTTGTATATACATGGATTCCTATTAGTTTAATGGGTTATTAGTTTAATGGATTCTATTAGTTGTATATACATGGATTCTATTAGTTTAATGGGTTATTAGTTTAATGGATTCTATTAGTTGTATATACATGGATTCTATTAGTTGTATATACATGGATTCTATTATTTTAATGGTTATATTAGTTTAATGGATTCTATTAGTTGTATATACATGGATTCTATTAGTTTAATGGGTTATTAGTTTAATGTATTCTATTAGTTTAATGATTCTATTAGTTTAATGGATTCTATTAGTTTAGTGGATTCTATTAGTTTAGTGGATTCTATTAGTTTAATGGATTCTATTAGTTTAGTGGATTCTATTAGTTTAATGGATTCTATAGTTTAGTGGATTATTAGTTTAATGGATTCTATTAGTTTAATGGATTCTATTAGTTTAATGGATTCTATTAGTTTAATGGATTCTATTAGTTTAATGGATTCTATTAGTTGTATATACATGGATTCTATTAGTTTAATGGATTCTATTAATTTAATGGATTCTATTAGTTTAATGGTTCTATTAGTTGTATATACATGGATTCTATTAGTTTAATGGGTTATATTAGTTTAATGGATTCTATTAGTTTAATGGATTCTATTAGTTTAATGGATTCTATTAGTTTAGTGGGTTCTATTAGTTTAATGGATTCTATAGTTGTATATACATGGATTCTATTAGTTTAATGGATTCTATTAGTTAATGGATTCTATTAGTTTAAGGATTCTATTAGTTTAATGGATTCTAGTAGTTTAATGGATTCTATTAATTGTATATACATGGATTCTATTAGTTTAATGGATTCTATAGTTTAATGGATTCTATTAGTTAATGGATTATATTTGTTTAATGGGTTCTATTAGTTTAATGGGTTCTATTAGTTTAATGGATTCTATTAGTTGTATATACATGGATTCTATTAGTTTAATGGGTTCTATTAGTTTAATGGATTCTATTAGTTGTATATACATGGATTCTATTAGTTTAATGGATTCTATTAGTTTAATGGATTCTATTAGTTTAATGGATTCTATAGTTTAGTGGATTCTATTAGTTTAATGTGTTCTATTAGTTTAATGTGTTCTATTAGTTTAATGGATTCTATTAGTTTAATGGATTTGATTAGTTGTATATACATGGATTCTGTTAGTTTAATGGGTTATATTAGTTTAATGGATTCTATTAGTTGTATATACATGGATTCTATTAGTTTAATGGTTATTAGTTTAATGGATTCTATTAGTTGTATATACATGGATTCTATTAGTTAATGGGTTATTAGTTTAATGGATTCTATTAGTTGTATATACATGGATTCTATTAGTTGTATATACATGGATTCTATTAGTTTAATGGGTTATATTAGTTTAATGGATTCTATTAGTTGTATATACATGGATTCTATTAGTTTAATGGGTTATTAGTTTAATGTATTCTATTAGTTTAATGGATTCTATTAGTTTAATGGATTCTATTAGTTTAGTGGATTCTATTAGTTTAATGGATTCTATTAGTTTAGTGGATTCTATTAGTTTAATGGATTCTATTAGTTTAATGGATTCTATTAGTTTAGTGGATTCTATTAGTTTAATGGATTCTATTAGTTTAGTGGATTCTATTAGTTTAGTGGATTCTATTAGTTTAATGGATTCTATTAGTTTAATGGATTCTATTAGTTTAATGGATTCTATTAGTTTAATGGATTCTATTAGTTTAATGTATTCTATTAGTTTAGTGGATTCTATTAGTTTAATGGATTCTATTAGTTTAGTGGATTCTATTAGTTTAGTGGATTCTATTAGTTTAATGGATTCTATTAGTTTAATGGATTCTATTAGTTTAATGGATTCTATTAGTTTAATGGATTCTATTAGTTTAATGGATTCTATTAGTTGTATATACATGGATTCTATTAGTTTAATGGATTCTATTAATTTAATGGATTCTATTAGTTTAATGGGTTCTATTAGTTGTATATACATGGATTCTATTAGTTTAATGGGTTATATTAGTTTAATGGATTCTATTAGTTTAATGGATTCTATTAGTTGTATATACATGGATTCTATTAGTTGTATATACATGGATTCTATTAGTTTAATGGGTTATATTAGTTTAATGGATTCTATTAGTTTAATGGATTCTATTAGTTTAGTGGGTTCTATTAGTTAATGGATTCTATTAGTTGTATATACATGGATTCTATTAGTTTAATGGATTCTATTAGTTTAATGGATTCTATTAGTTTAATGGATTCTAGTAGTTTAATGGATTCTAGTAGTTTAATGGATTCTATTAATTGTATATACATGGATTCTATTAGTTTAATGGATTCTATTAGTTAATGGGTTCTATTTGTTTAATGGGTTCTATTAGTTTAATGGGTTCTATTAGTTTAATGGATTCTATTAGTTGTATATACATGGATTCTATTAGTTTAATGGGTTCTATTAGTTTAATGGATCTATTAGTTGTATATACATGGATTCTATTAGTTTAGTGATTCTATTGGATTCTATTAGTTTAATGGATTCTATTAGTTTAATGGATTCTATTAGTTTAATGGATTCTATTAGTTTAATGGATTCTATTAGTTTGTATATACATGGATTCTATTAGTTTAATGGATTCTATTAATTTAATGGATTCTATTAGTTTAATGGTTCTATTAGTTGTATATACATGGATTCTATTAGTTTAATGGGTTATATTAGTTTAATGGATTCTATTAGTTTAATGGATTCTATTAGTTGTATATACATGGATTCTATTAGTTTAATGGGTTATTAGTTTAATGGATTCTATTAGTTTAATGGATTCTATTAGTTTAATGGATTTGATTAGTTGTATATACATGGATTCTATTAGTTTAATGGATTCTATTAGTTTAATGGGTTCTATTAGTTTAATGGATTCTATTAGTTTAATGGATTCTATTAGTTGTATATACATGGATTCTATTAGTTTAATGGATTCTATTAGTTTAATGGATTCTATTAGTTTAATGGATTCTATTAGTTTAATGGATTCTATTAGTTTATGGATTCTATTAGTTTAATGGATTCTATTAGTTTAATGGATTTGATTAGTTGTATATACATGGATTCTATTAGTTTAATGGATTCTATTATTTAATGGTTCTATTAGTTTAATGGATTCTATTAGTTTAATGGATTCTATTAGTTTAATGGATTCTATTAGTTTAATGGATTCTATTCGTTTAATGGTTTATTAGTTTAATGGATTCTATTAGTTTAATGGATTTGATTAGTTGTATATACATGGATTCTGTTAGTTTAATGGGTTATATTAGTTTAATGGATTCTATTAGTTGTATATACATGGATTCTATTAGTTTAATGGTTATTAGTTTAATGGATTCTATTAGTTGTATATACATGGATTCTATTAGTTTAATGGGTTATTAGTTTAATGGATTCTATTAGTTGTATATACATGGATTCTATTAGTTGTATATACATGGATTCTATTATTTTAATGGGTTATATTAGTTTAATGGATTCTATTAGTTGTATATACATGGATTCTATTAGTTTAATGGTTATTAGTTTAATGTATTCTATTAGTTTAATGGATTCTATTAGTTTAATGGATTCTATTAGTTTAGTGGATTCTATTAGTTTAGTGGATTCTATTAGTTTAATGATTCTATTAGTTTAATGGATTCTATTAGTTTAATGGATTCTATTAGTTTAGTGGATTCTATTAGTTTAATGGATTCTATTAGTTTAATGATTCTATTAGTTTAATGGATTCTATTAGTTTAGGATTCTATTAGTTGTATATACATGGATTCTATTAGTTTAATGGATTCTATTAGTTTAATGGATTCTATTAGTTTAATGGGTTCTATTAGTTGAATACATGGATTATTAGTTTAATGGTTCTATTAGTTTATGGATTCTATTAGTTTAATGGATTCTATTAGTTGTATATACATGGATTCTAGTAGTTTATATGGGATTCTATTAGTTTAATGGATTCTATTAATTTAATGGATTCTATTAGTTTAATGGGTTCTATTAGTTGTATATACATGGATTCTATTAGTTTAATGGTTCTATTAGTTTAATGGATTCTATTAGTTTAATGGATTCTATTAGTTGTATATACATGGATTCTATTAGTTGTATATACATGGATTCTATTAGTTTAATGGATTCTATTAGTTTAATGGATTTGATTAGTTGTATATACATGGATTCTATTAGTTTAATGGATTCTATTAATTTAATGGGTTCTATTAGTTTAATGGGTTCTATTAGTTTAATGGATTCTATTAGTTTAATGGATTCTATTCGTTTAATGGATTCTATTCGTTTAATGGATTCTATTCGTTTAATGGTTTATTAGTTTAATGGATTCTATTAGTTTAATGGATTTGATTAGTTGTATATACATGGATTCTGTTAGTAATGGTTTATTAGTTTAATGGATTCTATTAGTTGTATATACATGGATTCTATTAGTTTAATGGGTTATTAGTTTAATGGATTCTATTAGTTGTATATACATGGATTCTATTAGTTAATGGGTTATTAGTTTAATGGATTCTATTAGTTTTATATACATGATTCTATTAGTTGTATACATGGATTCTATTATTTAATGGGTTATATTAGTTTAATGGATTCTATTAGTTGTATATACATGGATTCTATTAGTTTAATGGTTATTAGTTTAATGTATTCTATTAGTTTAATGGATTCTATTAGTTTAATGGATTCTATTAGTTTGTATTCTATTAGTTTAGTGGATTCTATTAGTTTAATGTGTTCTATTAGTTTAATGGATTCTATTAGTTTAATGGATTCTATTAGTTTAATGGATTCTATTAGTTGTATATACATGGATTCTATTAGTTTAATGGATTCTATTAATTTAATGGATTCTATTAGTTTAATGGTTCTATTAGTTGTATATACATGGATTCTATTAGTTTAATGGGTTATTAGTTTAATGGATTCTATTAGTTTAATGGATTCTATTAGTTGTATATACATGGATTCTATTAGTTGTATATACATGGATTCTATTAGTTTAATGGGTTATTAGTTTAATGGATTCTATTAGTTGTATATACATGGATTCTATTAGTTTAATGGGTTATTAGTTTAATGGATTCTATTAGTTTAATGGATTCTATTAGTTTAGTGGGTTCTATTAGTTTAATGGATTCTATTAGTTGTATATACATGGATTCTATTAGTTTAATGGATTCTATTAGTTTAATGGATTCTATTAGTTTAATGGATTCTATTAGTTTAATGGATTCTAGTAGTTTAATGGATTCTATTAATTGTATATACATGGATTCTATTAGTTTAATGGATTCTATTAGTTTAATGGATTCTATTAGTTTAATGGATTCTATTAGTTGTATATACATGGATTCTATTAGTTTAATGGGTTCTATTAGTTTAATGGATTCTATTAGTTGTATATACATGGATTCTATTAGTTTAATGGTTCTATTAGTTTAATGGATTCTATTAGTTGTATATACATGGATTCTATTAGTTTAATGGATTCTATTAGTTTAATGGATTCTATTAGTTTAATGGATTCTATTAGTTTAGTGGATTCTATTAGTTTAATGTTTCTATTAGTTTAATGTGTTTCTATTAGTTTAATGGATTCTATTAGTTTAATGGATTTGATTAGTTGTATATACATGGATTCTGTTAGTTTAATGGGTTATATTAGTTTAATGGATTCTATTAGTTGTATATACATGGATTCTATTAGTTTAATGGTTATTAGTTTAATGGATTCTATTAGTTGTATATACATGGATTCTATTAGTTTAATGGGTTATTAGTTTAATGATTCTATTAGTTGTATATACATGGATTCTATTAGTTGTATATACATGGATTCTATTAGTTTAATGGGTTATATTAGTTAATGGATTCTATTAGTTGTATATACATGGATTCTATTAGTTTAATGGGTTATTAGTTAATGTATTCTATTATTTAATGGATTCTATTAGTTTAATGGATTCTATTAGTTAGTGGATTATTAGTTAAGTGGATTCTAATTAGTTGAATGGATCTATTAGTTTAATGGATTCTATTAGTTTAAGTGGATTCTATTAGTTTAATGGATTCTATTAGGTTTAGTGGATTCTATTAGTTTAATGGATTCTATTAGTTTATGGATTCTATTAGTTTAATGGATTCTATTAGTTTAATGGATTCTATTAGTTTAATGGATTCTATTAGTTTAGTGGATTCTATTAGTTTAATGGATTCTATTAGTTTAGTGGATTCTATTAGTTTAATGGATTCTATTAGTTTAGTGGATTCTATTAGTTTAATGGATTCTATTAGTTTAGTGGATTCTATTAGTTTAATGGATTCTATTAGTTTAATGGATTCTATTAGTTTAATGGATTCTATTAGTTTAATGGATTCTATTAGTTTAATGGATTCTATTAGTTGTATATATATGGATTCTATTAGTTTAATGGATTCTATTAATTTAATGGATTCTATTAGTTTAATGGGTTCTATTAGTTGTATATACATGGATTCTATTAGTTTAATGGGTTATATTAGTTTAATGGATTCTATTAGTTTAATGGATTCTATTAGTTGTATATACATGGATTCTATTAGTTGTATATACATGGATTCTATTAGTTTAATGGGTTATTTAGTTTAATGGATTCTATTAGTTTAATGGATTCTATTAGTTTAGTGGGTTCTATTAGTTTAATGGATTCTATTAGTTGTATATACATGGATTCTATTAGTTTAATGGATTCTATTAGTTTAATGGATTCTATTAGTTTAATGGATTCTATTAGTTTAATGGATTCTAGTAGTTTAATGGATTCTATTATTGTATATACATGGATTCTATTAGTTTAATGGATTCTATTAGTTTAATGGATTCTATTAGTTTAATGGATTCTATTAGTTTAATGGATTCTATTAGTTGTATATACATGGATTCTATTAGTTTAATGGGTTCTATTAGTTTAATGGATCTATTAGTTAATACATGGATTCTATTAGTTGTATATACATGGATTCTATTAGTTTAATGGGTTCTATTAGTTTAATGGATTCTATTAGTTGTATATACATGGATTCTATTAGTTTAATGGGTTTTAGTTTAATGTATTCTATTAGTTTAATGGATTCTATTAGTTTAATGGATTCTATTAGTTAATGGATTCTATTAGTTTTGTATATACATGGATTCTATTAGTTTAATGGATTCTATTAGTTTAATGGGTTCTATTAGTTTAATGGTTCTATTAGTTTAATGGATTCTATTAGTTTAATGGATTCTATTAGTTTAATGGATTCTATTAGTTTAATGGATTCTATTAGTTTAATGGGTTCTATTAGTTTAATGGATTCTATTAGTTTAATGGATTCTATTAGTTTAATGGATTCTATTAGTTTAATGGATTCTATTAGTTTAATGGGTTATTAGTTTAATGGATTCTATTAGTTTAATGGATTTATTAGTTGTATATACATGGATTCTATTAGTTTAATGGGTTATATTAGTTTAATGGATTCTATTAGTTGTATATACATGGATTCTATTAGTTTAATGGGTTATTAGTTTAATGGATTCTATTAGTTGTATATACATGGATTCTATTAGTTTAATGGGTTATTAGTTTAATGGATTCTATTAGTTGTATATACATGGATTCTATTAGTTTTATACATGGATTCTATTAGTTTAATGGGTTATATTAGTTTAATGGATTCTATTAGTTGTATATACATGGATTCTATTAGTTTAATGGGTTATTAGTTTAATGTATTCTATTAGTTTAATGGATTCTATTAGTTTAATGGATTCTATTAGTTTAGTGGATTCTATTAGTTTAATGGATTCTATTAGTTTAATGGATTCTATTAGTTTAATGGATTCTATTAGTTTAATGGATTCTATTAGTTTAATGGATTCTATTAGTTTAATGGATTCTATTAGTTGTATATACATGGATTCTATTAGTTTAATGGATTCTATTAATTTAATGGATTCTATTAGTTTAATGGGTTCTATTAGTTGTATATACATGGATTCTATTAGTTTAATGGGTTATATTAGTTTAATGGATTCTATTAGTTTAATGGATTCTATTAGTTGTATATACATGGATTCTATTAGTTTATATACATGGATTCTATTAGTTTAATGGATTATATTAGTTTAATGGATTCTATTAGTTGTATATACATGGATTCTATTAGTTTAATGGGTATTAGTTTAATGGATTCTATTAGTTTAATGGATTCTATTAGTTTAGTGGGTTCTATTAGTTTAATGGATTCTATTAGTTGTATATACATGGATTCTATTAGTTTAATGGATTCTATTAGTTTAATGGATTCTATTAGTTGTATATACATGGATTCTATTAGTTTAATGGATTCTATTAGTTTAATGGATTCTATTAGTTTAATGGATTCTATTAGTTTAATGGATTCTATTAGTTTAATGGATTCTATTAGTTTAATGGATTCTAGTAGTTTAATGGATTCTATTAATGTTATACATGGATTCTATTAGTTTAATGGATTCTATTAGTTTAATGGATTCTATTAGTTTAATGGATTCTATTAGTTTAATGGATTCTATTAGTTTAATGGATTCTATTAGTTTAATGGATTCTATTAGTTGTATATACATGGATTCTATTAGTTTAATGGGTTCTATTAGTTTAATGGATTCTATTAGTTGTATATACATGGATTCTATTAGTTTAATGGATTCTATTAGTTTAATGGATTCTATTAGTTTAATGGATTCTATTAGTTTAGTGGATTCTTAGTTTAATGGATTCTATTAGTTTAATGGATTCTATTAGTTTAATGATTCTATTAGTTTAATGGATTCTATTAGTTTAAGTGGATTCTATTAGTTTAATGGATTCTATTAGTTTAATGGATTCTATTAGTTTAATGGATTCTATTAGTTTAATGGATTCTATTAGTTTAATGGATTCTATTAGTTGTATATACATGGATTCTATTAGTTTAATGGATTCTATTAGTTTAATGGATTCTATTAGTTTAATGGATTCTATTAGTTTAATGGATTCTATTAGTTGTAATACATGGATTCTATTAGTTTAATGGGTTATTAGTTTAATGGATTCTATTAGTTTAATGGATTCTATTAGTTGTATATACATGGATTCTATTAGTTTAATGGGTTATTAGTTTAATGGATTCTATTAGTTTAATGGATTCTATTAGTTTAATGGATTTATTAGTTGTATATACATGGATTCTATTAGTTTAATGGATTCTATTAGTTTAATGGATTCTATTAGTTTAATGGATTCTATTAGTTGTATATACATGGATTCTATTAGTTTAATGGATTCTATTAGTTTAATGGATTCTATTAGTTTAATGGATTCTATTAGTTTAATGGATTCTATTAGTTTAATGGATTCTATTAGTTTAATGGATTCTATTAGTTTAATGGATTTATTAGTTGTATATACATGGATTCTATTAGTTTAATGGATTCTATTATTTAATGGGTTCTATTAGTTTAATGGTTCTATTAGTTTAATGGATTCTATTAGTTTAATGGATTCTATTCGTTTAATGGATTCTATTCGTTTAATGGATTCTATTAGTTTAATGGGTTATTAGTTTAATGGATTCTATTAGTTTAATGGATTTGATTAGTTGTATATACATGGATTCTGTTAGTTTAATGGGTTATATTAGTTTAATGGATTCTATTAGTTGTATATACATGGATTCTATTAGTTTAATGGGTTATTAGTTTAATGGATTCTATTAGTTGTATATACATGGATTCTATTAGTTTAATGGGTTATTAGTTTAATGGATTCTATTAGTTGTATATACATGGATTCTATTAGTTGTATATACATGGATTCTATTAGTTTAATGGGTTATATTAGTTTAATGGATTCTATTAGTTGTATATACATGGATTCTATTAGTTTAATGGGTTATTAGTTTAATGTATTCTATTAGTTTAATGGATTCTATTAGTTTAATGGATTCTATTAGTTTAGTGGATTCTATTAGTTTAATGGATTCTATTAGTTTAATGGATTCTATTAGTTTAGTGGATTCTATTAGTTTAATGGATTCTATTAGTTTAATGGATTCTATTAGTTTAATGGATTCTATTAGTTTAATGGATTCTATTAGTTTAATGGATTCTATTAGTTTAATGGATTCTATTAGTTTAATGGATTCTATTAGTTTAATGGATTCTATTAGTTTAATGGATTCTATTAGTTTAATGGATTCTATTAGTTTAATGGATTCTATTAGTTTAATGGATTCTATTAGTTTAATGGATTCTATTAGTTTATGGATTCTATTAGTTTAATGGATTCTATTAGTTTAATGGATTCTATTAGTTTAATGGATTCTATTAGTTTAATGGATTCTATTAGTTTAATGGATTCTATTAGTTTAATGGATTCTATTAGTTTAATGGATTCTATTAGTTGTATATACATGGATTCTATTAGTTTAATGGATTCTATTAGTTTAATGGATTCTATTAGTTTAATGGGTTCTATTAGTTGTATATACATGGATTCTATTAGTTTAATGGGTTATATTAGTTTAATGGATTCTATTAGTTTAATGGATTCTATTAGTTGTATATACATGGATTCTATTAGTTGTATATACATGGATTCTATTAGTTTAATGGGTCTATTAGTTTAATGGATTCTATTAGTTGTATATACATGGATTCTATTAGTTTAATGGGTTATTAGTTTAATGGATTCTATTAGTTTAATGGATTCTATTAGTTTAATGGGTTCTATTAGTTTAATGGATTCTATTAGTTTATATACATGGATTCTATTAGTTTAATGGGTTCTATTAGTTTAATGGATTCTATTAGTTGTATATACATGGATTCTATTAGTTTAATGGTTATTAGTTTAATGGATTCTATTAGTTTAATGGATTCTATTAGTTTAATGGGTTCTATTAGTTTAATGGATTCTATTAGTTGTATATACATGGATTCTATTAGTTTAATGGATTCTATTAGTTTAATGGATTCTATTAGTTTAATGGATTCTATTAGTTTAATGGATTCTAGTAGTTTAATGGATTCTATTAATTGTATATACATGGATTCTATTAGTTTAATGGATTCTATTAGTTTAATGGATTCTATTTGTTTAATGGGTTCTATTAGTTTAATGGATTCTATTAGTTTAATGGATTCTATTAGTTTAGTGGATTCTATTAGTTTAGTGGATTCTATTAGTTTAATGGATTCTATTAGTTTAATGGATTCTATTAGTTTAGTGGATTCTATTAGTTTAATGGATTCTATTAGTTTAATGGATTCTATTAGTTTAATGGATTCTATTAGTTTAGTGGATTCTATTAGTTTAATGGATTCTATTAGTTTAGTGGATTCTATTAGTTTAATGGATTCTATTAGTTTAATGGATTCTATTAGTTTAATGGATTCTATTAGTTTAATGGATTCTATTAGTTTAATGGATTCTATTAGTTGTATATACATGGATTCTATTAGTTTAATGGATTCTATTAATTTAATGGATTCTATTAGTTTAATGGATTCTATTAGTTGTATATACATGGATTCTATTAGTTTAATGGGTTATATTAGTTTAATGGATTCTATTAGTTTAATGGATTCTATTAGTTGTATATACATGGATTCTATTAGTTGTATATACATGGATTCTATTAGTTTAATGGGTTATATTAGTTTCATGGATTCTATTAGTTTAATGGATTCTATTAGTTTAATGGATTCTATTAGTTTAATGGGTTCTATTAGTTTAATGGATTCTATTAGTTGTATATACATGGATTCTATTAGTTTAATGGATTCTATTAGTTTAATGGATTCTATTAGTTTAATGGATTCTATTAGTTTAATGGATTCTATTAGTTTAATGGATTCTATTAATTGTATATACATGGATTCTATTAGTTTAATGGATTCTATTAGTTTAATGGGTTCTATTAGTTTAATGGGTTCTATTAGTTTAATGGTTCTATTAGTTTAATGGATTCTATTAGTTGTATATACATGGATTCTATTAGTTTAATGGGTTCTATTAGTTTAATGGATTCTATTAGTTGTATATACATGGATTCTATTAGTTTAGGATTCTATTGGATTCTATTAGTTTAATGGATTCTATTAGTTTAATGGATTCTATTAGTTTAATGGATTCTATTAGTTTAATGGATTCTATTAGTTGTATATACATGGATTCTATTAGTTTAATGGATTCTATTAATTTAATGGATTCTATTAGTTTAATGGGTTCTATTAGTTGTATATACATGGATTCTATTAGTTTAATGGGTTATATTAGTTTAATGGATTCTATTAGTTTAATGGATTCTATTAGTTGTATATACATGGATTCTATTAGTTGTATATACATGGATTCTATTAGTTTAATGGATTCTATTAGTTTAATGGATTCTATTAGTTTAATGGATTCTATTAGTTTAATGGATTCTATTAGTTTAGTGGATTCTATTAGTTTAATGGATTCTATTAGTTTAGTGGATTCTATTAGTTTAATGGATTCTATTAGTTTAGTGGATTCTATTAGTTTAGTGGATTCTATTAGTTTAATGGATTCTATTAGTTTAATGGATTCTATTAGTTTAATGGATTCTATTAGTTTAATGGATTCTATTAGTTTAATGGATTCTATTAGTTTAATGGGTTCTATTAGTTTAATGGATTCTATTAGTTTAATGGATTCTATTAGTTTAATGGATTCTATTAGTTTAATGGATTTTATTAGTTTAATGGATTCTATTAGTTGTATATACATGGATTCTATTAGTTTAATGGATTCTATTAGTTTAATGGATTCTATTAGTTTAATGGATTCTATTAGTTTAGTGGATTCTATTAGTTTAATGGGTTCTATTAGTTTAATGGATTTTATTAGTTTAATGGATTTTATTAGTTGTATATACATGGATTCTATTAGTTTAATGGGTTATTAGTTTAATGGATTCTATTAGTTGTATATACATGGATTCTATTAGTTTAATGGATTCTATTAGTTTAATGGATTCTATTAGTTTAATGGATTCTATTAGTTTAATGGATTCTATTAGTTTAATGGATTCTATTAGTTTAATGGATTTGATTAGTTGTATATACATGGATTCTATTAGTTTAATGGATTCTATTAATTTAATGGGTTCTATTAGTTTAATGGGTTCTATTAGTTTAATGGATTCTATTAGTTTAATGGATTCTATTAGTTTAATGGATTCTATTAATTTAATGGGTTCTATTAGTTTAATGGGTTCTATTAGTTTAATGGATTCTATTAGTTTAATGGATTCTATTCGTTTAATGGATTCTATTCGTTTAATGGATTCTATTAGTTTAATGGGTTATTAGTTTAATGGATTCTATTAGTTTAATGGATTTGATTAGTTGTATATACATGGATTCTGTTAGTTTAATGGGTTATATTAGTTTAATGGATTCTATTAGTTGTATATACATGGATTCTATTAGTTTAATGGGTTATTAGTTTAATGGATTCTATTAGTTGTATATACATGGATTCTATTAGTTTAATGGGTTATTAGTTTAATGGATTCTATTAGTTGTATATACATGGATTCTATTAGTTGTATATACATGGATTCTATTAGTTTAATGGGTATATTAGTTTAATGGATTCTATTAGTTGTATATACATGGATTCTATTAGTTTAATGGGTTATTAGTTTAATGTATTCTATTAGTTTAATGGATTCTATTAGTTTAATGGATTCTATTAGTTTAGTGGATTCTATTAGTTTAATGGATTCTATTAGTTTAATGGATTCTATTAGTTTAGTGGATTCTATTAGTTTAATGGATTCTATTAGTTTATGGATTCTATTAGTTTAGTGGATTCTATTAGTTTAATGGATTCTATTAGTTTAATGGATTCTATTAGTTTAGTGGATTCTATTAGTTTAATGGATTCTATTAGTTTAATGGATTCTATTAGTTTAATGGATTCTATTAGTTTAATGGATTCTATTAGTTTAATGGATTCTATTAGTTTAGTGGATTCTATTAGTTTAATGGATTCTATTAGTTTAATGGATTCTATTAGTTTAATGGATTCTATTAGTTTAATGGATTCTATTAGTTTAATGGATTCTATTAGTTGTATATACATGGATTCTATTAGTTTAATGGATTCTATTAATTTAATGGATTCTATTAGTTTAATGGGTTCTATTAGTTGTATATACATGGATTCTATTAGTTTAATGGGTTATATTAGTTTAATGGATTCTATTAGTTTAATGGATTCTATTAGTTGTATATACATGGATTCTATTAGTTGTATATACATGGATTCTATTAGTTTAATGGGTTATATTAGTTTAATGGATTCTATTAGTTGTATATACATGGATTCTATTAGTTTAATGGTTATTAGTTTAATGGATTCTATTAGTTTAATGGATTCTATTAGTTTAGTGGGTTCTATTAGTTTAATGGATTCTATTAGTTGTATATACATGGATTCTATTAGTTTAATGGATTCTATTAGTTTAATGGATTCTATTAGTTTAATGGGTTCTATTTGTTTAATGGGTTCTATTAGTTTAATGGGTTCTATTAGTTTAATGGATTCTATTAGTTGTATATACATGGATTCTATTAGTTTAATGGGTTCTATTAGTTTAATGGATTCTATTAGTTGTATATACATGGATTCTATTAGTTTAATGGATTCTATTAGTTTAATGGATTCTATTAGTTTAATGGATTCTATTAGTTTAATGGATTCTATTAGTTTAATGGATTCTATTAGTTTAATGGATTCTAGTAGTTTAATGGATTCTATTAATTGTATATACATGGATTCTATTAGTTTAATGGATTCTATTAGTTTAATGGATTCTATTAGTTTAATGGGTTCTATTTGTTTAATGGGTTCTATTAGTTTAATGGGTTCTATTAGTTTAATGGATTCTATTAGTTGTATATACATGGATTCTATTAGTTTAATGGGTTCTATTAGTTTAATGGATTCTATTAGTTGTATATACATGGATTCTATTAGTTTAATGGATTCTATTAGTTTAATGGATTCTATTAGTTTAATGGATTCTATTAGTTTAGTGGATTCTATTAGTTTAATGGATTCTATTAGTTTAGTGGATTCTATTAGTTTAATGGATTCTATTAGTTTAATGGATTCTATTAGTTTAATGGATTCTATTAGTTTAACGGATTCTATTAGTTTAGTGGATTCTATTAGTTGTATATACATGGATTCTATTAGTTTAATGGATTCTATTAGTTTAATGGATTCTATTAATTTAATGGATTCTATTAGTTTAATGGGTTCTATTAGTTGTATATACATGGATTCTATTAGTTTAATGGGTTATATTAGTTTAATGGATTCTATTAGTTTAATGGATTCTATTAGTTGTATATACATGGATTCTATTAGTTTAATGGGTTATTAGTTTAATGGATTCTATTAGTTTAATGGATTCTATTAGTTTAATGGATTTGATTAGTTGTATATACATGGATTCTATTAGTTTAATGGGTTCTATTAGTTTAATGGGTTCTATTAGTTGTATATACATGGATTCTATTAGTTTAATGGATTCTATTAGTTTAATGGATTCTATTAGTTTAATGGATTCTATTAGTTTAATGGATTCTATTAGTTTAATGGATTCTATTAGTTTAATGGATTTGATTAGTTGTATATACATGGATTCTATTAGTTTAATGGATTCTATTAATTTAATGGGTTCTATTAGTTTAATGGGTTCTATTAGTTTAATGGATTCTATTAGTTTAATGGATTCTATTCGTTTAATGGATTCTATTCGTTTAATGGGTTATTAGTTTAATGGATTTGATTAGTTGTATATACATGGATTCTGTTAGTTTAATGGGTTATATTAGTTTAATGGATTCTATTAGTTGTATATACATGGATTCTATTAGTTTAATGGGTTATTAGTTTAATGGATTCTATTAGTTGTATATACATGGATTCTATTAGTTGTATATACATGGATTCTATTATTTTAATGGGTTATATTAGTTTAATGGATTCTATTAGTTGTATATACATGGATTCTATTAGTTTAATGGGTTATTAGTTTAATGTATTCTATTAGTTTAATGTATTCTATTAGTTTAATGGATTCTATTAGTTTAGTGGATTCTATTAGTTTAATGGATTCTATTAGTTTAGTGGATTCTATTAGTTTAATGGATTCTATTAGTTTAATGGATTCTATTAGTTTAGTGGATTCTATTAGTTTAATGGATTCTATTAGTTTAATGGATTCTATTAGTTTAGTGGATTCTATTAGTTTAGTGGATTCTATTAGTTTAATGGATTCTATTAGTTTAATGGATTCTATTAGTTTAATGGATTCTATTAGTTTAGTGGATTCTATTAGTTTAATGGATTCTATTAGTTTAATGGATTCTATTAGTTTAGTGGATTCTATTAGTTTAATGGATTCTATTAGTTTAGTGGATTCTATTAGTTTAATGGATTCTATTAGTTTAATGGATTCTATTAGTTTAATGGATTCTATTAGTTTAATGGATTCTATTAGTTTAATGGATTCTATTAGTTGTATATACATGGATTCTATTAGTTTAATGGATTCTATTAATTTAATGGATTCTATTAGTTTAATGGGTTCTATTAGTTGTATATACATGGATTCTATTAGTTTAATGGGTTATATTAGTTTAATGGATTCTATTAGTTTAATGGATTCTATTAGTTGTATATACATGGATTCTATTAGTTGTATATACATGGATTCTATTAGTTTAATGGGTTATATTAGTTTAATGGATTCTATTAGTTGTATATACATGGATTCTATTAGTTTAATGGGTTATTAGTTTAATGGATTCTATTAGTTTAATGGATTCTATTAGTTTAGTGGGTTCTATTAGTTTAATGGATTCTATTAGTTGTATATACATGGATTCTATTAGTTTAATGGGTTATTAGTTTAATGGATTCTATTAGTTTAATGGATTCTATTAGTTAGTGGGTTCTATTAGTTAATGGATTCATTAGTTGTATATACATGGATTCTATTAGTTTAATGGATTCTATTAGTTTAATGGATTCTATTAGTTTAATGGGTTCTATTTGTTTAATGGGTTCTATTAGTTTAATGGGTTCTATTAGTTTAATGGATTCTATTAGTTGTATATACATGGATTCTATTAGTTTAATGGGTTCTATTAGTTTAATGGATTCTATTAGTTGTATATACATGGATTCTATTAGTTTAATGGATTCTATTAGTTTAATGGATTCTATTAGTTTAATGGATTCTATTAGTTTAATGGATTCTATTAGTTTAATGGATTCTATTAGTTTAATGGATTCTAGTAGTTTAATGGATTCTATGAATTGTATATACCATGGATTCTATTAGTTTAATGGAATTCTATTAGTTTAATGGATTCTATTAGTTTAAATGGGTTCTAATTTGTTTAATGGGTTCTATTAGTTTAATGGGTTCTATTAGTTTAATGGATTCTATTAGTTGTATATACATGGATTCTATTAGTTTAATGGGTTCTATTAGTTTAATGGATTCTATTAGTTGTATATACATGGATTCTATTAGTTTAATGGATTCTATTAGTTTAATGGATTCTATTAGTTTAATGGATTCTATTAGTTTAGTGGATTCTATTAGTTTAATGGATTCTATTAGTTTAGTGGATTCTATAGTTTAATGGATTCTATTAGTTTAATGGATTCTATTAGTTTAATGGATTCTATTAGTTTAAACGGATTCTATAGTTTAGTGGATTCTATTAGTTGTATATACATGGATTCTATTAGTTTAATGGATTCTATTAGTTAATGGATTCTATTAATTTAATGGATTCTATTAGTTAATGGGTTCTATTAGTTGTATATACATGGATTCTATTAGTTTAATGGGTTATATTAGTTTAATGGATTCTATTAGTTTAATGGATTCTATTAGTTGTATATACATGGATTCTATTAGTTTAATGGGTTATTAGTTTAATGGATTCTATTAGTTATAATGGATTCTATTAGTTTAATGGATTTGATTAGTTGTATATACATGGATTCTATTAGTTTAATGGTTCTATTAGTTTAATGGGGTTCTATTAGTTGTATATACATGGATTCTATTAGTTTAATGGATTCTATTAGTTAATGGATTCTATTAGTTTAATGGATTCTATTAGTTTAATGGATTCCTAATTAGTTTTAATGGATTCTATTAGTTTAATGGATTTGATTAGTTGTATATACATGGATTCTATTAGTTTAATGGATTCTATTAATTAATGGGTTCTATTAGTTTAATGGTTCTATTAGTTTAATGGATTCTATTAGTTTAATGGATTCTATTCGTTTAATGGATTCTATTCGTTTAATGGGTTATTAGTTTTAATGGGATTTGATTAGTTGTATAATACATGGATTCTGTTAGTTTAATGGGTTATATTAGTTTAATGGATTCTATTAGTTGTATATACATGGATTCTATTAGTTTAATGGGTTATTAGTTTAATGGATTCTATTAGTTGTATATACATGGATTCTATTAGTTGTATATACATGGATTCTATTATTTATGGGTTATATTAGTTTAATGGGATTCTATTAGTTGTATATACATGGATTCTATTAGTTTAATGGGTTATTAGTTTAATGTATTCTATTAGTTTAATGTATTCTATTAGTTTAAATGGATTCTATTAGTTTAGTGGATTCTATTAGTTTAATGGATTCTATTAGTTTAGTGGATTCTATTAGTTTATAATGGATTCTATTAGTTTAATGGATTCTATTAGTTAGTGTTCTATAGTTTAATGGATTCTATTAGTTTAATGGATTCTATTAGTTTAGTGGATTCTATTAGTTTAGTGGATTCTATTAGTTTAATGGATTCTATTAGTTTAATGGATTCTATTAGTTTAATGGATTCTATTAGTTTAGTTGGATTCTATTAGTTAATGGATTCTATTAGTTTAATGATTCTAATTAGTTTAGTGGATTCTATTATTTAATGGATTCTATTAGTTTAGTGGATTCTATTAGTTTAATGGATTCTATTAGTTATAATGGATTCTATTAGTTTATGGATTCTATTAGTTTAATGGATTCTATTAGTTTAATGGATTCTATTAGTTGTATATACATGGATTCTATTAGTTTAATGGATTCTATTAATTTAATGGATTCTATTAGTTTAATGGGTTTCTATTAGTTGTATATACATGGATTCTATTAGTTTAATGGGTTATATAGTTTAATGGATTCTATTAGTTTAATGGATTCTATTAGTTGTATATACATGGATTCTATTAGTTGTATATACATGGATTCTATTAGTTTAATGGGTTATATTAGTTTAATGGATTCTATTAGTTGTATATACATGGATTCTATTAGTTTAATGGGTTATTAGTTTAATGGATTCTATTAGTTTAATGGATTCTATTAGTTTAGTGGGTTCTATTAGTTTAATGGATTCTATTAGTTGTATATACATGGATTCTATTAGTTTAATGGATTCTATTAGTTTAATGGATTCTATTAGTTTAATGGATTCTATTAGTTTAATGGATTCTAGTAGTTTAATATGGATTCTATTAATTGTATATACATGGATTCTATTAGTTTAATGGATTCTATTAGTTTAATGGATTCTATTAGTTTAATGTATTCTATTTGTTTAATGGGTTCTATTAGTTTAATGGGTTCTATTAGTTTAATGGATTCTATTAGTTGTATATACATGGATTCTATTAGTTTAATGGGTTCTATTAGTTTAATGGATTCTATTAGTTGTATATACATGGATTCTATTAGTTTAATGGATTCTATTAGTTTAATGGATTCTATTAGTTTAATGGATTCTATTAGTTTAGTGGATTCTATTAGTTTAATGTGTTCTATTAGTTTAATGTGTTCTATTAGTTTAATGGATTCTATTAGTTTAATGGATTTGATTAGTTGTATATACATGGATTCTGTTAGTTTAATGGTTATATTAGTTTAATGGATTCTATTAGTTGGTATATACATGGATTCGATTAGTTTAATGGGTTATTAGTTTAATGGATTCTATTAGTTGTATATACATGGATTCTATTAGTTTAATGGGGTTATTAGTTTAATGGATTCTATTAGTTGTATATACATGGATTCTATTAGTTGTATATACATGGATTCTATTAGTTTAATGGGTTATATTAGTTTAATGGATTCTATTAGTTGTATATACATGGATTCTATTAGTTTAATGGGTTATTAGTTTAATGTATTCTATTAGCTTATGGATTCTATTAGTTTAGTGGATTCTATTAGTTTAATGGATTCTATTAGTTTAGTGGATTCTATTAGTTTAGTGGATTCTATTAGTTTAGGTGGATTCTATTAGTTTAATGGATTCTATTAGTTTAATGGGTTATTAGTTTAATGTATTCTATTAGTTTAATGGATTCTATTAGTTTTAGTGGATTCTATTAGTTTAATGGATTCTATTAGTTTAATGGATTCTATTAGTTTAGTGGATTCTATTAGTTTAATGGATTCTATTAGTTTAGTGGATTCTATTAGTTTAGTGGATTCTATTAGTTTAATGGATTCTATTAGTTTAATGGATTCTATTAGTTTAATGGATTCTATTAGTTTAATGGATTCTATTAGTTTAATGATTCTATTAGTTTAATGGATTCTATTAGGTTTAGTGGATTCTATTAGTTTAGTGGATTCTATTAGTTTAATGGATTCTATTAGTTTAATGGATTCTATTAGTTTAATGGATTCTATTAGTTTAATGGATTCTATTAGTTGTATATACATGGATTCTATTAGTTTAATGGATTCTATTAATTTAATGGATTCTATTAGTTTAATGGGTTATATTAGTTTAATGGATTCTATTAATTTAATGGATTCTATTAGTTTAATGGATTCTATTAGTTTAATGGGTTATATTAGTTTAATGGATTCTATTAGTTTAATGGATTCTATTAGTTGTATATACATGGATTCTATTAGTTGTATATACATGGATTCTATTAGTTTAATGGGTTATATTAGTTTAATGGATTCTATTAGTTTAATGGATTCTATTAGTTTAGTGGGTTCTATTAGTTTAATGGATTCTATTAGTTGTATATACATGGATTCTATTAGTTTAATGGATTCTATTAGTTTAATGGATTCTATTAGTTTAGTGGGTTCTATTAGTTTAATGGATTCTATTAGTTGTATATACAATGGATTCTATTAGTTTAATGGATTCTATTAGTTTAATGGATTCTATTAGTTTAATGGATTCTAGTAGTTTAATGGATTCTAGTAGTTTAATGGATTCTATTAATTGTATATACATGGATTCTATTAGTTTAATGGATTCTATTAGTTTAATGGATTCTATTAGTTTAATGGGTTCTATTTGTTTAATGGGTTCTATTAGTTTAATGGGTTCTATTAGTTTAATGGATTCTATTAGTTGTATATACATGGATTCTATTAGTTTAATGGGTTCTATTAGTTTAATGGATTCTATTAGTTGTATATACATGGATTCTATTAGTTTAATGGATTCTATTAGTTTAGTGGATTCTATTGGATTCTATTAGTTTAATGGATTCTATTAGTTTAATGGATTCTATTAGTTTAATGGATTCTATTAGTTTAATGGATTCTATTAGTTGTATATACATGGATTCTATTAGTTTAATGGATTCTATTAATTTAATGGATTCTATTAGTTTAATGGGTTCTATTAGTTGTATATACATGGATTCTATTAGTTTAATGGGTTATATTAGTTTAATGGATTCTATTAGTTTAATGGATTCTATTAGTTGTATATACATGGATTCTATTAGTTGTATATACATGGATTCTATTAGTTTAATGGGTTATATTAGTTTAATGGATTCTATTAGTTTAATGGATTCTATTAGTTTAGTGGGTTCTATTAGTTTAATGGATTCTATTAGTTGTATATACATGGATTCTATTAGTTTAATGGATTCTATTAGTTTAATGGATTCTATTAGTTTAATGGATTCTTGTAGTTTAATGGATTCTATTAATTGTATATACATGGATTCTATTAGTTTAATGGATTCTATTAGTTTAATGGATTCTATTAGTTTAATGGATTCTCTTTGTTTAATGGGTTCTATTAGTTTAATGGGTTCTATTAGTTTAATGGATTCTATTAGTTGTATATACATGGATTCTATTAGTTTAATGGGTTCTATTAGTTTAATGGATTCTATTAGTTGTATATACATGGATTCTATTAGTTTAATGGATTCTATTAGTTTAATGGATTCTATTAGTTGTATATACATGGATTCTATTAGTTTAATGGATTCTATTAGTTTAATGGATTCTATTAGTTGTATATACATGGATTATATTAGTTTAATGGATTCTATTAGTTTAATGGATTCTATTAGTTTAATGGATTCTATTAGTTTAATGGATTCTATTAGTTTAATGGATTCTATTAGTTTAATGGATTCTATTAGTTAATGGATTCTATTAGTTTAATGGATTCTATTAGTTTTATATCAATTGATTATTTTAGTTATTCGTTTTATATTAATTGATTATTTTAGTTATTCGTATGTGTCCTGTGTGTCCCCAGAGGACAGACGCCAGACTATGATATGATAGTTTTGGTATGTGTCCTGTGTGTCCCCAGAGGACAGACGCCAGCGGAGTCAGACTATCAGCTATTGGAGATGGCCCGGCGGTTTGGAGATGTACGGAGTCAGGCTCCACCCTGCTAAGGACCGAGAGGGGACCAAGCTCAGTCTGGCTGTGTCTCATATTGGACTGCTGGTGTTTCAGGTACTGTATGTGCTCCAGATGTTTATCCACCAGGAACATGGGAGTTCATTTCTGATCTCTTACCTTTTTTAATTCATTTTCTTAAAACTGCATTGTTGGTTAAGGGCTTGTATTCAGCATTTCACTGTAAGGTCTGTTGTATTCAGCATTTCACTGTGAGGTCTACTACACCTGTTGTATTCAGCATTTCACTGTAAGGTCTACTACACCTGTTGTATTCATCATTTCACTGTGAGGTCTACCTACACCTGTTGTATTCAGCATTTCACTGTGAGGTCTACTTCACCTGTTGTATTCAGCATTTCACTGTGAGGTCTACTACACCTGTTGTATTCAGCATTTCACTGTAAGGTCTACTACACCTGTTGTATTCAGCATTTCACTGTGAGGTCTACTACACCTGTTGTATTCAGCATTTCACTGTGAGGTCTACTACACCTGTTGTATTCAGCATTTCACTGTAAGGTCTACTACACCTGTTGTATTCAGCATTTCACTGTGAGGTCTACTACACCTGTTGTATTCAGCATTTCACTGTAAGGTCTACCTACACCTGTTGTATTCATCATTTCACTGTGAGGTCTACCTACACCTGTTGTATTCAGCATTTCACTGTAAGGTCTACTACACCTGTTGTATTCAGCATTTCACTGTGAGGTCTACTACCCCTGTTGTATTCAGCATTTCACTGTGAGGTCTACTACCCTGTTGTATTCAGCATTTCACTGTGAGGTCTACTACACCTGTTGTATTCAGCATTTCACTGTGAGGTCTACTACACCTGTTGTATTCAGCATTTCACTGTGAGGTCTACTACACCTGTTGTATTCAGCATTTCACTGTGAGGTCTACTACACCTGTTGTATTCAGCATTTCACTGTGAGGTCTACTACACCTGTTGTATTCAGCATTCACTGTGAGGTCTACTACACCTGTTGTATTCAGCATTTCACTGTGAGGTCTACTACACCTGTTGTATTCAGCATTTCACTGTGAGGTCTACTACACCTGTTGTATGTGACAAATAACTTTTGATTTGAGTAATGCTGTCGTTATGAATCCACGTCATACCACTTAGGGCTGTGACTGGCATGGAATATTGGATGATGGCTATTGGTCAGCCAAATGACCACGGTCACCGTAATAACCATTTGGAGAAAAAAGGGGGGAGGGGGGCGTTGCCTAGGCAACCGAAGACTTGTCTGTCAAGCACCAAGCTTACCAAGGAACAACAACGTTTCATCACTTTGTAGAGTCCATGTTGCAGCAGAAACGGACTCAACCGCACGAATGTCCGGCTGGCCACGAATGCCCGGCTGGCCACGAATGCCCGGCTGGCCACGAATGGACACGAATGCCCGGCTGGCCACGAATGGCCACGAATGCCCGGCTGGCCACGAATGGCCACGAATGCCCGGTCAATGCTTTTAACTGGTCTAAACTCTCTCCTATAGGGACACACTAAGATCAATGCGTTTAACTGGTCTAAACTCTCTCCTATAGGGACACACTAAGATCAATGCGTTTAACTGGTCTAAACTCTCTCCTATAGGGACACACTAAGATCAATGCTTTTAACTGGTCTAAAGTCCGCAAGCTCAGCTTCAAGAGGAAACGTTTTCTCATCAAACTCAGACCAGACCTCAATGTAAGTCCTTATACCACGGCTTGGCAGAATACTACATTCTGATTGGTTGAAAGGGTGTTGATTTATTTCTCAGTAAATTCACAGCAATATTCGACGGTTAGTTCCAACACAGTGTTTTATCAGTGGCGTAGATGAACACAGCCCTTGTTTCTCCTGTTCTAACCAATGCTAAGCGATGTGTTGACGATGTCTGTGCCCGCCTGCAGCAGAGTGCGTACCAGGACACTCTGGAGTTTGTGATGGCCAGTAGAGACTGCTGTAAGACCTTCTGGAAAATATGTGTGGAGTACCACGCCTTCTTCAGACTGTTTGAGGAACCCAAACCCAAAGCCAAAGCTGTTCTCTTCACCAGAGGGTCCTCCTTCAGGTTTAGGTAGGCTGGCTGGGTGGGTGGGTGGAGCTTGTAGAGGTTTGGGTAGGCTGGCTGGGTGGGTGGAGCTTGTAGAGGTTTAGGTAGGCTGGCTGGCTGGGTGGGTGGAGCTTGTAGAGGTTTAGGTAGGCTGGCTGGCTGGGTGGGTGGAGCTTGTAGAGGAGGGGCCTGGGTGGACACTGCATGATAAATGTATATTAACCAGCAACAACAAAACAGATTGATACTGGACTCAACAATGTAACCTTTCCTATTGTGTCAGGGTCTTTCACTGACAGTCCTTTTACAGGGACTGTGCTGCTTCATCAGACCTCTGTGTTTCAACATTCTACCATGTTCTGTCTCTTTATATCTGCAGCGGTCGGACACAGAAGCAGGTTTTCGATTACGTCAAGGACTCAGAGTTCCAAAAGGTCCCTTTTGAAAGGTGAGACTTCACCTGGTCTGGATGTCAGCCTCTCTTCCCCTGAGGCGTGTTTGTGGCTCCAGGTTCCCATGTCAATGTCCCTTTACCTCAACAGTTGATAGACTAAGCCTCGCCTGTCTCCTCTCCCCACCAGGAAACACAGTAAGAAGGTGTCCGGCAGCAGCCTGACACCCCAGGATAGAAAGACATCCACAGTGCCACAAGAGGTCAGTATATCCTGGTGACCTTTCTCTCTGTGATTCATTGGAGAAGGAATAGAGTTAGTGTGTGTTCTGGTCTTTATTTCACAGAGTATCCCTTTAACTTCTCTCTCTCCCTCCTCTCCAGAGTGTCTCAGTGGACCAGACAGACTCTCCTCTCAGGTTGATCATCCAGGTCCCGGTGGACGACCCGACAGTGACCAACGGCCACCAGGCTGGGCCAGGGGGACCAGAGGCCCAGGCCCTAGCCTCCACCACGGGACACCCAGAGCAGCAGATCTCAGGTCCAGTCCGGCAGGCAGTTGAAGGCAGCAGCTCTTCTATCTCCTACATCCACTGTCCTGGTATAGATAGAGAACGAGGCCAGAGGCACACGCTCACACACACGTCAATGATGAGGATGAACCCCTGGGGGTTACTGTTAGCCCCTCCCCCAGGGCTAGCTCCCTGTCACTGTTAGCCCCTCCCCCAGGGTTAGCTCCCTGCCACTGTTAGCCCCTCCCCCAGGGTTAGCTCCCTGCCACTGTTAGAGCCTCCCTCAGGGTTAGCGCCCTGCACTGTTAGCCCCTCCCTCAGGGTTAGCGCCCTGCACTGTTAGCGCCTCCCCTAGGGTTAGCTCCCTGCCACTGTTAGCACCTCCCTCAGGGTTAGCTCTCTGCCACGGTTAGCGCCTCCCCTAGGGTTAGCTCCCTGCCACGGTTAGCTCCTCCCCTAGGGTTAGCTCCCTGCCACTATTAGCCCCTCCCTCAGGGTTAGCGCCCTGCACTGTTAGCGCCTCCCCTAGGGTTAGCTCCCTGCCACTTTTAGCACCTCCCTCAGGGTTAGCTCCCTGCCACTGTTAGCCCCTCCCTCAGGGTTAGCTCCCTGCCACTGTTAGCACCTCCCTCAGGGTTAGCTCCCTGCCACGGTTAGCCCCTCCCCCAGGGTTAGCTCCCTGCCACTGCTAGCCCCTCCCCCAGGGTTAGCTCCCTGCCACTGTTAGCACCTCCCCCAGGGTTAGCTCCCTGCCACAGTTAGCACCTCCCCCAGGGTTAGCTCCCTGCACTGTTAGCCCCTCCCTCAGGGTTAGCGCCCTGCACTGTTAGCACCTCCCCCAGGGTTAGCTCCCTGCCACTGTTAGCCCCTCCCTCAGGGTTAGCTCCCTGCCACAGTTAGCCCCTCCCCCAGGGTTAGCTCCCTGCCACTGTTAGCCCCTCCCTCAGGGTTAGCTCCCTGCCACAGTTAGCACCTCCCCCAGGGTTAGCGCCCTGCACTGTTAGCCCCTCCCTCAGGGTTAGCTCCCTGCCACAGTTAGCACCTCCCCCAGGGTTAGCTCCCTGCCACAGTTAGCACCTCCCCCAGGGTTAGCTCCCTGCCACTGTTAGCCCCTCCCTCAGGGTTAGCGCCCTCCACTGTTAGCACCTCCCCCAGGGTTAGCGCCCTGCACTGTTAGCCCCTCCCTCAGGGTTAGCGCCCTCCACTGTTAGCCCCTCCCTCAGGGTTAGCTCCCTGCCACAGTTAGCACCTCCCCCAGGGTTAGCTCCCTGCCACAGTTAGCACCTCCCCCAGGGTTAGCTCCCTGCCACAGTTAGCACCTCCCCCAGGGTTAGCTCCCTGCCACTGTTAGCCCCTCCCTCAGGGTTAGCTCCCTGCCACAGTTAGCACCTCCCCCAGGGTTAGCTCCCTGCCACAGTTAGCACCTCCCCCAGGGTTAGCTCCCTGCCACTGTTAGCCCCTCCCCCAGGGTTAGCTCCCTGCCACTGTTAGCCCCTCCCCCAGGGTTAGCGCCCTGCACTGTTAGCCCCTCCCTCAGGGTTAGCGCCCTCCACTGTTAGCCCCTCCCTCAGGGTTAGCTCCCTGCCACTGTTAGCCCCTCCCTCAGGGTTAGCTCCCTGCCACTGTTAGCCCCTCCCCCAGGGTTAGCTCCCTGCCACTGTTAGCCCCTCCCCCAGGGTTAGCTCCCTGCCACTGTTAGCCCCTCCCTCAGGGTTAGCTCCCTGCCACTGTTAGCCCCTCCCTCAGGGTTAGCTCCCTGCCACTGTTAGCCCCTCCCTCAGGGTTAGCTCCCTGCCACTGTTAGCCCCTCCCCCAGGGTTAGCTCCCTGCCACTGTTAGCACCTCCCCCAGGGTTAGCTCCCTGCCACTGTTAGCCCCTCCCTCAGGGTTAGCTCCCTGCCACTGTTAGCCCCTCCCCCAGGGTTAGCTCCCTGCCACTGTTAGCCCCTCCCTCAGGGTTAGCTCCCTGCCACTGTTAGCACCTCCCCCAGGGTTAGCTCCCTGCCACAGTTAGCCCCTCCCCCAGGGTTAGCTCCCTGCCACTGTTAGCCCCTCCCCCAGGGTTAGCTCCCTGCCACAGTTAGCACCTCCCCCAGGGTTAGCTCCCTGCACTGTTAGCCCCTCCCCCAGGGTTAGCTCCCTGCCACAGTTAGCACCTCCCCCAGGGTTAGCTCCCTGCACTGTTAGCCCCTCCCTCAGGGTTAGCTCCCTGCCACTGTTAGCACCTCCCCCAGGGTTAGCTCCCTGACACAGTTAGCCCCTCCCCCAGGGTTAGCTCCCTGCCACTGTTAGCCCCTCCCCCAGGGTTAGCTCCCTGCCACAGTTAGCCCCTCCCTCAGGGTTAGCTCCCTGCACTGTTAGCCCCTCCCTCAGGGTTAGCTCCCTGCCACTGTTAGCACCTCCCCCAGGGTTAGCTCCCTGCCACTGTTAGCCCCTCCCCCAGGGTTAGCTCCCTGCACTGTTAGCCCCTCCCTCAGGGTTAGCTCCCTGCCACAGTTAGCCCCTCCCTCAGGGTTAGCTCCCTGCACTGTTAGCCCCTCCCTCAGGGTTAGCTCCCTGCCACTGTTAGCACCTCCCCCAGGGTTAGCTCCCTGCACTGTTAGCCCCTCCCTCAGGGTTAGCTCCCTGCCACTGTTAGCCCCTCCCCCAGGGTTAGCTCCCTGCCACTGTTAGCACCTCCCCCAGGGTTAGCTCCCTGCCACTGTTAGCCCCTCCCTCAGGGTTAGCTCCCTGCCACTGTTAGCACCTCCCCCAGGGTTAGCTCCCTGCCACAGTTAGCCCCTCCCCCAGGGTTAGCTCCCTGCCACAGTTAGCCCCTCCCCCAGGGTTAGCTCCCTGCCACTGTTAGCACCTCCCCCAGGGTTAGCTCCCTGCCACTGTTAGCCCCTCCCCCAGGGTTAGCTCCCTGCCACTGTTAGCCCCTCCCCCAGGGTTAGCTCCCTGCCACTGTTAGCCCCTAGTTAAATAAATATCTAAATGTAGCTCAGTACACTTAGTTGGTGAAATACTAAGCAGTAGTTTGTGGATTAGTCAGGATCAATACACGTTGAGAATGTTAGGAGCAGCTCATTGAGCTGTAAGGGTATTTTATCAGCCGTGTTTGATGTTCCTCCTGCCCTCCCCGAACACCGACCCAGCCCAATCCCCCCCCCCCTGTATCAGCCGTGTTTGATGTTCCTCCTGCCCTCCCCGAACACCGACCCAGCCCAATCCCCCCCCCTGTATCAGCCGTGTTTGATGTTCCTCCTGCCCTCCCCGAACACCGACCCAGCCCAATCCCCCCCCCCTCCCTGTATCAGCCATGTTTGATGTTCCTCCTGCCCTCCCCGAACACCGACCCAGCCCAATCCCCCCCCCCCCTGTATCAGCCGTGTTTGATGTTCCTCCTACCCTCCCCGAACACCGACCCAGCCCAATCCCCCCCTCCCTGTATCAGCCGTGTTTGATGTTCCTCCTGCCCTCCCCGAACACCGACCCAGCCCAATCCCCCTCCCCCTGTATCAGCCATGTTTGATGTTCCTCCTGCCCTCCCCGAACACCGACCCTGCCCAATCCCCCTCCCCCTGTATCAGCCATGTTTGATGTTCCTCCTGCCCTCCCCGAACACCGACCCAGCCCAATCCCCCTCCCCCTGTATCAGCCATGTTTGATGCTCCTCCTGCCCTCCCCGAACACCGACCCAGCCCAATCCCCCCCCCCCTCCCTGTATCAGCCGTGTTTGATGTTCCTCCTGCCCAATCCCCCCCTCCCTGTATCAGCCATGTTTGATGTTCCTCCTGCCCTCCCCGAACACCGACCCAGCCCAATCCCCCCCCCCTGTATCAGCCGTGTTTGATGATCCTCCTGCCCTCCCCGAACACCGACCCAGCCCAATCCCCCCCTCCCTGTATCAGCCATGTTTGATGTTCCTCCTGCCCTCCCCGAACACCGACTCAGCCCAATCCCCCCCCCCCTCCCTGTATCAGCCATGTTTGATGTTCCTCCTGCCCTCCCCGAACACCGACCCAGCCCAATCCCCCCCCCCCCCCCTCCCTGTATCAGCCGTGTTTGATGTTCCTCCTGCCCTCCCCCCTCCCTGTATCAGCCATGTTTGATGTTCCTCCTGCCCTCCCCGAACACCGACCCAGCCCAATCCCCCCCTCCCCCTGTATCAGCCATGTTTGATGTTCCTCCTGCCCTCCCCGAACACCGACCCAGCCCACCCCCCCTCCCTGTATCAGCCGTGTTTGATGTTCCTCCTGCCCTCCCCGAACACCGACCCAGCCCAATCCCCCCCCTCCCTGTATCAGCCATGTTTGATGTTCCTCCTGCCCTCCCCGAACACCGACCCAGCCCAATCCCCCCCCCTGTATCAGCCATGTTTGATGTTCCTCCTGCCCTCCCCGAACACCGACCCAGCCCAATCCCCCCCCTCCCTGTATCAGCCATGTTTGATGTTCCTCCTGCCCTCCCCGAACACCGACCCAGCCCAATCCCCCCCCCCTGTATCAGCCGTGTTTGATGTTCCTCCTGCCCTCCCCGAACACCGACTCAGCCCAATCCCCCCCCCCCCTCCCTGTATCAGCCATGTTTGATGTTCCTCCTGCCCTCCCCGAACACCGACTCAGCCCAATCCCCCCCCCCCCCCTCCCTGTATCAGCCGTGTTTGATGTTCCTCCTGCCCTCCCCCCTCCCTGTATCAGCCATGTTTGATGTTCCTCCTGCCCTCCCCGAACACCGACCCAGCCCAATCCCCCCCTCCCCCTGTATCAGCCATGTTTGATGTTCCTCCTGCCCTCCCCGAACACCGACCCAGCCCACCCCCCCTCCCTGTATCAGCCGTGTTTGATGTTCCTCCTGCCCTCCCCGAACACCGACCCAGCCCAATCCCCCCCCTCCCTGTATCAGCCATGTTTGATGTTCCTCCTGCCCTCCCCGAACACCGACCCAGCCCAATCCCCCCCCCTGTATCAGCCGTGTTTGATGTTCCTCCTGCCCTCCCCGAACACCGACCCAGCCCAATCCCCCCCCCCTCCCCCCTCCCTGTATCAGCCATGTTTGATGTTCCTCCTGCCCTCCCCGAACACCGACCCAGCCCAATCCCCCCCCTCCCCCTCCCTGTATCAGCCGTGTTTGATGTTCCTCCTGCCCTCCCCGAACACCGACCCAGCCCAATCCATCCCCCCCCTCCCCCCATGTATCAGCCATGTTTGATGTTCCTCCTGCCCTCCCCGAACACCGACCCAGCCCAATCCATCCCCCCCCTCCCCCCTGTATCAGCCATGTTTGATGTTCCTCCTGCCCTCCCCGAACACCGACCCAGCCCAATCCCCCCCCCCCCCCCCTGTATCAGCCATGTTTGATGTTCCTCCTGCCCTCCCCGAACACCGACCCAGCCCAATCACCCCCCCCCCCCCCTGTATCAGCCGTGTTTGATGGTCCTCCTGCCCTCCCCGAACACCGACCCAGCCCAAACCCCCCCCCTCCCCCCTCCCTGTATCAGCCGTGTTTGATGTTCCTCCTGCCCTCCCCGAACACCGACCCAGCCCAAACCCCCCCCCCCCTGTATCAGCCATGTTTGATGTTCCTCCTGCCCTCCCCGAACACCGACCCAGCCCAATCCCCCCCCCCCCCTGTATCAGCCGTGTTTGATGTTCCTCCTGCCCTCCCCGAACACCGACCCAGCCCAATCTCCCCCCTCCCTGTATCAGCCATGTTTGATGTTCCTCCTGCTCTCCCCGAACACCGACCCAGCCCAATCCCCCCTCCCTGTATCAGCCGTGTTTGATGTTCCTCCTGCCCTCCCCGAACACCGACCCAGCCCAATCCCCCTCCCCCTGTATCAGCCATGTTTGATGTTCCTCCTGCCCTCCCCGAACACCGACCCAGCCCAATCCCCCCCCCCCTCCCTGTATCAGCCATGTTTGATGTTCCTCCTGCCCTCCCCGAACACCGACCCAACCCAATCCCCCCCCCCCCCCCTCCCTGTATCAGCCGTGTTTGATGTTCCTCCTGCCCTCCCCCCTCCCTGTATCAGCCATGTTTGATGTTCCTCCTGCCCTCCCCGAACACCGACCCAGCCCAATCCCCCCCTCCCCCTGTATCAGCCATGTTTGATGTTCCTCCTGCCCTCCCCGAACACCGACCCAGCCCACCCCCCCTCCCTGTATCAGCCGTGTTTGATGTTCCTCCTGCCCTCCCCGAACACCGACCCAGCCCAATCCCCCCCCTCCCTGTATCAGCCATGTTTGATGTTCCTCCTGCCCTCCCCGAACACCGACCCAGCCCAATCCCCCCCCTGTATCAGCCATGTTTGATGTTCCTCCTGCCCTCCCCGAACACCGACCCAGCCCAATCCCCCGCCTCCCTGTATCAGCCATGTTTGATGTTCCTCCTGCCCTCCCCGAACACCGACCCAGCCCAATCCCCCCCCCCTGTATCAGCCGTGTTTGATGTTCCTCCTGCCCTCCCCGAACACCGACCCAGCCCAATCCCCCCCCCTCCCCCCTCCCTGTATCAGCCATGTTTGATGTTCCTCCTGCCCTCCCCGAACACCGACCCAGCCCAACCCCCCCCCCTCCCCCCTGTATCAGCCGTGTTTGATGTTCCTCCTGCCCTCCCCGAACACCGACCCAGCCCAATCCCCCCCTCCCCCTCCCTGTATCAGCCGTGTTTGATGTTCCTCCTGCCCTCCCCGAACACCGACCCAGCCCAATCCATCCCCCCCCTCCCCCCATGTATCAGCCATGTTTGATGTTCCTCCTGCCCTCCCCGAACACCGACCCAGCCCAATCCATCCCCCCCCTCCCCCCTGTATCAGCCATGTTTGATGTTCCTCCTGCCCTCCCCGAACACCGACCCAGCCCAATCCCCCCCCCCCCCCCCCCCCCTGTATCAGCCATGTTTGATGTTCCTCCTGCCCTCCCCGAACACCGACCCAGCCCAATCACCCCCCCCCCCTGTATCAGCCGTGTTTGATGGTCCTCCTGCCCTCCCCGAACACCGACCCAGCCCAAACCCCCCCCCTCCCCCCTCCCTGTATCAGCCGTGTTTGATGTTCCTCCTGCCCTCCCCGAACACCGACCCAGCCCAAACCCCCCCCCCCCTGTATCAGCCATGTTTGATGTTCCTCCTGCCCTCCCCGAACACCGACCCAGCCCAATCTCCCCCCCCTCCCTGTATCAGCCGTGTTTGATGTTCCTCCTGCCCTCCCCGAACACCGACCCAGCCCAATCTCCCCCCTCCCTGTATCAGCCATGTTTGATGTTCCTCCTGCCCTCCCAGAAACACCGACCCAGCCCAATCCCCCCTCCCTGTATCAGCCGTGTTTGATGTTCCTCCTGCCCTCCCCGAACACCGACCCAGCCCAATCCCCCTCCCCCTGTATCAGCCATGTTTGATGTTCCTCCTGCCCTCCCCGAACACCGACCCAGCCCAATCCTCCCCCCTCCCTGTATCAGCCGTGTTTGATGTTCCTCCTGCCCTCCCCGAACACCAACCCAGCCCAATCCCCCCCCCCTGTATCAGCCGTGTTTGATGTTCCTCCTGCCCTCCCCGAACACCGACCCAGCCCAATCCCCCCCCTCCCCCCTCCCTGTATCAGCCGTGTTTGATGTTCCTCCTGCCCTCCCCGAACACCGACCCAGCCCAATCCCCCCCCCCTGTATCAGCAGTCATCCAAATCATCAGTCTGTCTGACCCCCCCCCCCCCCCCCCTTGTATCAGCAGTCATCCAAATCATCAGTCTGTCTGACCCCCCTCCCTCTTCCTCTTTGCTGTCTGCTTGGCTTGACTCCTGGCATGTAAACAAGATAGACATCTCATTGTTGTTCCTTTTGGCCCTGATCCTGATTTCTGTTCTTTTGCAAATCCAACATGGCCGCCGCGTAATCCTCATCATTGTCATTGGTTTGATTACATTCTCTGACAACACATATTTAGCATTAAAAACATGACAAATAAATCAGACTATGTTCAAAGCTTCTATGCCTTTGAATGCTGATTTTTCTGCCAGCACTGTTGTGCTTCTCTCCAGGCTGTTTCCTCTGTCTCTCTACTGTGTTCCACTGTTGTGCTTCTCTCCAGGCTGTTTCCTCTGTCTCTCTACTGTGTTCCACTGTTGTGCTTCTCTCCAGGCTGTTTCCTCTGTCTCTCTACTGTGTTCCACTGTTGTGCTTCTCTCCAGGCTGTTTCCTCTGTCTATCTACTGTGTTCCACTGTTGTGCTTCTCTCCAGGCTGTTTCCTCTGTCTCTCTATCTACTGTGTTCCACTGTTGTGCTTCTCTCCTGGCTGGACACTTTACATTCAACAGGACACTTTACATAACTTTACATTCACCAGGACACTTAACATTACTTTACATTCAACTGGACACTTTACATTCAACTGGACCCTTTACATTCAACTGGACGCTTTATATTAAACTGGACACTTTACATTCAACTGGACACATTACATTACTTTACATTCAACTGGACCCTTAACATTCGACTGGACACGTTACATTCAACTGGAGCCTTTACATTCAACTGGATCCTTTACATTACTTTACATCCAACAGGACCCTTTACATTCAACGGGACACTTTACATTCAACTGGAGCCTTTACATGACTTTACATTCAACTGGAGCCTTTACATTACTTTGCATTCAACTGGAGCCTTTACATTACTTTGCATTCAACTGGAGCCTTTACATGACTTTGCATTCAACTGGAGCCTTTACATTACTTTACATTCAACTGGACACTTTAAATTCAACTAGTCACATTACATTCAACTGGACCCTGTACATTACTTTACATTCAACTGCACCCTTTACATTACTGTACATTAAACTAGTCACATTACATTCAACTGGACCCTTTACATTCAACTGGACACTTTACATTACTTTACATTCAACTAGTCACATTACATTCAACTGGACACTTTACATTCAACTGGACACTTTACATTCAACTGGACACTTTACATTCAACTGCACTCTTTACATGACTGTACATTCAACTGGACACTTTACATTCAACTGGACACCTTTATATTCAACTGGACCCTTTACATTCAACTGGACACTTTATATTCAACTGGACCCTTTACATTCAACTGGACAGTTTACATTCAACTGGACCCTTTACATTTATCTGGACCTTTTACATTCAACTGGACACTTTAGATTCAACTGGACACTACATTCAACTGGACACTCTACATTCAACTGGACACTCTACATTCAACTGGACACTCTACATTCAACTGGACACTCTACATTCAACTGGACACTCTACATTCAACTGGACACTCTACATTCAACTGGACACTTTACATTCAACTGGACACTTTACATTACATTCAATTGGACCCTTTACATTCAACTGGACCCTTTACATTCAACTGGACCCTTTACATTCAACTGGACACTTTACATTCAACTGGACACTTTACATTATTTTACATTTATCTGGACCTTTTACATTCAACTGGACCCTTTACATTCAGCTGGACCCTTTACGTTCAACTGGGCACTTTACATTCAACTGGACACTCTACATTCAACTGGACACTACATTCAACTGGACACTTTACATTACTTTACATTCAACTAGACCCTTTACATTCACCTGGACACTTTACATTCAACTGGAGCCTTTACATTACTTTACATTCAACTGGACACTTTACATTCAACTGGAGTCTTTACATTACTTTACATTCAACTGGAGCCTTTACATTATTTTACATCCAACTGTAGCCTTTACATTACTTTACATTCAACTGGACCCTTTACATTAAATTGGACACTTTACATTCAACTGGACCCTTTACATTACTTTACATTCAACTGGGTATTTTACATTTATCTGGACACTTTACATTCAACTGGACACTCTACATTCAACTGGACACTCTACATTCAACTGGACACTCTACATTCAACTGGACACTTTACATGACTTTACATTCAACTGGGCACTTTACATTACATTCAACTGGAGCCTTTACATTACTTTACATTCAACTAGACCCTTTACATTCACCTGGACACTTTACATTCAACTGGAGCCTTTACATTACTTTACATTCAACTGGACACTACATTCAACTGGACACTTTACATTCAACTGGACACTTTACATTCAACAGGACACTTTAAATTCAACTGGGCCCTTTACATTACATTCAACTGTACACTTTACATTCAACTCGACACTCTACATTCAACTGGACCCTTTACATTCAACTGGACGCTTTACATTCAACTGGACACATTACATTACTTTACATTCAACTGGACCCTTAACATTCGACTGGACACGTTACATTCAACTGGAGCCTTTACATTCAACTGGATCCTTTACATTACTTTACATCCAACAGGACCCTTTACATTCAACTGGACACTTTACATTCAACTGGAGCCTTTACATGACTTTACATTCAACTGGAGCCTTTACATTACTTTGCATTCAACTGGAGCCTTTACATTACTTTGCATTCAACTGGAGCCTTTACATGACTTTGCATTCGACTGGAGCCTTTACATTACTTTACATTCAACTGGACACTTTAAATTCAACTAGTCACATTACATTCAACTGGACCCTGTACATTACTTTACATTCAACTGCACCCTTTACATTACTGTACATTAAACTAGTCACATTACATTCAACTGGACCCTTTACATTCAACTGGACACTTTACATTACTTTACATTCAACTAGTCACATTACATTCAACTGGACACTTTACATTCAACTGGACACTTTACATTCAACTGGACACTTTACATTCAACTGCACTCTTTACATGACTGTACATTCAACTGGACACTTTACATTCAACTGGACACCTTTATATTCAACTGGACCCTTTACATTCAACTGGACACTTTATATTCAACTGGACCCTTTACATTCAACTGGACAGTTTACATTCAACTGGACCCTTTACATTTATCTGGACCTTTTACATTCAACTGGACACTTTAGATTCAACTGGACACTACATTCAACTGGACACTCTACATTCAACTGGACACTCTACATTCAACTGGACACTCTACATTCAACTGGACACTCTACATTCAACTGGACACTCTACATTCAACTGGACACTTTACATTCAACTGGACACTTTACATTACATTCAATTGGACCCTTTACATTCAACTGGACCCTTTACATTCAACTGGACCCTTTACATTCAACTGGACACTTTACATTCAACTGGACACTTTACATTATTTTACATTTATCTGGACCTTTTACATTCAACTGGACCCTTTACATTCAGCTGGACCCTTTACGTTCAACTGGGCACTTTACATTCAACTGGACACTCTACATTCAACTGGACACTACATTCAACTGGACACTTTACATTACTTTACATTCAACTAGACCCTTTACATTCACCTGGACACTTTACATTCAACTGGAGCCTTTACATTACTTTACATTCAACTGGACACTTTACATTCAACTGGAGTCTTTACATTACTTTACATTCAACTGGAGCCTTTACTTTACATTCAACTGGAGCCTTTACATTATTTTACATCCAACTGTAGCCTTTACATTACTTTACATTCAACTGGACCCTTTACATTAAATTGGACACTTTACATTCAACTGAACCCTTTACATTACTTTACATTCAACTGGGTATTTTACATTTATCTGGACACTTTACATTCAACTGGACACTCTACATTCAACTGGACACTCTACATTCAACTGGACACTCTACATTCAACTGGACACTTTACATGACTTTACATTCAACTGGGCACTTTACATTACATTCAACTGGAGCCTTTACATTACTTTACATTCAACTAGACCCTTTACATTCACCTGGACACTTTACATTCAACTGGAGCCTTTACATTACTTTACATTCAACTGGACACTACATTCAACTGGACACTTTACATTCAACTGGACACTTTACATTCAACAGGACACTTTAAATTCAACTGGGCCCTTTACATTACATTCAACTGTACACTTTACATTCAACTCGACACTCTACATTCAACTCGACACTTTACATTCAACTGGACACTTTACATTCAACTGGACACTTTACATTACTTTACATTCAACTGGAGCCTTTACATTACTTTACATTCAACTGGACACTTTAAATTCAACTGGGCCCTTTACATTACATTCAATTGGACCCTTTACATTCAACTGGACACTTTACATTCAGCTGGACCCTTTACATTCAACTGGGCACTTTACATTCAACTGGACACTCTACATTCAACTGGACACTACATTCAACTGGACACTTTACATTACTTTACATTCAACTAGACCCTTTACATTCACCTGGACACTTTACATTCAACTGGAGCCTTTACATTACTTTACATTCAACTGGACACTTTACATTCAACTGGAGTCTTTACATTACTTTACATTCAACTGGAGCCTTTACTTTACATTCAACTGGAGCCTTTACATTATTTTACATCCAACTGGAGCCTTTACATTACTTTACATTCAACTGGACACTTTAAATTCAACTGGGCCCTTTACATTACATTCAACTGTACACTTTACATTCAACTCGACACTCTACATTCAACTCTACACTTTACATTCAACTGGACACTTTACATTCAACTGGACACTTTACATTACTTTACATTCAACTGGAGCCTTTACATTACTTTACATTCAACTGGACACTTTAAATTCAACTGGGCCCTTTACATTGCATTCAACTGTACACTTTACATTCAACTCAACACTCTACATTCAACTCGACACTCTACATTCAGCTCGACATTCTACATTCAACTGGACACTTTACATTCAACTGGACACTCTACATTCAACTCGACACTCTACATTCACCTGGACACTTTACATTCACCTGGACACTCTACATTCACCTGGACACTTTACATTCACCTGGACACTTTACATTCAACTGGACACTTTACATTCAACTGGACATTTTACATGACTTTACATTCAACAGGACACTTTACTTGACTTTAGTTAGACTTTAGTTAGGTTTTCATGTTTTGATAGGTTGAATGCCGCTCTGACTCGTTCCTGTCCCCTCTCTTCCAGGTGTGATCTCAGGCAGCTCTGATCTCTCTGACTCGTTCCTGTCCCCTCCTCTCTTCCAGGTGTGATCTCAGGCAGCCCACCAGTGGTGGTGAACGGGCAGAAAGCCTTTCCCTTCGGCCCGGGTCAGAGCTCCAACGGGCACCAGCCCTCGCCCATCAACGCCCATTCCTGCCCCCTCTCATCCCCCCTGTTCACTGACGCTGGCTACGTCCGCACGGATGACGAGGACGAGGTTCGGAGGAAGGTTTGTCTTTCAGGGAGGGAGGGTGGGAGGGAGGGTGGAGGACATGTCCCCATACTCTTGAGAGAGTGATCCAGCCCAGAGGACAGTACTGTTCTACTTTGTTAGAACTGTGGTATCCCACTTTACCAGGCTAGGGAGAGTCTGTAAGGAACTGTGTTATCCCACTTTACCAGGCTAGTGAGAGTCTGTAAGGAACTGTGTTATCCCACTTTACCAGGCTAGGGAGAGTCTGTAAGGAACTGTGTTATCCCACTTTACCAGGCTAGTGAGAGTCTGTAAGGAACTGTGTTATCCCACTTTACCAGGCTAGGGAGAGTCTGTAAGGAACTGTGTTATCCCACTTTACCATCCTAGTGAGAGTCTGTAAGGAACTGTGGTATCCCACTTTACCAGGCTAGTGAGAGTCTGTAAGGAACTGTGTTATCCCACTTTACCAGGCTAGTGAGAGTCTGTAAGGAACTGTGTTATCCCACTTTACCAGGCTAGATCTCATCAAGATCTGTTGCCTACATCTAATAGTTCTACTCATCACTTATTATTATTACAAATGGAAGATTATCACTTCTCACAATGGTGCTCATGTCATAAAGTTAGATCAAAGCTGACTCGATGTCTGTCCAGATCACATTTCTCCAGACAAAGACTTATGATGAGTTAGGATGTTACATAACTGAGCCGAACATAATAGCATATTATAGTAGGCCTGTAACGTCGCCATTGCACCAAAACCACCTAATTTCTATTGAGATTTGAGGATGGTTCGCTGAAGCAGGATATATGCTTCGACTGAAACAAAACACAAGAAAGACCTAATAGTTTAACGCCATCTGCTCTAATCCGCCTAACTTGGTGTTTGAGGGTATTAATGTTGTGTTGGACATTTTCTCCCTCTTTCTTCCAGAAGTGTCCAACTGACAAGGCCTACTTCATCGCCAAGGAGCTTCTCACCACAGAGAGAACCTTTCTGAAGGACCTGGCAGTTATAACCGTGGTAAGATGAATTATAACTCTGGGAGAACTAGTTATAACCATGGTAAGACTAGTTATAACCATGGTAAGACTAGTTATAACCATGGTAAGATGAATTATAACTCTGGGAGAACTAGTTATAACCATGGTAAGACTAGTTATAACCATGGTAAGACTAGTTATAACCATGGTAAGATGAATTATAACTCTGGGAGAACTAGTTATAACCGTATTAAGATGAATTATAACTCTGGGAGAACTAGTTATAACCATGGTAAGACTAGTTATAACCATGGTAAGACTAGTTATAACCATGGTAAGATGAATTATAACTCTGGGAGAACTAGTTATAACCATGGTAAGACTAGTTATAACCATGGTAAGATGAATTATAACTCTGGGAGAACTAGTTATAACCATGGTAAGACTAGTTATAACCATGGTAAGATGAATTATAACTCTGGGAGAACTAGTTATAACCATGGTAAGACTAGTTATAACCATGGTAAGATGAATTATAACTCTGGGAGAACTAGTTATAACCGTATTAAGATGAATTATAACTCTGGGAGAACTAGTTATAACCATGGTAAGACTAGTTATAACCATGGTAAGATGAATTATAACTCTGGGAGAACTAGTTATAACCGTATTAAGATGAATTATAACTCTGGGAGAACTAGTTATAACCATGGTAAGACTAGTTATAACCGTGGTAAGATGAATTATAACTCTGGGAGAACTAGTTATAACCATGGTAAGACTAGTTATAACCATGGTAAGACTAGTTATAACCGTGGTAAGATGAATTATAACTCTGGGAGAACTAGTTATAAACGTGGTAAGACTAGTTATAACTGTGGTAAGATGAATTATAACTCTGGGAGAACTAGTTATAACCATGGTAAGACTAGTTATAACCGTGGTAAGATTAATTATAACTCTGGAGAACTAGTTATTACCATGGTAAGACTAGTTATAACCATGGTAAGATTAATTATAACTCTGGAGAACTAGTTATAACCATGGTAAGACTAGTTATAACTGTGGTAAGATTAATTATAACTCTGGGAGAACTAGTTATAACCATGGTAAGACTAGTTATAACCATGGTAAGATTAATTATAACTCTGGGAGAACTAGTTATAACCATGGTAAGACTAGTTATAACCATGGTAAGATTAATTAGAACTCTGGAGAACGAGTTATAACCATGGTAAGACTAGTTATAACCGTGGTAAGAGTAGTTATAAACATGGCACGGCTAGTTATAACCGTGGCACGGCTAGTTGTAACCGTGGCACGGCTAGTTGTAACTGTGATACGACTAGTTATAAAAAGACTAGGTGTAACCATGGTAAGACTAGTAGTAACCGGTAAGACTAGTAGTAACCGGTAAGACTAGGTGTAACCATGGTAAGACTAGTAGTGACCGTGATACGACTAGGTGTAACCGTGGTAAGACTAGTAGTAATAAGTGGTAAGACTAGTAGTAATAAGTGGTAAGACTAGCAGTAATAAGTGGTAAGACTAGTAGTAATAAGTGGTAAGACTAGTAGTAACCATGGTAAGACTAGTAGTAACCATGGTAAGACTAGTAGTAACCATGGTAAGACTAGTAGTAACCATGGTAAGACTAGTAGTAACCATGGTAAGACTAGTAGTAACCATGGTAAGACTAGTAGTAATAAGTGGTAAGACTAGTAGTAATAAGTGGTAAGACTAGTAGTAACCATGGTAAAACTAGTAATAACAATGGTTAGACTAGTAATAACAATGATAGACTAGTGATAACAATGGTTAGACTAGTAATAATGGTTAGCCTAGTAATACATCAAATCAAATGTATTTATATAGCCCTTCGTACATCAGCTGATATCTCAAAGTGCTGTACAGAAACCCAGCCTAAAACCCCAAACAGCAAGCAATGCAGGTGTAGAAGCACGGTGGCTAGGAAAAACTCCCTAGAAAGGCCAAAACCTAGGAAGAAACCTAGAGAGGAACCAGGCTATGTGGGGTGGCCAGTCCTCTTCTGGCTGTGCCGGGTGGAGATTATAACAGAACATGGCCAAGATGTTCAAATGTTCATAAATGACCAGCATGGTCCAATAATAATAAGGCAGAACAGTTGAAACTGGAGCAGCAGCACGGCCAGGTGGACTGGGGACAGCAAGGAGTCATCATGTCAGGTAGTCCTGAGGCATGGTCCAAGGGCTCAGGTCCTCCGAGAGAGAGAATTAGAGAGAGCACACTTAAATTCACACAGGACACCGAATAGGACAGGAGAAGTACTCCAGATATAACAAACTGACCCTAGCCCCCCGACATATAAACTACTGCAGCATAAATACTGGAGGCTAACAATGATAGACTAGTAATAACAATGGTCAGAGTAGTAATAATGGTTAGCCTAGTAATAACAATGATAGACTAGTGATAACAATGATTAGACTAGTAATAATGGTTAGCCTAGTAATAACAATGATAGACTAGTGATAACAATGATAGACTAGTAATAACAATGATAGACTAGTAATAACAATGGTTAGACTAGTAATAACAATGGTTAGACTAGTAATAACAATGATAGACTAGTAATAACAATGATAGACTAGTGATAACAATGATAGACTAGTGATAACAATGGTTAGACTAGTAATAATGGTTAGCCTAGTAATAACAATGATAGACTAGTAATAACAATGGTTAGAGAGAGAGACAGAGACACACAGGGAGAGCCAGTGAGAGACACAGAGAGAGAGAGAGGATAAAAGAGAGGGAGGAAGAGAAAGAGTGAAGAACAGGATGGTTTATGCCAACAGCCAATGGCAGATCATCTGTTACTGGTTAGACCCCCCCAGCTACACTACCTATACAGCTGGTTAAAACCCCCCGCAGCTACACTACCTATACAGCTGGTTAACCCCCCCCCCCAGCTACACTACCTATACAGCTGGTTAAACCCCCCGCAGCTACACTACCTATACAGCTGGTTAAAAAAAACCGCAGCTACACTACCTATACAGCTGGTTAAAACCCCCCGCAGCTACACTACCTATACAGCTGGTTAACCCCCCCCAGCTATACTACCTATACAACTGGTTAAACCCCCCAGCTACACTACCTATACAGCTGGTTAACCCCCCCCCAGCTACACTACCTATACAGCTGGTTAAAAAACCCCGCAGCTACACTAGCTATACAGCTGGTTAGACCCCCAACAGCTACACTACCTATACAGCTGGTTAAAAAAAACCCGCAGCTACACTAGCTATACAGCTGGTTAGACCCCCCCAGCTACACTACCTATACAGCTGGTTAAACCCCCCCGCAGCTACACTAGCTATACAGCTGGTTAGACCCCCCCCAGCTACACTAGCTATACAGCTGGTTTAAAAACCCTGCAGCTGCACTAGCTATACAGCTGGTTAGACCCCCCCAGCTACACTAGCTATACAGCTGGTTAAACCCCCCCGCAGCTAAACTAGCTATACAGCTGGTTGGACCCCCCCCAGCTACACTACCCATACAGCTGGTTAGACCCCCCCAGCTACACTACCTACACAGCTGTTGTCCTGTAGACCCCCCCAGCTACACAACCTATACAGCTGGTTAGACCCCCCGCAGCTACACTAGCTATACAGCTGGTTAAACCCCCCCGCAGCTACACTACCTATACAGCTGGTTAAACCCCCCCAGCTACACTAGCTATACAGCTGCTTAAACCCCCCGCAGCTACACTACCTATACAGCTGGTTAAACCCCCCGCAGCTACACTACCTATACAGCTGGTTAAAACCCCCCGCAGCTACACTACCTATACAGCTGGTTAACCCCCCCCCAGCTACACTACCTATACAGCTGGTTAAAACCCCCCGCAGCTACACTACCTATACAGCTGGTTTTAAAAAACCACAGCTACACTACCTATACAGCTGGTTAAAACCCCCCGCAGCTACACTACCTATACAGCTGGTTAACCCCCCCCAGCTATACTACCTATACAACTGGTTAAACCCCCCAGCTACACTACCTATACAGCTGGTTAACCCCCCCCCCAGCTACACTACCTATACAGCTGGTTAAAACCCCCCGCAGCTACACTAGCTATACAGCTGGTTAGACCCCCAACAGCTACACTACCTATACAGCTGGTTAAAACCCCCCCGCAGCTACACTAGCTATACAGCTGGTTAGACCCCCCCAGCTACACTACCTATACAGCTGGTTAAACCCCCCCGCAGCTACACTAGCTATACAGCTGGTTAGACCCCCCCCCAGCTACACTAGCTATACAGCTGGTTTAAAAACCCTGCAGCTGCACTAGCTATACAGCTGGTTAGACCCCCCCAGCTACACTAGCTATACAGCTGGTTAAACCCCCACGCAGCTAAACTGGCTATACAGCTGGTTGGACCCCCCCCAGCTACACTACCTACACAGCTGTTGTCCTGTAGACCCCCCCAGCTACACAACCTATACAGCTGGTTAGACCCCCCGCAGCTACACTAGCTATACAGCTGGTTAAAACCCCCCGCAGCTACACTACCTATACAGCTGGTTAAACCCCCCCAGCTACACTAGCTATACAGCTGCTTAAACCCCCCGCAGCTACACTACCTATACAGCTGGTTAAACCCCCCGCAGCTACACTAGCTATACAGCTGGTTTAAAAACCCTGCAGCTACACTAGCTATACAGCTGGTTAAACCCCCCCGCAGCTACACTAGCTATACAGCTGGTTAAAAAAAAACCGCAGCTACACTAGCTATACAGCTGGTTTTAAAAAAACGCAGCTACACTAGCTATACAGCTGGTTAAAACCCCCCGAAGCTACACTAGCTATACAGCTGGTTAAAAAAAACGCAGCTACACTACCTATACAGCTGGTTAAAACCCCCCGAAGCTACACTAGCTATACAGCTGGTTAAAACCCCCCCCGCAGCTACACTAGCTAAACAGCTGGTTAAAACCCCCCGCAGCTACACTAGCTATACAGCTGGTTAAAAACCCCTGCAGCTACAGTACCTATACAGCTGGTTAAAACCCCCCGCAGCTACACTAGCTAAACAGCTGGTTAAAACCCCCCGCAGCTACACTAGCTATACAGCTGGTTAAAAACCCCTGCAGCTACAGTACCTATACAGCTGGTTAAAACCCCCCGCAGCTACACTAGCAATACAGCTGGTTAAAAAACCGCAGCTACACTACCTATACAACTGGTTAGACCCCCCAGCTACACTACCTATACAGCTGGTTAGACCCCCCAGCTACACTACCTATACAGCTGGTTAGACCCCCCAACTACACTACCTATACAGCTGGTTAGACCCCCCAGCTACACTACCTATACAGCTGGTTAAAACCCCCCGCAGCTACACTACCTATACAGCTGGTTAACCCCCCCCCAGCTATACTACCTATACAACTGGTTAAACCCCCCAGCTACACTACCTATACAGCTGGTTAACCCCCCCCCAGCTACACTACCTATACAGCTGGTTAAAACCCCCCGCAGCTACACTAGCTATACAGCTGGTTAGACCCCCAACAGCTACACTACCTATACAGCTGGTTAAAACCCCCCCGCAGCTACACTAGCTATACAGCTGGTTAGACCCCCCCAGCTACACTACCTATACAGCTGGTTAAACCCCCCCGCAGCTACACTAGCTATACAGCTGGTTAGACCCCCCCCAGCTACACTAGCTATACAGCTGGTTTAAAAACCCTGCAGCTGCACTAGCTATACAGCTGGTTAGACCCCCCCAGCTACACTAGCTATACAGCTGGTTAAACCCCCACGCAGCTAAACTGGCTATACAGCTGGTTGGACCCCCCCCAGCTACACTACCCATACAGCTGGTTAGACCCCCCCAGCTACACTACCTACACAGCTGTTGTCCTGTAGACCCCCCCAGCTACACAACCTATACAGCTGGTTAGACCCCCCGCAGCTACACTAGCTATACAGCTGGTTAAAACCCCCCGCAGCTACACTACCTATACAGCTGGTTAAACCCCCCCAGCTACACTAGCTATACAGCTGCTTAAACCCCCCGCAGCTACACTACCTATACAGCTGGTTAAACCCCCCGCAGCTACACTAGCTATACAGCTGGTTTAAAAACCCTGCAGCTACACTAGCTATACAGCTGGTTAAACCCCCCCGCAGCTACACTAGCTATACAGCTGGTTAAAAAAAACCCGCAGCTACACTAGCTATACAGCTGGTTTAAAAAAAACGCAGCTACACTAGCTATACAGCTGGTTAAAACCCCCCGAAGCTACACTAGCTATACAGCTGGTTAAAAAAACGCAGCTACACTACCTATACAGCTGGTTAAAACCCCCCGCAGCTACACTAGCAATACAGCTGGTTAAAAAACCGCAGCTACACTACCTATACAACTGGTTAGACCCCCCAGCTACACTACCTATACAGCTGGTTAGACCCCCCAGCTACACTACCTATACAGCTGGTTAGACCCCCCAACTACACTACCTATACAGCTGGTTAGACCCCCCCAGCTACACTACCTATACAGCTGGTTAGACCCCCCAGCTACACTACCTATACAGCTGGTTAGACCCCCCAGCTACACTACCTGTACAGCTGGTTAGACCCCCCCCAGCTACACTACCTATACAGCTGGTTAAACCCCCCCAACTACACTACCTATACAGCTGGTTAGACCCCCCCAGCTACACTACCTATACAGCTGGTTAGACCCCCCCCCCCCAGCTACACTACCTATACAGCTGGTTAGACCCCCCCCCCCCCCCCCCCCCCCCAGCTACACTACCTATACAGCTGGATAGACCCCCCAGCTACACTACCTATACAGCTGGTTAGACCCCCCAGCTACACGACCTATACAGCTAGTTAGACCCCCCAGCTACACTACCTGTACAGCTGGTGCCCTGTAGACCCCCCCCCCCCCCCCAGCTACACTACCTATACAGCTGGTTAGACCCCCCCCAGCTATACTACCTATACAGCTGGTTAGACCCCCCAGCTACACTACCTATACAGCTGGTGTACTGTAGACCCCCCAGCTACACTACCTATACAGCTGGTTAGACCCCCCAGCTACACTACCTATACAGCTGGTGTACTGTAGAACCCCCCAGCTACACGACCTATACAGCTGGTTAGACCCCCCCAGCTCCACTACCTATACAGCTGGTTAGACCCCCCAGCAATACTAGCTATATCTTGGTCTCTCCCTTCCCCAGCATAACCAGCCCACCGCTGACTCTCCTCTCTAACAGCTGTGTTGTCTCAGTGGTTCCAGGCTGTGCTGGGGAAAGAGGTAGTCTAACAGCTGTGTTGTCTCAGTGGTTCCAGGCTGTGCTGGGTAAAGAGGTAGTCTAACAGCTGTGTTGTGTCCCAGTGGTTCCAGGCTGTGCTGGGGAAAGAGGTAGTCTAACAGCTGTGTTGTCCCAGTGGTTCCAGGCTGTGTTGTGTCCCAATGGTTCCAGGCTGTGCTGGGTAAAGAGGTAGTCTAACAGCTGTGTTGTGTCTCAGTGGTTCCAGGCTGTGCTGGGTAAAGAGGTAGTCTAACAGCTGTGTTGTGTCTCAGTGGTTCCAGGCTAGTCTAACAGCTGTGTTGTGTGTCAGTGGTTCCAGGCTAGTCTAACAGCTGTGTTGTGTGTCAGTGGTTCCAGGCTGTGCTGGGTAAAGAGGACATCCTGCCAGACTCAGTGAGGACTCTGATCAACACCAACTATGATCCAGTCTATCAGTTACACCAGGCCTTCCTCAAGGAGGTGGAGCAGAGGCTGCAGCAATGGTGAGGAGTGTGTGTGTGTGTGTGTGTGTGTGTGTGTGTGTACGTCCAGGTTTTCAGCACCACTCTTCAGTGAGTCACTACAGCAGCCGGTCATACAGGACTGATCATCATCATCAGAGACCCTGGTGGACGACCCATCAGAGACCCTGATTCTGGAGAGACTCTGCAAACACTACCCCCCGGTGGACGGCCCATCGGAGACCCCGGCGGACGGCCCATCAGAGACCCCGGCGGACGGCCCATCAGAGACCCCGGCGGACGGCCCATCAGAGACCCCGGCGGACGGCCCATCAGAGACCCCGGCGGACGGCCCATCAGAGACCCCGGCGGACGGCCCATCAGAGACCCCGGCGGACGGCCCATCAGAGACCCCGGCGGACGGCCCATCAGAGACCCCGGCGGACGGCCCATCAGAGACCCCGGCGGACGGCCCATCAGAGACCCCGGCGGACGGCCCATCAGAGACCCCGGCGGACGGCCCATCAGAGACCCCGGCGGACGGCCCATCAGAGACCCCGGCGGACGGCCCATCAGAGACCCCGGCGGACGGCCCATCAGAGACCCCGGCGGACGGCCCATCAGAGACCCCGGCGGACGGCCCATCAGAGACCCCGGCGGACGGCCCATCAGAGACCCCGGCGGACGGCCCATCAGAGACCCCGGCGGACGGCCCATCAGAGACCCCGGCGGACGGCCCATCAGAGACCCCGGCGGACGGCCCATCAGAGACCCCGGCGGACGGCCCATCAGAGACCCCGGCGGACGGCCCATCAGAGACCCCGGGTGGACGACCTACTGAATACTGCTCCTTAGAGTGGACAGACCTAGTGAATACTGCTCCTTAGAGAGGACAGACCTAGTGTATACTGCTCCTCTGAGTGGACAGACCTAGTGAATACTGCTCCACTGAGAGGACAGACCTAGTGAATACTGCTCCTTAGAGAGGACAGACCTAGTGTATACTGTTCCTTAGAGAGGACAGACCTAGTGTATACTGCTCCTTAGAGAGGACAGACCTAGTGAATACTGCTCCTTAGAGAGGACAGACCTAGTGAATACTGCTCCTTAGAGAGGACAGACCTAGTGAATACTGCTCCTCTGAGGACAGACCTAGTGTATACTGCTCCTCTGAGTGGACAGACCTAGTGAATACTGCTCCTTAGAGAGGACAGACCTAGTGAATACTGCTCCTCTGAGTGGACAGACCTAGTGAATACTGCTCCTCTGAGTGGACAGACCTAGTGTATACTGCTCCTCAGAGTGGACAGACCTAGTGAATACTGCTCCTTAGAGTGGACAGACCTAGTGAATACTGCTCCTTAGAGAGGACAGACCTAGTGTATACTGCTCCTTAGAGAGGACAGACCTAGTGAATACTGCTCCTTAGAGGACAGACCTAGTGAATACTGCTCCTTAGAGAGGACAGACCTAGTGAATACTGCTCCACTACCCCATCTGCTGGAGGAGCTGTGTAACTACGCCGATTAGCTCAGTGTTCTCTAGTAGGTACATGTGGCACATCTACATGTGGGTTGGAGAATCTCAGGAATGCAGTCAACGTGTCATAACTCTCTCAACCACTCACAGGAAGGGTTTGATCTTCTCCCGGGGATTGATGCTTCTCAGCTGTTAATCACGCTGTTGCAATGTGGTTTCAATTAGATATGGACAAATGGGTTACTGAATTAGTGATGTTGTTTCTCCACTGGCCCCTCACTATGGTGTCACTGAGAGAGGGGGTGAAACACTGTCTGTCTGTCTCCTGCAGGGTTAGGCTTAGCAGCAGGTAACCATGTTGATTTCTCTCTGTCACCAGGGAGGGGCGGTCCAACGCCCACATTAAAGGAGACTACCAGCGTGTCGGTGACGTCATGCTGAAGAACATTCAGGGGTTAAAGGTACAGTAGACGTGGATATCGTTCCTGCCCTACAACATGTCCTCAGAGTAATGACCTGTGGGTTATAGGTGGAGTTACAGCCATCTGATGAATATGTAGGAGTATCGCATGGGGTAGGTCATGATAATCACATGGGGTAGGTCATGATAATCACATGGGGTAGGTCATGATAATCACATGGGGTAGGTCATGATAATCACATGGGGTAGGTCATGATAATCACATGGGGTAGGTCATGATAATCGCATGGGGTAGGTCATGATAATCACATGGGGTAGGTCATGATAATCACATGGGGTAGGTCATGATAATCACATGGGGTTGGTCATGATAATCACATGGGGTTGGTCATGATAATCACATGGGGTTGGTCATGATAACCACATGGGGTTGGTCATGATAATCACATGGGGTTGGTCATGATAATCACATGGGGTTGGCATCTATACAGTAGCAGCTAACAGTCCTCTGTCCCTAACTCCTACATCTTCTACCTAACCTACCCCTCTCCTCTCTCTCTAACCCCTACATCTTCTACCTAACCTACCCCTCTCCTCTCTCTCTAACCCCTACATCTTCTACCTAACCTACCCCTCTCCTCTCTCTCTAACCCCTACATCTTCTACCTAACCTACCCCTCTCCTCTCTCTCTAACCCCTACATCTTCTACCTAACCTACCCCTCTCCTCTTTCTCTAACCCCTACATCTTCTACCTAACCTACCCCTCTCCTCTTTCTCTAACCCCTACATCTTCTACCTAACCTACCCCTCTCCTCTCTCCCTAACCCCTACATCTTCTACCTAACCTACCCCTCTCCTCTCTCTCTAACCCCTACATCTTCTACCTAACCTACCCCTCTCCTCTCTCTCTAACCCCTACATCTTCTACCTAACCTACCCCTCTCCTCTCTCTCTAACCCCTACATCTTCTACCTAACCTACCCCTCTCCTCTCTCTCTAACCCCTACATCTTCTACCTAACCTACCCCTCTCCTCTCTCCCTAACCCCTACATCTTCTACCTAACCTACCCCTCTCCTCTCTCTCTAACCCCTACATCTTCTACCTAACCTACCCCTCTCCTCTCTCTCTCTCTAACCCCTACATCTTCTACCTAACCTACCCCTCTCCTCTAACCCCTACATCTTCTACCTAACCTACCCCTCTCCTCTCTCCCTAACCCCTACATCTTCTACCTAACCTACCCCTCTCCTCTCTCTCTAACCCCTACATCTTCTACCTAACCTACCCCTCTCCTCTCTCCCTAACCCCTACATCTTCTACCTAACCTACCCCTCTCCTCTCTGCCCCATCAGCAGTTGACGTCCCTCCTGCAGCGTCACGGTGAGGTGTTGGTTGAGTTGGAGCGTTCGTGCCGTGCCTCCCAGCGGCTGCAGGAGTTGTGTCGAGAGTTTGAGCAGCAGAAGGTGTGTTACCTGTCCCTGAACATGTTCCTGCTACGCCCCCTGCATCGTCTGCTGCACTACAAACTGATTCTGGAGAGACTCTGCAAACACTACCCCCCCACACACCAAGACTTCAGAGACAGCAGAGGTAGGACCCTGCTCCTCTAGTTAGTATCTCAGAGAGAACCCTGCTCCTCTAGTTAGTATCTCAGAGAACCCTGCTCCTCTAGTTAGTATCTCAGAGAGAACCCTGCTCCTCTAGTTAGTATCTCAGAGAACCCTGCTCCTCTAGTTGTCTAGTTAATATCTCAGAGAACCCTGCTCCTCTAGTTGTCTAGTTAATATCTCAGAGAACCCTGCTCCTCTAGTTGTCTAGTTAATATCTCAGAGAACCCTGCTCCTCTAGTTGTCCTAGTTAATATCTCAGAGAACCCTGCTCCTCTAGTTGTCTAGTTAATATCTCAGAGAGAACCCTGCTCCTCTAGTTGTCTAGTTAATATCTCAGAGAACCCTGCTCCTCTAGTTGTCTAGTTAATATCTCAGAGAACCCTGCTCCTCTAGTTGTCTAGTTAATATCTCAGAGAACCCTGCTCCTCTAGTTGTCTAGTTAATATCTCAGAGAGAACCCTGCTCCTCTAGTTGTCTAGTTAATATCTCAGAGAGAACCCTGCTCCTCTAGTTGTCTAGTTAATATCTCAGAGAACCCTGCTCCTCTAGTTGTCCTAGTTAATATCTCAGAGAACCCTGCTCCTCTAGTTGTCTAGTTAATATCTCAGAGAGAACCCTGCTCCTCTAGTTGTCTAGTTAATATCTCAGAGAACCCTGCTCCTCTAGTTGTCTAGTTAATATCTCAGAGAACCCTGCTCCTCTAGTTGTCCTAGTTAATATCTCAGAGAACCCTGCTCCTCCAGTTGTCTAGTTAGTATCTCAGAGAGAACCCTGCTCCTCTAGTTAGTATCTCAGAGAGAACCCTGCTCCACTAGTTAATATCTCAGAGAGAACCCTGCTCCTCTAGTTGTCTAGTTAATATCTCAGAGAGAACCCTGCTCCTCTAGTTGTCTAGTTAATATCTCAGAGAGAACCCTGCTCCTCTAGTTGTCTAGTTAATATCTCAGAGAGAACCCTGCTCCTCTAGTTGTCTAGTTAATATCTCAGAGAACCCTGCTCCTCTAGTTGTCTAGTTAATATCTCAGAGAACCCTGCTCCTCTAGTTGTCCTAGTTAATATCTCAGAGAGAACCCTGCTCCTCTAGTTGTCTAGTTAATATCTCAGAGAGAACCCTGCTCCTCTAGTTGTCTAGTTAATATCTCAGAGAACCCTGCTCCTCTAGTTGTCTAGTTAATATCTCAGAGAACCCTGCTCCTCTAGTTGTCCTAGTTAATATCTCAGAGAGAACCCTGCTCCTCTAGTTGTCTAGTTAATATCTCAGAGAGAACCCTGCTCCTCTAGTTGTCTAGTTAATATCTCAGAGAGAACCCTGCTCCTCTAGTTAGTATCTCAGAGAACCCTGCTCCTCTAGTTGTCTAGTTAATATCTCAGAGAACCCTGCTCCTCTAGTTGTCTAGTTAATATCTCAGAGAACCCTGCTCCTCTAGTTGTCTAGTTAATATCTCAGAGAACCCTGCTCCTCTAGTTGTCTAGTTAATATCTGAGAACCCTGCTCCTCTAGTTGTCTAGTTAATATCTCAGAGAGAACCCTGCTCCTCTAGTTGTCCTAGTTAATATCTCAGAGAACCCTGCTCCTCTAGTTGTCCTAGTTAATATCTCAGAGAGAACCCTGCTCCTCCAGTTGTCTAGTTAATATCTCAGAGAACCCTGCTCCTCTAGTTGTCTAGTTAATATCTCAGAGAGAACCCTGCTCCTCTAGTTGTCTTGTTAATATCTCAGAGAACCCTGCTCCTCTAGTTGTCTAGTTAATATCTCAGAGAACCCTGCTCCTCTAGTTGTCTAGTTAATATCTCAGAGAGAACCCTGCTCCTCTAGTTGTCTAGTTAATATCTCAGAGAACCCTGCTCCTCTAGTTGTCCTAGTTAATATCTCAGAGAGAACCCTGCTCCTCCAGTTGTCTAGTTAATATCTCAGAGAACCCTGCTCCTCTAGTTGTCTAGTTAATATCTCAGAGAGAACCCTGCTCCTCTAGTTGTCTAGTTAATATCTCAGAGAACCCTGCTCCTCTAGTTGTCTAGTTAATATCTCAGAGAGAACCCTGCTCCTCTAGTTGTCTAGTTAATATCTCAGAGAACCCTGCTCCTCTAGTTGTCTAGTTAATATCTCAGAGAGAACCCTGCTCCTCTAGTTGTCTAGTTAATATCTCAGAGAACCCTGCTCCTCTAGTTGTCTAGTTAATATCTCAGAGAACCCTGCTCCTCTAGTTGTCTAGTTAATATCTCAGAGAACCCTGCTCCTCTAGTTGTCCTAGTTAATATCTCAGAGAGAACCCTGCTCCTCTAGTTGTCTAGTTAATATCTCAGAGAACCCTGCTCCTCTAGTTGTCCTAGTTAATATCTCAGAGAGAACCCTGCTCCTCTAGTTGTCTAGTTAATATCTCAGAGAACCCTGCTCCTCTAGTTGTCTAGTTAATATCTCAGAGAACACTCCTCCTCTAGCTGGTATATCAGAGATGGTGTGTGTTAGAGAGAGAACACTCCTCCTCTAGCTGATACATCAGAGATGGTGTGTGTTAGAGAGAGAACACTCCTCCTCTAGCTGATATATCAGAGATGGTGTGTGTTAGAGAGAGAACCCTCCTCCTCTAGTTGATATATCAGAGATGGTGTGTGTTAGAGAGAGAACCCTCCTCCTCTAGCTGGTATATCAGAGATGGTGTGTGTTAGAGAGAGAACACTCCTCCTCTAGCTGGTATATCAGAGATGGTGTGTGTTAGAGAGAGAACACTACTCCTCTAGCTGATATATCAGAGATGGTGTGTGTTAGAGAGAGAACACTCCTCCTCTAGCTGGTATATCAGAGATGGTGTGTGTTAGAGAGAGAACACTCCTCCTCTAGCTGATATAACAGAGATGGTGTGTGTTAGAGAGAGAACACTCCTCCTCTAGCTGATATATCAGAGATGGTGTGTGTTAGAGAGAGAACACTCCTCCTCTAGCTGATATATCAGAGATGGTGTGTGTACTAACACTCCTCCTCTAGCTGCCCTAGCTGATATATCAGAGATGGTGCTGCAGCTTCAGGGAACCATGATGAAGATGGAGAACATCCAGAAGCTTCTAGAACTGAAGAAAGATCTGACAGGCATCCAGGACCTGGCTATACCTGGCAGGGTAAGAGAACAGTTTTCCCTGGCTTTGCTTTGCCAAGTATTGTACTGATTTATTCCATGTTGTAGTACATCAGTCCTCATGTTGTCCTTTAGTGTATCTAACTTCCAGGCATGTCGTTGTTCATTGTTTCCTCTGTGTTGTTTCTGTAACCCATCCAGGAGTTTATCAGACTGGGCTGTCTCAGTAAGCTCTCAGGGAAAGGACTACAGCAAAGAATGTTCTTCCTGGTTAGTCATTACTTCCTACTTCCTGTCACATGACTCCTCCTCACTCACCCTATCCCTCTCTGTGTTCCTCCCTCCCTCTCTCCTCCTCCAGTTCAGTGATGTCTCATTATATCTCTATGTTCCTCTCTCCTCCTCCTCCAGTTCAGTGATGTCTCATTATATCTCTGTGTTCCTCTCTCCTCCTCCAGTTCAGTGATGTCTCATTATATCTCTGTGTTCCTCTCTCCCTCTCTCCTCCTCCAGTTCAGTGATGTCTCATTATATCTCTGTGTTCCTCTCTCCTCCTCCAGTTCAGTGATGTCTCATTATATCTCTGTGTTCCTCCCTCTCTCCTCCTCCAGTTCAGTGATGTCTCATTATATCTCTGTGTTCCTCCCTCTCTCCTCCTCCAGTTCAGTGATGTCTCATTATATCTCTGTGTTCCTCCCTCTCTCCTCCTCCAGTTCAGTGATGTCTCATTATATCTCTGTGTTCCTCCCTCTCTCCTCCTCCAGTTCAGTGATGTCTCATTATATCTCTGTGTTCCTCTCTCCCTCTTTCCTCCTCCAGTTCAGTGATGTCTCATTATATCTGTGTTCCTCTCTCCCTCTCTCCTCCTCCTCCAGTTCAGTGATGTCTCATTATATCTATATGTTCCTCTCTCCTCCTCCTCCAGTTCAGTGATGTCTCATTATATCTGTGTTCCTCTCTCCCTCTCTCCTCCTCCAGTTCAGTGATGTCTCATTATATCTCTGTGTTCCTCCCTCTCTCCTCCTCCAGTTCAGTGATGTCTCATTATATCTCTGTGTTCCTCTCTCCCTCTCTCCTCCTCCAGTTCAGTGATGTCTCATTATATCTCTGTGTTCCTCTCTCCTCCTCCAGTTCAGTGATTCCCTGGTGTACACCAGCAGAGGTATGACAGCAGACAACCAGTTCAAAGTTCACGGCCAGCTGCCTCTCTACGGCATGACAGTAAGAGTCTCCAGAACCTGAACCATAACATTATGGGCCAGTTTCCTGGACACACATTAAGCCTCGTCCTAAAACGCCAGATATATAGAGAAAACATTTATTCCAGGATTAGACTTCATGTGTGTCCGGGAAGCTGGCCCCATGCTGTTAGCTTCAGATAACATAACACAGCGGTAAATTAGTAGAGGTCACTCTCCTCTGATCCAACCTGTGTCTGTGTCCTCAGATCAGGGAGAGTGAGGATGAGTGGGGAGTTCCTCATTCCTTCACTCTGTTTGGTCAGCACCAGTCTGTCGTCGTGGCAGCAAGGTACAAGTGTTCTAGATGTGTTCTGGGTGTTATTCCATGTTCTAGATGTTTTAGGGTGTTTTACAGTTTTCTAGATGTTTAGGGTGTTTTACAGTTTTCTAGATGTTTAGGGTGTTTTACAGTTTTCTAGATGTTTTAGGGTGTTTTACAGTTTTCTAGATGTTTAGGGTGTTTTACAGTTTTCTAGATGTTTAGGGTGTTTTACAGTTTTCTAGATGTTTAGGGTGTTTTACAGTTTTCTAGATGTTTTAGGGTGTTTTACAGTTTTCTAGATGTTTAGGGTGTTTTACAGTTTTCTAGATGTTTTAGGGTGTTTTACAGTTTTCTAGATGTTTAGGGTGTTTTACAGTTTTCTAGATGTTTAGGGTGTTTTACAGTTTTCTAGATGTTTAGGGTGTTTTACAGTTTTCTAGATGTTTAGGGTGTTTTACAGTTTTCTAGATGTTTAGGGTGTTTTACAGTTTTCTAGATGTTTAGGGTGTTTTACAGTTTTCTAGATGTTTAGGGTGTTTTACAGTTTTCTAGATGTTTTAGGGTGTTTTACAGTTTTCTAGATGTTTTAGGGTGTTTTACAGTTTTCTAGATGTTTAGGGTGTTTTACAGTTTTCTAGATGTTTAGGGTGTTTTACAGTTTTCTAGATGTTTAGGGTGTTTTACAGTTTTCTAAATGTTTTAGGGTGTTTTACAGTTTTCTAGATGTTTAGGGTGTTTACAGTTTTCTAGATGTTTAGGGTGTTTTACAGTTTTCTAGATGTTTAGGGTGTTTTACAGTTTTCTAGATGTTTTAGGGTGTTTTACAGTTTTCTAGATGTTTAGGGTGTTTTACAGTTTTCTAGATGTTTTAGGGTGTTTTACAGTTTTCTAGATGTTTAGGGTGTTTTACAGTTTTCTAGATGTTTTAGGGTGTTTTACAGTTTTCTAGATGTTTTAGGGTGTTTTACAGTTTTCTAGATGTTTTAGGGTGTTTTACAGTTTTCTAGATGTTTAGGGTGTTTTACAGTTTTCTAGATGTTTTAGGGTGTTTTACAGTTTTCTAGATGTTTAGGGTGTTTTACAGTTTTCTAGATGTTTTAGGGTGTTTTACAGTTTTCTAGATGTTTTAGGGTGTTTTACAGTTTTCTAGATGTTTTAGGGTGTTTTACAGTTTTCTAGATGTTTAGGGTGTTTTACAGTTTTCTAGATGTTTAGGGTGTTTTACAGTTTTCTAGATGTTTTAGGGTGTTTTACCATTTTTCTAGATGTTTTAGGGTGTTTTACGGTGTTCCATGGTGATTTAGAGTGTTCCAGGGTTGTTTAGAGTGTTTTAGGGTGTTCTAGAGCAGGGGTGTTGAACTCATTTAGCCCCAGGGGCCACAATCAGTCATCAGAGAGGTCCGAGCTGTGCATCTAACCCATGTCTGTACTCTGTACCTAGCTGTGTATCAGAGATGGTGAAATGGATGGAGGACATCAGGATGGCTGTAGTCCTGGTAGAACAGAGTAACAGACCTTCTACTGATCTACTGTCCACCAGTCGATCAGACCGCAGTAAGTCATAGTACCTGACCCCTAGACCTGGATGAACAGATGAATGGTCTTTCCTCTGATTTACAGTCCACCAGTCGATCTTACCGCAGTAAATCACACTACCTACTGCTACTACTTCTACAGGTGGAGTTAAAGGGCCCACAGCAGCCATGAACAGCCCTAACCTTCCCACAGAGTACAGGCTGAGTCCTAACTAACCTTCCCACAGAGTACAGGCTGAGTCCTAACTAACCTTCCCACAGAGTACAGGCTGACTCCTAACTAACCTAACCTTCCCACAGAGTACAGGCTGAGTCCTAACTAACCTTCCCACAGAGTACAGGCTGACTCCTAACTAACCTAACCTTCCCACAGAGGGAATTCTCTTATTTAGGTTTTGTGACAAGGATGTTTTGTGCTCCGAGAAACAACCTTCAACTTATCTGACCTGGGGGAAAGAATACCTTGTCCTCTGTTTCTGTTCGTCAACTCTTCATCAATTCCTCTTGCTGCTGTTCTCAGAGTCTCCAGAAGAGGGCGGTGTGGAGGCTGAGTCAGAGGAGGAGCTGAGTGCGTCTCGTAGCTCATTGGAGCGTCAGTCAGCACAGAGAGGAAACACGACAGTTCATGTCTGCTGGCACCGCAACACCTCTGTGTCCATGGTGGACTTTAGTGTGGCTGTGGAGGTACCTACCTGACCCACAGTACCGTCTAACCTCTCTGTCTCTGTCTAACCTCTCTGTCTTCTGTCTTCTCTACCTACCTGACCCACAGTACCGTCTAACCTCTGTCTCTGTCTAACCTCTCTGTCTTCTGTCTTCTCTACCTACCTGACCCACAGTACCGTCTAACCTCTGTCTCTGTCTAACCTCTCTGTCTTCTGTCTTCTCTACCTACCTGACCCACAGTACTGTCTAACCTCTGTCTCTGTCTAACCTCTCTGTCTTCTGTCTTTTCTACCTACCTGACCCACAGTACCGTCTAACCTCTGTCTCTGTCTAACCTCTCTGTCTTCTGTCTTCTCTACCTACCTGACCCACAGTACCGTCTAACCTCTCTGTCTTCTCTACCTACCTGACCCACAGTACCGTCTAACCTCTCTGTCTTCTCTACCTACCTGATCCACAGTACCGTCTAACCTCTCTGTTTCTGTCTAACCTCTCTGTCTTCTCTACCTACCTGACCCACAGTACCGTCTAACCTCTCTGCTTCTGTCTAACCTCTCTGTCTTCTCTACCTACCTGATCCACAGTATCGTCTAACCTCTCTGTCTCTGTCTAACCTCTCTGTCTTCTCTACCTTCCTGACCCACAGTACCGTCTAACCTCTCTGTCTTCTCTACCTACCTGACCCACAGTACCGTCTAACCTCTCTGTCTTCTCTACTTACCTGACCCACAGTACTGGATATAACCTGGTACAGAGAGGTAGGATATAACCTGATATAACCTGATACAGAGAGGTGGGATATAACCTGATATAACCTGGTACAGAGAGGTGGGATATAACCTGATATAACCTGGTACAGAGAGGTGGGATATAACCTGATATAACCTGATACAGAGAGGTGGGATATAACCTGATACGGAGAGGTGGGATATAACCTGATGTAACCTGGTACAGAGAGGTGGGATATAACCTGGTACAGAGAGGTGGGATATAACCTGGTATAACCTGATATAACCTGATACAGAGAGGTGGGATATAACCTGGTATAACCTGGTACAGAGAGGTAGGATATAACCTGATACAGAGAGGTGGGATATAACCTGATACAGAGAGGTGGGATATAACCTGATATAACCTGATATAGAGAGGTGGGATATAACCTGATATAACCTGATACAGAGAGGTGGGATATAACCTGATATAACCTGATACAGGGAGGTGGGATATAACCTGATATAACCTGGTACAGAGAGGTGGGATATAACCTGATATAACCTGATACAGAGAGGTGGGATATAACCTGATATAACCTGATATACCCTGGTACAGGGAGGTGGGATATAACCTGGTACAGAGGTGGGATATAACCTGATATAACCTGATACAGAGAGGTGGGATATAACCTGATATAACCTGATATAACCTGGTACAGAGAGGTGGGATATAACCTGATACAGAGAGGTGGGATATAACCTGATACAGAGAGGTGGGATATAACCTGATACAGAGAGGTGGGATATAACCTGATATAACCTGATACAGAGAGGTGGGATATAACCTGATATAACCTGATACAGAGAGGTGGGATATAACCTGATATAACCTGGTACAGGGAGGTGGGATATAACCTGATATAACCTGATACAGAGAGGTGGGATATAACCTGATATAACCTGATATAGAGAGGTGGGATATAACCTGATATAACCTGATACAGAGGTGGGATATAACCTGATACAGGGAGGTGGGATATAACCTGATACAGGGAGGTGGGATATAACCTGATACAGGGAGGTGGGATATAACCTGATACAGGGAGGTGGGATATAACCTGATACAGAGAGGTGGGATATAACCTGATATAACCTGGTACAGAGATGTGGGATATAACCTGATATAACCTGATACAGAGAGGTGGGATATAACCTGATATAACCTGATACAGAGAGGTGGGATATAACCTGATATAACCTGATACAGAGAGGTGGGATATAACCTGATATAACCTGATACAGAGAGGTGGGATATAACCTGATATAACCTGGTACAGGGAGGTGGGATATAACCTGGTACAGAGAGGTTGGATATAACCTGATATAACCTGGTACAGGGAGGTGGGATATAACCTGATATAACCTGGTACAGAGAGGTGGGATATAACCTGGTACAGGGAGGTGGGATATAACCTGATATAACCTGGTACAGAGATGTGGGATATAACCTGATACAGAGAGGTGGGATATAACCTGATACAGAGAGGTGGGATATAACCTGGTACAGAGAGGTTGGATATAACCTGATATAACCTGGTACAGGGAGGTGGGATATAACCTGATATAACCTGGTACAGAGAGGTGGGATATAACCTGATACAGAGAGGTGGGATATAACCTGATACAGAGAGGTGGGATATAACCTGATACAGAGAGGTGGGATATAACCTGATACAGAGAGGTGGGATATAACCTGATATAACCTGATACAGAGAGGTGGGATATAACCTGATATAACCTGATATAACCTGGTACAGAGAGGTGGGAAATAACCTGGTACAGAGAGGTGGGATATAACCTGATATAACCTGATACAGGGAGGTGGGATATAACCTGATACAGGGAGGTGGGATATAACCTGATACAGGGAGGTGGGATATAACCTGATACAGAGAGGTGGGATATAACCTGATATAACCTGGTACAGAGATGTGGGATATAACCTGATATAACCTGATACAGAGAGGTGGGATATAACCTGATATAACCTGATACAGAGAGGTGGGATATAACCTGATATAACCTGATACAGAGAGGTGGGATATAACCTGATATAACCTGATACAGAGAGGTGGGATATAACCTGATATAACCTGATACAGAGAGGTGGGATATAACCTGATATAACCTGGTACAGGGAGGTGGGATATAACCTGGTACAGAGAGGTTGGATATAACCTGATATAACCTGGTACAGGGAGGTGGGATATAACCTGATATAACCTGGTACAGAGAGGTGGGATATAACCTGGTACAGGGAGGTGGGATATAACCTGATATAACCTGGTACAGAGATGTGGGATATAACCTGATACAGAGAGGTGGGATATAACCTGATACAGAGAGGTGGGATATAACCTGGTACAGAGAGGTTGGATATAACCTGATATAACCTGGTACAGGGAGGTGGGATATAACCTGATATAACCTGGTACAGAGAGGTGGGATATAACCTGATACAGAGAGGTGGGATATAACCTGATACAGAGAGGTGGGATATAACCTGATACAGAGAGGTGGGATATAACCTGATACAGAGAGGTGGGATATAACCTGATATAACCTGATACAGAGAGGTGGGATATAACCTGATATAACCTGATATAACCTGGTACAGAGAGGTGGGAAATAACCTGGTACAGAGAGGTGGGATATAACCTGATATAACCTGGTACAGAGAGGTAGGATATAACCTGGTACAGAGAGGTGGGATATAACCTGATATAACCTGGTACAGAGAGGTGGGATATAACCTGATATAACCTGATATAGAGAGGTGGGATATAACCTGATATACCCTGATATAACCTGGTACAGAGAGTTGGGATATAACCTGATATAACCTGATACAGAGAGGTGGGATATAACCTGATATAACCTGATACAGAGAGGTGGGATATAACCTGATATAACCTGATACAGAGAGGTGGGATATAACCTGATATAACCTGATACAGAGAGGTGGGATATAACCTGATACAACAACATTGTAACTTCAAGACCAGACAACCTGTGTTAATCTCTTTTGCTATTGGTTACTCCTGTGTTAATGTCTCTTCCTATTGGTCCTTTCTCCCCCTATCAGAACCAGTTATCAGGTAACCTGCTGAGGAAGTTTAAGAACAGTAATGGATGGCAGAAACTCTGGGTGGTCTTCACCAACTTCAGCCTGTTCTTCTACAAGTCACATCAGGTAAGGACTCTAACCTAAACCTAACTCTAACCTAAACCTAACTCTGGGTGGTCTTCACCAACTTCTTCTACAAGTCACATCAGGTAAGGACTCTAAACTAACTCTAAACATACATCTAACCCTAACCTAAAACTAACTAGTATTTATTATGGGATGCAGTAGTCTAAAGGTCATCTCTGTTCCCTATAGGATGACTACCCTCTGGCCAGCCTCCCGTTGCTAGGCTACTCGTTGACGGTTCCCGCGGAGACAGAGAACATCCAGAAGGACTACGTTTTCAAGCTCCACTTCAAGTCTCATGTGTACTACTTCAGATCAGAGAGCCAGTACACCTTCCAGAGGTCAGTTCCCTTGGCAACCTGTTGTGTGGTGTTTGGTTGTGTTGTCACTTCAAGTCTCATGTACTACTTCAGATCAGAGAGCCAGTACACCTTCCAGAGGTCAGTTCCCTTGGCAACCTGTTGTGTGGTGTTATCTTCAGTAGTGTGGTAGTGTAGTGTTGTCTTCAGTAGTGTGGTGTTGTCTTGTCTTCAGTAGTGTGGTGTTGTCTTGTTGTCTTCAGTAGTGTGGTGTTGTCTTGTTGTCTTCAGTAGTGTGGTGTTGTCTTCAGTAGTGTTGTGTTGTCTTGTTGTCTTTAGTAGTGTTGTGTTGTCTTGTTGTCTTTAGTAGTGTTGTCTTCAGTAGTGTGGTGTTGTCTTGTTGTCTTCAGTGGTGTTGTCTTGTGGTGGTGTCTTGTTGTCTTTAGTAGTGTTGTGTTGTCTTGTTGTCTTTAGTGGTGTTGTCTTGTTGTCTTTAGTAGTGTTGTGTTGTCTTGTTGTCTTTTGTAGTGTTGTCTTCAGTAGTGTGGTGTTGTCTTGTTGTCTTCAGTGGTGTTGTCTTGTGGTGGTGTCTTGTTGTCTTTAGTAGTGTTGTGTTGTCTTGTTGTCTTTAGTAGTGTTGTGTTGTCTTGTCTTTTGTAGTGTTGTCTTCAGTAGTGTGGTGTTGTCTTGTTGTCTTCAGTGGTGTTGTCTTCAGTAGTGTGGTGTTGTCTTCAGTAGTGTGGTGTTGTCTTCAGTAGTGTGGTGTTGTCTTCAGTAGTGTGGTGTTGTCTTCAGTTGTGTGGTGTTGTCTTCAGTAGTGTGGTGTTGTCTTCAGTAGTGTGGTATTGTCTTCAGTAGTGTGGTGTTGTCTTCAGTAGTGTTGTGTTGTCTTGTTGTCTTTAGTAGTGTGGTGTTGTCTTTAGTAGTGTGGTGTTGTCTTGTTGTCTTCAGTAGTGTGGTGTTGTCTTCAGTGGTGTGGTGTTGTCTTCAGTGGTGTTGTCTTCAGTAGTGTGGTGTTGTCTTCAGTAGTGTGGTGTTGTCTTCAGTGGTGTTGTGTTTTCAGTAGTGTGGTGTTGTCTTGTAGTCTTCAGTAGTGTGGTGTTGTTTTCAGTAGTGTGGTGTGTTCTTGTTGTCTTCAGTAGTGTGGTGTTGTCTTCAGTGGTGTGGTGTTGTCTTCAGTGGTGTTGTCTTCAGTAGTGTGGTGTTGGCTTCAGTAGTGTGGTGTTGTCTTCAGTGGTGTTGTCTTCAGTAGTGTGGTGTTGTCTTGTAGTCTTCAGTAGTGTGGTGTTGTCTTGTTGTCTTCAGTGGTGTTGTCTTCAGTGGTGTTGTCTTCAGTAGTGTGGTGTTGTTTTCAGTAGTGTGGTGTTGTCTTCAGTAGTGTGGTGTTGTCTTCAGTAGTGTGGTGTTGTCTTCAGTGGTGTGGTGTTGTCTTCAGTGGTGTTGTCTTCAGTAGTGTGGTGTTGTCTTCAGTAGTGTGGTGTTGTTTTCAGTAGTGTGGTGTTGTCTTGTTGTCTTCAGTAGTATGGTGTTGTCTTGTTGTCTTCAGTGGTGTTGTCTTCAGTAGTGTTGTGTTGTCTTGTTGTCTTCAGTAGCGTGGTGTTGACTTCAGTAGTGTTGTGTTGTCTTGTTGTCTTCAGTAGTGCTGTGTTGTGTTGTCTTCAGTAGTGTGGTGTTGTCTTCAGTAGTGTGGTGTTGTCTTCAGTAGTGTGGTATTGTCTTCAGTGGTGTTGTCTTCAGTAGTGTGGTGTTGTCTTCAGTAGTGTGGTGTTGTCTTCAGTAGTGTGGTGTTGTCTTCAGTAGTGTGGTGTTGTCTTCAGTGGTGTTGTCTTCAGTAGTGTGGTGTTGTCTTGTTGTCTTTAGTAGTGTGGTGTTGTCTTGTTGTCTTCAGTAGTGTGGTGTTGTCTTCAGTGGTGTGGTGTTGTCTTCAGTGGTGTTGTCTTCAGTAGTGTGGTGTTGTCTTCAGTGGTGTTGTCTTCAGTAGTGTGGTGTTGTCTTCAGTGGTGTGGTGTTGTCTTCAGTGGTGTTGTCTTCAGTAGTGTGGTGTTGTCTTCAGTGGTGTTGTGTTGTTTTCAGTAGTGTGGTGTTGTCTTGTAGTCTTCAGTAGTGTGGTGTTGTTTTCAGTAGTGTGGTGTGTTCTTGTTGTCTTCAGTAGTGTGGTGTTGTCTTCAGTAGTGTGGTGTTGTCTTCAGTAGTGTGGTGTTGTCTTCAGTAGTGTGGTGTTGTCTTCAGTGGTGTGGTGTTGTCTTCAGTGGTGTTGTCTTCAGTGGTGTTGTCTTCAGTAGTGTGGTGTTGTCTTCAGTGGTGTTGTGTTGTTTTCAGTAGTGTGGTGTTGTCTTGTAGTCTTCAGTAGTGTTGTATTGTTTTCAGTAGTGTGGTGTTGTCTTGTTGTCTTCAGTAGTATGGTGTTGCCTTGTTGTCTTCAGTGGTGTTGTCTTCAGTAGTGTTGTGTTGTCTTGTTGTCTTCAGTAGCGTGGTGTTGTCTTCAGTAGTGTTGTGTTGTCTTGTTGTCTTCAGTAGTGCTGTGTTGTCTTGTCTTCAGTAGTGTGGTGTTTTCTTCAGTAGTGTGGTGTTGTCTTGTGGTGGTGTCTTCAGTAGCGTGGTGTTGTCTTTAGTAGTGTTGTGTTGTCTTGTTGTCTTCAGTAGTGTGGTGTTGTCTTGTCTTCAGTAGTGTTGTCTTCAGTAGTGTGGTGTTGTCTTGTTGTGTTCAGTAGCGTGGTGTTGTCTTGTTGTCTTCAGTGGTGTTGTCTTCAGTAGTGTTGTGTTGTCTTGTTGTCTTCAGTGGTGTGGTGTTGTCTTGTTGTCTTCAGTGGTGTTGTCTTCAGTAGTGTTGTGTTTTCTTGTCTTCAGTAGTGTGGTGGTGTCTTCAGTGGTGTTGTCTTCAGCAGTGTGGTGTTGTCTTCAGCAGTGTGGTGTTGTCTTCAGCAGTGTGGTGTTGTCTTCAGCAGTGTGGTGTTGTCTTCAGCAGTGTGGTGTTGTCTTCAGCAGTGTGGTGTTGTCTTCAGTAGTGTGGTGTTGTCTTCAGTAGTGTGGTGTTGTCTTCAGTAGTGTGGTGTTGTCTTCAGTGGTGTTGTGTTCTTTTCAGTAGTGTGGTGTTGTCTTCAGTGGTGTTGTCTTCAGTAGTGTGGTGTTGTTTTCAGTAGTGTGGTGTTGTCTTGTAGTCTTCAGTAGTGTGGTGTTTTCAGTAGTGTGGTGTTTTGAGTAGTGTGGTGTGTTCTTGTTGTCTTCAGTAGTGTGGTGTTGTCTTCAGTAGTGTGGTGTTGTCTTCAGTAGTGTGGTGTTGTCTTCAGTAGTGTGGTGTTGTCTTCAGTAGTGTGGTATTGTCTTCAGTAGTGTGGTGTTGTCTTCAGTAGTGTTGTGTTGTCTTGTTGTCTTTAGTAGTGTGGTGTTGTCTTGTTGTCTTCAGTAGTGTGGTGTTGTCTTCAGTGGTGTGGTGTTGTCTTCAGTGGTGTTGTCTTCAGTAGTGTGATGTTGTCTTCAGTAGTGTGGTGTTGTCTTGTAGTCTTCAGTAGTGTGGTGTTGTTTTCAGTAGTGTGGTGTGTTCATGTTGTCTTCAGTAGTGTGGTGTTGTCTTCAGTGGTGTTGTCTTCAGTGGTGTTGTCTTCAGTGGTGTTGTCTTCAGTGGTGTGGTGTTGGCTTCAGTAGTGTGGTGTTGTCTTCAGTGGTGTTGTCTTCAGTAGTGTGGTGTTGTCTTGTAGTCTTCAGTAGTGTGGTGTTGTTTTCAGTAGTGTGGTGTTGTCTTGTTGTCTTCAGTGGTGTTGTCTTCAGTGGTGTTGTCTTCAGTGGTGTTGTCTTCAGTAGTGTGGTGTTGTCTTCAGTAGTGTGGTGTTGTCTTCAGTAGTGTGGTGTTGTCTTCAGTAGTGTGGTGTTGTCTTCAGTAGTGTGGTGTTGTTTTCAGTAGTGTGGTGTTGTCTTGTAGTCTTCAGTAGTGTGGTGTTGTCTTGTAGTCTTCAGTAGTGTGGTGTTGTCTTGTTGTCTTCAGTAGTATGGTGTTGTCTTGTTGTCTTCAGTGGTGTTGTCTTCAGTAGTGTTGTGTTGTCTTGTTGTCTTCAGTAGCGTGGTGTTGTCTTCAGTAGTGTTGTGTTGTCTTGTTGTCTTCAGTAGTGCTGTGTTGTCTTGGTGTCTTCAGTAGTGTGGTGTTGTCTTCTGGTGTTGTCTTCAGTAGTGTGGTGTTGTCTTCAGTAGTGTGGTGTTGTCTTCAGTAGTGTGGTGTTGTCTTCAGTAGTGTGGTGTTGTTTTCAGTAGTGTGGTGTTGTCTTCAGTAGTGTGGTGTTGTCTTCAGTAGTGTGGTATTGTCTTCAGTGGTGTTGTGTTGTCTTTAGTAGTGTGGTGTTGTCTTGTTGTCTTCAGTAGTGTGGTGTTGTCTTCAGTAGTGTGGTGTTGTCTTCAGTGGTGTTGTCTTCAGTAGTGTGGTGTTGTCTTCAGTGGTGTTGTCTTCAGTGGTGTTGTCTTCAGTAGTGTGGTGTTGTCTTCAGTGGTGTTGTCTTCAGTAGTGTGGTGTTGTCTTCAGTAGTGTGGCGTTGTCTTCAGTGGTGTTGTGTTGTTTTCAGTAGTGTGGTGTTGTTTTCAGTAGTGTGGTGTGTTCTTGTTGTCTTCAGTAGTGTGGTGTTGTCTTCAGTAGTGTGGTGTTGTCTTGTAGTCTTCAGTAGTGTGGTGTTGTTTTCAGTAGTGTGGTGTGTTCTTGTTGTCTTCAGTAGTGTGGTGTTGTCTTCAGTGGTGTGGTGTTGTCTTCAGTGGTGTGGTGTTGTCTTCAGTGGTGTTGTCTTCAGTGGTGTTGTCTTCAGTGGTGTTGTCTTCAGTAGTGTGGTGTTTGCTTCAGTAGTGTGGTGTTGTCTTGTAGTCTTCAGTAGTGTTGTGTTGTCTTCAGTAGTGCTGTGTTGTCTTGTCTTCAGTAGTGTGGTGTTTTCTTCAGTAGTGTGATGTTGTCTTGTGGTGGTGTCTTCAGTAGTGTGGTGTTGTCTTGTTGTCTTTAGTAGTGTGGTGTTGTCTTGTTGTCTTCAGTAGTGTGGTGTTGTCTTCAGTGGTGTGGTGTTGTCTTCAGTGGTGTTGTCTTCAGTAGTGTGGTGTTGTCTTCAGTGGTGTTGTCTTCAGTAGTGTGGTGTTGTCTTCAGTGGTGTGGTGTTGTCTTCAGTGGTGTTGTCTTCAGTAGTGTGGTGTTGTCTTCAGTGGTGTTGTCTTCAGTAGTGTGGTGTTGTCTTCAGTGGTTTTGTGTTGTTTTCAGTAGTGTGGTGTTGTCTTGTAGTCTTCAGTAGTGTGGTGTTGTTTTCAGTAGTGTGGTGTGTTCTTGTTGTCTTCAGTAGTGTGGTGTTGTCTTCAGTAGTGTGGTGTTGTCTTCAGTAGTGTGGTGTTGTCTTCAGTGGTGTGGTGTTGTCTTCAGTGGTGTGGTGTTGTCTTCAGTGGTGTTGTCTTCAGTGGTGTTGTCTTCAGTGGTGTTGTCTTCAGTAGTGTGGTGTTGTCTTCAGTGGTGTTGTGTTGTTTTCAGTAGTGTGGTGTTGTCTTGTAGTCTTCAGTAGTGTTGTGTTGTTTTCAGTAGTGTGGTGTTGTCTTGTTGTCTTCAGTAGTATGGTGTTGCCTTGTTGTCTTCAGTGGTGTTGTCTTCAGTAGTGTTGTGTTGTCTTGTTGTCTTCAGTAGCGTGGTGTTGTCTTCAGTAGTGTTGTGTTGTCTTGTTGTCTTCAGTAGTGCTGTGTTGTCTTGTCTTCAGTAGTGTGGTGTTTTCTTCAGTAGTGTGGTGTTGTCTTGTGGTGGTGTCTTCAGTAGCGTGGTGTTGTCTTTAGTAGTGTTGTGTTGTCTTGTTGTCTTCAGTAGTGTGGTGTTGTCTTGTCTTCAGTAGTGTTGTCTTCAGTAATGTGGTGTTGTCTTGTTGTGTTCAGTAGCGTGGTGTTGTCTTGTTGTCTTCAGTGGTGTTGTCTTCAGTAGTGTTGTGTTGTCTTGTTGTCTTCAGTGGTGTGGTGTTGTCTTGTTGTCTTCAGTGGTGTTGTCTTCAGTAGTGTTGTGTTTTCTTGTCTTCAGTAGTGTGGTGGTGTCTTCAGTGGTGTTGTCTTCAGCAGTGTGGTGTTGTCTTCAGCAGTGTGGTGTTGTCTTCAGCAGTGTGGTGTTGTCTTCAGCAGTGTGGTGTTGTCTTCAGCAGTGTGGTGTTGTCTTCAGCAGTGTGGTGTTGTTTTCAGCAGTGTGGTGTTGTCTTCAGTAGTGTGGTGTTGTCTTCAGTAGTGTGGTGTTGTCTTCAGTGGTGTTGTGTTCTTTTCAGTAGTGTGGTGTTGTCTTCAGTGGTGTTGTCTTCAGTAGTGTGGTGTTGTTTTCAGTAGTGTGGTGTTGTCTTGTAGTCTTCAGTAGTGTGGTGTTTTCAGTAGTGTGGTGTTTTGAGTAGTGTGGTGTGTTCTTGTTGTCTTCAGTAGTGTGGTGTTGTCTTCAGTAGTGTGGTGTTGTCTTCAGTTGTGTGGTGTTGTCTTCAGTAGTGTGGTGTTGTCTTCAGTAGTGTGGTATTGTCTTCAGTAGTGTGGTGTTGTCTTCAGTAGTGTTGTGTTGTCTTGTTGTCTTTAGTAGTGTGGTGTTGTCTTGTTGTCTTCAGTAGTGTGGTGTTGTCTTCAGTGGTGTGGTGTTGTCTTCAGTGGTGTTGTCTTCAGTAGTGTGATGTTGTCTTCAGTAGTGTGGTGTTGTCTTCAGTAGTGTGGTGTTGTCTTCAGTGGTGTTGTGTTTTCAGTAGTGTGGTGTTGTCTTCAGTAGTGTGGTGTTGTCTTCAGTGGTGTTGTGTTTTCAGTAGTGTGGTGTTGTCTTGTAGTCTTCAGTAGTGTGGTGTTGTTTTCAGTAGTGTGGTGTGTTCATGTTGTCTTCAGTAGTGTGGTGTTGTCTTGTTGTCTTCAGTAGCATGGTGTTGTCTTCAGTAGTGTTGTGTTGCCTTGTTGTCTTCAGTGGTGTTGTCTTCAGTAGTGTTGTGTTGTCTTGTTGTCTTCAGTAGCATGGTGTTGTCTTCAGTAGTGTTGTGTTGTCTTGTTGTCTTCAGTAGTGCTGTGTTGTCTTGTCTTCAGTAGTGTGGTGTTTTCTTCAGTAGTGTGGTGTTGTCTTGTGGTGGTGTCTTCAGTAGTGTGGTGTTGTCTTGTTGTCTTTAGTAGTGTGGTGTTGTCTTGTTGTCTTCAGTAGTGTGGTGTTGTCTTCAGTGGTGTGGTGTTGTCTTCAGTGGTGTTGTCTTCAGTAGTGTGGTGTTGTCTTCAGTGGTGTTGTCTTCAGTAGTGTGGTGTTGTCTTCAGTGGTGTGGTGTTGTCTTCAGTGGTGTTGTCTTCAGTAGTGTGGTGTTGTCTTCAGTGGTGTTGTCTTCAGTAGTGTGGTGTTGTCTTCAGTGGTGTTGTGTTGTTTTCAGTAGTGTGGTGTTGTCTTGTAGTCTTCAGTAGTGTGGTGTTGTTTTCAGTAGTGTGGTGTGTTCTTGTTGTCTTCAGTAGTGTGGTGTTGTCTTCAGTAGTGTGGTGTTGTCTTCAGTAGTGTGGTGTTGTCTTCAGTGGTGTGGTGTTGTCTTCAGTGGTGTGGTGTTGTCTTCAGTGGTGTTGTCTTCAGTGGTGTTGTCTTCAGTGGTGTTGTCTTCAGTAGTGTGGTGTTGTCTTCAGTGGTGTTGTGTTGTTTTCAGTAGTGTGGTGTTGTCTTGTAGTCTTCAGTAGTGTTGTGTTGTTTTCAGTAGTGTGGTGTTGTCTTGTTGTCTTCAGTAGTATGGTGTTGCCTTGTTGTCTTCAGTGGTGTTGTCTTCAGTAGTGTTGTGTTGTCTTGTTGTCTTCAGTAGCGTGGTGTTGTCTTCAGTAGTGTTGTGTTGTCTTGTTGTCTTCAGTAGTGCTGTGTTGTCTTGTCTTCAGTAGTGTGGTGTTTTCTTCAGTAGTGTGGTGTTGTCTTGTGGTGGTGTCTTCAGTAGCGTGGTGTTGTCTTTAGTAGTGTTGTGTTGTCTTGTTGTCTTCAGTAGTGTGGTGTTGTCTTGTCTTCAGTAGTGTTGTCTTCAGTAGTGTGGTGTTGTCTTGTTGTGTTCAGTAGCGTGGTGTTGTCTTGTTGTCTTCAGTGGTGTTGTCTTCAGTAGTGTTGTGTTGTCTTGTTGTCTTCAGTGGTGTGGTGTTGTCTTGTTGTCTTCAGTGGTGTTGTCTTCAGTAGTGTTGTGTTTTCTTGTCTTCAGTAGTGTGGTGGTGTCTTCAGTGGTGTTGTCTTCAGCAGTGTGGTGTTGTCTTCAGCAGTGTGGTGTTGTCTTCAGCAGTGTGGTGTTGTCTTCAGCAGTGTGGTGTTGTCTTCAGCAGTGTGGTGTTGTTTTCAGCAGTGTCGTGTTGTCTTCAGTAGTGTGGTGTTGTCTTCAGTAGTGTGGTGTTGTCTTCAGTAGTGTGGTGTTGTCTTCAGTGGTGTTGTGTTCTTTTCAGTAGTGTGGTGTTGTCTTCAGTGGTGTTGTCTTCAGTAGTGTGGTGTTGTTTTCAGTAGTGTGGTGTTGTCTTGTAGTCTTCAGTAGTGTGGTGTTTTCAGTAGTGTGGTGTTTTGAGTAGTGTGGTGTGTTCTTGTTGTCTTCAGTAGTGTGGTGTTGTCTTCAGTAGTGTGGTGTTGTCTTCAGTTGTGTGGTGTTGTCTTCAGTAGTGTGGTGTTGTCTTCAGTAGTGTGGTATTGTCTTCAGTAGTGTGGTGTTGTCTTCAGTAGTGTTGTGTTGTCTTGTTGTCTTTAGTAGTGTGGTGTTGTCTTGTTGTCTTCAGTAGTGTGGTGTTGTCTTCAGTGGTGTGGTGTTGTCTTCAGTGGTGTTGTCTTCAGTAGTGTGATGTTGTCTTCAGTAGTGTGGTGTTGTCTTCAGTAGTGTTGTGTTTTCAGTAGTGTGGTGTTGTCTTCAGTAGTGTGGTGTTGTCTTCAGTGGTGTTGTGTTTTCAGTAGTGTGGTGTTGTCTTGTAGTCTTCAGTAGTGTGGTGTTGTTTTCAGTAGTGTGGTGTGTTCATGTTGTCTTCAGTAGTGTGGTGTTGTCTTCAGTGGTGTTGTCTTCAGTGGTGTTGTCTTCAGTGGTGTTGTCTTCAGTGGTGTGGTGTTGGCTTCAGTAGTGTGGTGTTGTCTTCAGTAGTGTGGTGTTGTCTTGTAGTCTTCAGTAGTGTGGTGTTGTTTTCAGTAGTGTGGTGTTGTCTTGTTGTCTTCAGTGGTGTTGTCTTCAGTGGTGTTGTCTTCAGTGGTGTTGTCTTCAGTAGTGTGGTGTTGTCTTCAGTAGTGTGGTGTTGTCTTCAGTAGTGTGGTGTTGTCTTCAGTAGTGTGGTGTTGTCTTGTAGTCTTCAGTAGTGTGGTGTTGTCTTGTTGTCTTCAGTAGTATGGTGTTGTCTTGTTGTCTTCAGTGGTGTTGTCTTCAGTAGTGTTGTGTTGTCTTGTTGTCTTCAGTAGCGTGGTGTTGTCTTCAGTAGTGTTGTGTTGTCTTGTTGTCTTCAGTAGTGCTGTGTTGTCTTGGTGTCTTCAGTAGTGTGGTGTTTTCTTCAGTAGTGTGGTGTTGTCTTCTGGTGTTGTCTTCAGTAGTGTGGTGTTGTCTTCAGTAGTGTGGTGTTGTCTTCAGTAGTGTGGTGTTGTCTTCAGTAGTGTGGTGTTGTTTTCAGTAGTGTGGTGTTGTCTTCAGTAGTGTGGTGTTGTCTTCAGTAGTGTGGTATTGTCTTCAGTGGTGTTGTGTTGTCTTTAGTAGTGTGGTGTTGTCTTGTTGTCTTCAGTAGTGTGGTGTTGTCTTCAGTAGTGTGGTGTTGTCTTCAGTGGTGTTGTCTTCAGTAGTGTGGTGTTGTCTTCAGTGGTGTTGTCTTCAGTGGTGTTGTGTTGTCTTTAGTAGTGTGGTGTTGTCTTGTTGTCTTCAGTAGTGTGGTGTTGTCTTCAGTAGTGTGGTGTTGTCTTCAGTGGTGTTGTCTTCAGTAGTGTGGTGTTGTCTTCAGTGGTGTTGTGTTGTTTTCAGTAGTGTGGTGTTGTCTTGTAGTCTTCAGTAGTGTGGTGTTGTTTTCAGTAGTGTGGTGTGTTCTTGTTGTCTTCAGTAGTGTGGTGTTGTCTTCAGTGGTGTGGTGTTGTCTTCAGTGGTGTGGTGTTGTCTTCAGTGGTGTTGTCTTCAGTGGTGTTGTCTTCAGTAGTGTGGTGTTTGCTTCAGTAGTGTGGTGTTGTCTTGTAGTCTTCAGTAGTGTTGTGTTGTTTTCAGTAGTGTGGTGTTGTCTTGTTGTCTTCAGTAGTATGGTGTTGCCTTGTTGTCTTCAGTGGTGTTGTCTTCAGTAGTGTTGTGTTGTCTTGTTGTCTTCAGTAGCATGGTGTTGTCTTCAGTAGTGTTGTGTTGTCTTGTTGTCTTCAGTAGTGCTGTGTTGTCTTGTCTTCAGTAGTGTGGTGTTTTCTTCAGTAGTGTGGTGTTGTCTTGTGGTGGTGTCTTCAGTAGTGTGGTGTTGTCTTGTTGTCTTTAGTAGTGTGGTGTTGTCTTGTTGTCTTCAGTAGTGTGGTGTTGTCTTCAGTGGTGTGGTGTTGTCTTCAGTGGTGTTGTCTTCAGTAGTGTGGTGTTGTCTTCAGTGGTGTTGTCTTCAGTAGTGTGGTGTTGTCTTCAGTGGTGTGGTGTTGTCTTCAGTGGTGTTGTCTTCAGTAGTGTGGTGTTGTCTTCAGTGGTGTTGTCTTCAGTAGTGTGGTGTTGTCTTCAGTGGTGTTGTGTTGTTTTCAGTAGTGTGGTGTTGTCTTGTAGTCTTCAGTAGTGTGGTGTTGTTTTCAGTAGTGTGGTGTGTTCTTGTTGTCTTCAGTAGTGTGGTGTTGTCTTCAGTAGTGTGGTGTTGTCTTCAGTAGTGTGGTGTTGTCTTCAGTGGTGTGGTGTTGTCTTCAGTGGTGTGGTGTTGTCTTCAGTGGTGTTGTCTTCAGTGGTGTTGTCTTCAGTGGTGTTGTCTTCAGTAGTGTGGTGTTGTCTTCAGTGGTGTTGTGTTGTTTTCAGTAGTGTGGTGTTGTCTTGTAGTCTTCAGTAGTGTTGTGTTGTTTTCAGTAGTGTGGTGTTGTCTTGTTGTCTTCAGTAGTATGGTGTTGCCTTGTTGTCTTCAGTGGTGTTGTCTTCAGTAGTGTTGTGTTGTCTTGTTGTCTTCAGTAGCGTGGTGTTGTCTTCAGTAGTGTTGTGTTGTCTTGTTGTCTTCAGTAGTGCTGTGTTGTCTTGTCTTCAGTAGTGTGGTGTTTTCTTCAGTAGTGTGGTGTTGTCTTGTGGTGGTGTCTTCAGTAGCGTGGTGTTGTCTTTAGTAGTGTTGTGTTGTCTTGTTGTCTTCAGTAGTGTGGTGTTGTCTTGTCTTCAGTAGTGTTGTCTTCAGTAGTGTGGTGTTGTCTTGTTGTGTTCAGTAGCGTGGTGTTGTCTTGTTGTCTTCAGTGGTGTTGTCTTCAGTAGTGTTGTGTTGTCTTGTTGTCTTCAGTGGTGTGGTGTTGTCTTGTTGTCTTCAGTGGTGTTGTCTTCAGTAGTGTTGTGTTTTCTTGTCTTCAGTAGTGTGGTGGTGTCTTCAGTGGTGTTGTCTTCAGCAGTGTGGTGTTGTCTTCAGCAGTGTGGTGTTGTCTTCAGCAGTGTGGTGTTGTCTTCAGCAGTGTGGTGTTGTCTTCAGCAGTGTGGTGTTGTCTTCAGCAGTGTGGTGTTGTCTTCAGCAGTGTGGTGTTGTCTTCAGCAGTGTGGTTGTCTTCAGCAGTGTCGTGTTGTCTTCAGTAGTGTGGTGTTGTCTTCAGTAGTGTGGTGTTGTCTTCAGTAGTGTGGTGTTGTCTTCAGTGGTGTTGTGTTCTTTCAGTAGTGTGGTGTTGTCTTCAGTGGTGTTGTCTTCAGTAGTGTGGTGTTGTTTTCAGTAGTGTGGTGTTGTCTTGTAGTCTTCAGTAGTGGTGTTTTCAGTAGTGTGGTGTTTTGAGTAGTGTGGTGTGTTCTTGTTGTCTTCAGTAGTGTGGTGTTGTCTTCAGTAGTGTGGTGTTGTCTTCAGTTGTGTGGTGTTGTCTTCAGTAGTGTGGTGTTGTCTTCAGTAGTGTGGTGTTGTCTTCAGTAGTGTTGTGTTGTCTTGTTGTCTTTAGTAGTGTGGTGTTGTCTTGTTGTCTTCAGTAGTGTGGTGTTGTCTTCAGTGGTGTGGTGTTGTCTTCAGTGGTGTTGTCTTCAGTAGTGTGATGTTGTCTTCAGTAGTGTGGTGTTGTCTTCAGTAGTGTGGTGTTGTCTTCAGTGGTGTTGTGTTTTCAGTAGTGTGGTGTTGTCTTGTAGTCTTCAGTAGTGTGGTGTTGTTTTCAGTAGTGTGGTGTGTTCATGTTGTCTTCAGTAGTGTGGTGTTGTCTTCAGTGGTGTTGTCTTCAGTGGTGTTGTCTTCAGTGGTGTTGTCTTCAGTGGTGTGGTGTTGGCTTCAGTAGTGTGGTGTTGTCTTCAGTGGTGTTGTCTTCAGTAGTGTGGTGTTGTCTTGTAGTCTTCAGTAGTGTGGTGTTGTTTTCAGTAGTGTGTTGTCTTGTTGTCTTCGGTGGTGTTGTCTTCAGTGGTGTTGTCTTCAGTAGTGTGGTGTTGTCTTGTTGTCTTCAGTAGCGTGGTGTTGTCTTCAGTAGTGTTGTGTTGTCTTGTTGTCTTCAGTAGTGCTGTGTTGTCTTGTCTTCAGTAGTGTGGTGTTTTCTTCAGTAGTGTGGTGTTGTCTTGTGGTGGTGTCTTCAGTAGCGTGGTGTTGTCTTTAGTAGTGTTGTGTTGTCTTGTTGTCTTCAGTAGTGTTGTCTTCAGTAGTGTGGTGTTGTCTTGTTGTGTTCAGTAGCGTGGTGTTGTCTTGTTGTCTTCAGTGGTGTTGTCTTCAGTAGTGTTGTGTTGTCTTGTTGTCTTCAGTGGTGTGGTGTTGTCTTGTTGTCTTCAGTGGTGTTGTCTTCAGTAGTGTTGTGTTTTCTTGTCTTCAGTAGTGTGGTGGTGTCTTCAGTGGTGTTGTCTTCAGCAGTGTGGTGTTGTCTTCAGCAGTGTGGTGTTGTCTTCAGCAGTGTGGTGTTGTCTTCAGCAGTGTGGTGTTGTCTTCAGCAGTGTGGTGTTGTCTTCAGCAGTGTCGTGTTGTCTTCAGTAGTGTGGTGTTGTCTTCAGTAGTGTGGTGTTGTCTTCAGTAGTGTGGTGTTGTCTTCAGTGGTGTTGTGTTCTTTTCAGTAGTGTGGTGTTGTCTTCAGTGGTGTTGTCTTCAGTAGTGTGGTGTTGTTTTCAGTAGTGTGGTGTTGTCTTGTAGTCTTCAGTAGTGTGGTGTTTTCAGTAGTGTGGTGTTTTGAGTAGTGTGGTGTGTTCTTGTTGTCTTCAGTAGTGTGGTGTTGTCTTCAGTAGTGTGGTGTTGTCTTCAGTTGTGTGGTGTTGTCTTCAGTAGTGTGGTATTGTCTTCAGTAGTGTGGTGTTGTCTTCAGTAGTGTTGTGTTGTCTTGTTGTCTTTAGTAGTGTGGTGTTGTCTTGTTGTCTTCAGTAGTGTGGTGTTGTCTTCAGTGGTGTGGTGTTGTCTTCAGTGGTGTTGTCTTCAGTAGTGTGATGTTGTCTTCAGTAGTGTGGTGTTGTCTTCAGTAGTGTGGTGTTGTCTTCAGTGGTGTTGTGTTTTCAGTGTTGTCTTCAGTAGTGTGGTGTTGTCTTCAGTGGTGTTGTCTTCAGTGGTGTTGTCTTCAGTGGTGTTGTCTTCAGTGGTGTGGTGTTGGCTTCAGTAGTGTGGTGTTGTCTTCAGTGGTGTTGTCTTCAGTAGTGTGGTGTTGTCTTGTAGTCTTCAGTAGTGTGGTGTTGTTTTCAGTAGTGTGGTGTTGTCTTGTTGTCTTCAGTGGTGTTGTCTTCAGTGGTGTTGTCTTCAGTGGTGTTGTCTTCAGTGGTGTTGTCTTCAGTAGTGTGGTGTTGTCTTCAGTAGTGTGGTGTTGTCTTCAGTAGTGTGGTGTTGTCTTCAGTAGTGTGGTGTTGTCTTCAGTAGTGTGGTGTTGTCTTCAGTAGTGTGGTGTTGTCTTGTAGTCTTCAGTAGTGTGGTGTTGTCTTGTTGTCTTCAGTAGTATGGTGTTGTCTTGTTGTCTTCAGTGGTGTTGTCTTCAGTAGTGTTGTGTTGTCTTGTTGTCTTCAGTAGCGTGGTGTTGTCTTCAGTAGTGTTGTGTTGTCTTGTTGTCTTCAGTAGTGCTGTGTTGTCTTGGTGTCTTCAGTAGTGTGGTGTTTTCTTCAGTAGTGTGGTGTTGTCTTCTGGTGTTGTCTTCAGTAGTGTGGTGTTGTCTTCAGTAGTGTGGTGTTGTCTTCAGTAGTGTGGTGTTGTTTTCAGTAGTGTGGTGTTGTCTTCAGTAGTGTGGTGTTGTCTTCAGTAGTGTGGTGTTGTCTTCAGTGGTGTTGTGTTGTCTTTAGTAGTGTGGTGTTGTCTTGTTGTCTTCAGTAGTGTGGTGTTGTCTTCAGTAGTGTGGTGTTGTCTTCAGTGGTGTGGTGTTGTCTTCAGTGGTGTTGTCTTCAGTAGTGTGGTGTTGTCTTCAGTGGTGTGGTGTTGTCTTCAGTGGTGTTGTCTTCAGTAGTGTGGTGTTGTCTTCAGTAGTGTGGTGTTGTCTTCAGTGGTGTTGTGTTGTTTTCAGTAGTGTGGTGTTGTCTTGTAGTCTTCAGTAGTGTGGTGTTGTTTTCAGTAGTGTGGTGTGTTCTTGTTGTCTTCAGTAGTGTGGTGTTGTCTTCAGTGGTGTGGTGTTGTCTTCAGTGGTGTGGTGTTGTCTTCAGTGGTGTTGTCTTCAGTGGTGTTGTCTTCAGTAGTGTGGTGTTTGCTTCAGTAGTGTGGTGTTGTCTTGTAGTCTTCAGTAGTGTTGTGTTGTCTTCAGTAGTATGGTGTTGCCTTGTTGTCTTCAGTGGTGTTGTCTTCAGTAGTGTTGTGTTGTCTTGTTGTCTTCAGTAGCGTGGTGTTGTCTTCAGTAGTGTTGTGTTGTCTTGTTGTCTTCAGTAGTGCTGTGTTGTCTTGTCTTCAGTAGTGTGGTGTTTTCTTCAGTAGTGTGGTGTTGTCTTGTGGTGGTGTCTTCAGTAGCGTGGTGTTGTCTTTAGTAGTGTTGTGTTGTCTTGTTGTCTTCAGTAGTGTGGTGTTGTCTTGTCTTCAGTAGTGTTGTCTTCAGTAGTGTGGTGTTGTCTTGTTGTGTTCAGTAGCGTGGTGTTGTCTTGTTGTCTTCAGTGGTGTTGTCTTCAGTAGTGTTGTGTTGTCGTGGTGTGGTGTTGTCTTGTTGTCTTCAGTGGTGTTGTCTTCAGTAGTGTTGTGTTGTCTTGTTGTGTTCAGTAGCGTGGTGTTGTCTTGTTGTCTTCAGTGGTGTTGTGTTGTCTTCAGTGGTGTTGTCTTCAGTAGTGTTGTGTTTTCTTGTCTTCAGTAGTGTGGTGGTGTCTTCAGTGGTGTTGTCTTCAGCAGTGTGGTGTTGTCTTCAGCAGTGTGGTGTTGTCTTCAGCAGTGTGGTGTTGTCTTCAGTAGTGTGGTGTTGTCTTCAGCAGTGTGGTGTTGTCTTCAGTAGTGTGGTGTTGTCTTCAGTGGTGTTGTGTTCTTTTCAGTAGTGTGGTGTTGTCTTCAGTGGTGTTGTCTTCAGTAGTGTGGTGTTGTTTTCAGTAGTGTGGTGTTGTCTTGTAGTCTTCAGTAGTGTGGTGTTTTCAGTAGTGTGGTGTTGTCTTGTAGTCTTCAGTAGTGTGGTGTTTTGAGTAGTGTGGTGTGTTCTTGTTGTCTTCAGTAGTGTGGTGTCTTCAGTGGTGTTGTCTTCAGTAGTGTGGTGTTGTCTTCAGTGGTGTTGTCTTCAGTAGTGTGGTGTTGTCTTCAGTGGTGTTGTGTTCTTTTCAGTAGTGTGGTGTTGTTTTCAGTAGTGTGGTGTTGTCTTGTAGTCTTCAGTAGTGTGGTGTTTTCAGTAGTGTGGTGTGTTCGTGTTGTCTTCAGTAGTGTGGTGTTGTCTTCAGTGGTGTTGTCTTCAGTGGTGTTGTCTTCAGTAGTGTGGTGTTGTCTTCAGTAGTGTGGTGTTGTCTTCAGTGGTGTTGTCTTCAGTAGTGTTATAAAAAAGTATTATTTACCTCAGATCTGTAATCCTCCAAGAAGCTAGCCAGAAACTCCAAGAAGCTAGCCTGAAACTAGCCAGAAGCTAATCCAGAAGCTAGTTCAGAAGCTAGTTAGCTCCTTTACTGGCAAATCGTTAGTATTCAGCTAACCACGGTTTGTGGTCATCAGCTATCCTTTAGCTCGAAAATCTATCGCCAGTTCTGTACGGCGCAGCGCGGCTCGGAACGGAACATACCGGACCAATTTTTCTCTCCATGTCCCTGGATTTCGACTGCTCTCTGGACATTCATACCCGGATCTCTCAGCTAGCTAGCTGCTATCCGTGTGACTATCGGCCTTCGTCGATTCCGGAGCAAACATAAATTATTCCGGAGCTAGCAAGCTCCGTCAATCACTCCTGAGTTCCATCAATCACACCTGGGCTGCAGTCACCTATCCGGACCCGTTTTACTGCCTTCGCGGAGCCCCACCGGGCCTTCACAACTGGACTGCCGACGTTATCTACCCGAAGGAGTTATTTGGCTGGCTTCTCCGTCGCGACGTTACCTGAACGCCCATCTGCGGCCTGCTAACCGTTAGCTGTCTTACCGGCTTTAAAAAAAAAAAAAAAAAGTGTAGTGTGGTGTTTATATTATTATTATTATGTTTTCTTCTTGGGCCTCTATAACTATATCTATTGTTTTTATTTTTGTTGTTGTTGTGTGATTTGGATTAATCCCCTCTACCACACGGAACCCCACTAATCTACTGACGGAACGCAAGAGGTAGCTAACAACAGACCTCCATCCTATGCTAGCTTGCTACCGATGCCCTGGCTAGCTGTCTAAATCACCAACCAACCTCTCCACTCACCGGACCCTTTTGATCACTCGACTAAGCATGCCTCTCCTTAATGTCAATATGTCTTGTCCATTTCTGTTCTGGTTAGTGTTTATTGGCTTATTTCACTGTAGAGCCTCTAGTCCTGCTCACTATACCTTATCCAACCTATTAGTTCCACCACCCACACATGCAATGACATCTCCTGGTTTCAACGATGTTTCTAGAGACAATATCTCTCTCTTCATCACTCAATACCTAGGTTTACCTCCACTGTATTCACATCCTACCATACATTTGTCTGTACATTATACCTTGATGCTATTTTATCGCCCCCAGAAACCTCCTTTTACTCTATGTTCCAGACGTTCTAGACGACCAATTCTCATAGCTTTTAGCCGTACCCTTATTCTACTCCTCCTATGTTCCTCTGGCGATGTAGAGGTGAATCCAGGCCCTGCAGTGCCTAGCTCCACTCCTATTCCCCAGGCGCTCTCTTTTGACGACTTCTGTAACCGTAATAGCCTTGGTTTCATGCATGTTAACATTAGAAGCCTCCTCCCTAAGTTTGTTCTATTCACTGCTTTAGCACACTCTGCCAACCCGGATGTTCTAGCTGTGTCTGAATCCTGGCTTAGGAAGACCACCAAAAACTCAGACATTTTAATTCCAAACTACAACATTTTCAGACAAGATAGAACTGCCAAAGGGGGCGGTGTTGCAATCTACTGCAAAGATAGCCTGCAGAGTTCTGTCCTACTATCCAGGTCTGTACCCAAACAATTTGAACTTCTACTTTTAAAAATCCACCTCTCTAAAAACAAGTCTCTCACCGTTGCCGCCTGCTATAGACCACCCTCTGCCCCCAGCTGTGCTCTGGACACCATATGTGAACTGATTGCCCCCCATCTATCTTCAGAGTTCGTGCTGCTAGGCGACCTAAACTGGAACATGCTTAACACCCCAGCCATCCTACAATCTAAACTTGACGCCCTCAATCTCACACAAATTATCAATGAACCTACCAGGTACCTCCCCAAAACCTTAAACACGGGCACCCTCATAGATATCATCCTAACCAACTTCCCCTCTAAATACACCTCGGCTGTCTTCAACCAAGATCTCAGCGATCACTGCCTCATTGCCTGCATCCGTAATGGGTCAGCGGTCAAACGACCTCCACTCATCACTGTAAAACGCTCCCTGAAACACTTCTGCGAGCAGGCCTTTCTAATCGACCTGGCCGGGGTATCCTGGAAGGATATTGATCTCATCCCGTCAGTAGAGGATGCCTGGATATTTTTTTTAAATGCCTTCCTAACCATCCTAAATAAACATGCCCCATTCAAGAAATTTAGAACCAGGAACAGATATAGCCCCTGGTTCTCCCCAGACCTGACTGCCCTTAACCAACACAAAAACATCCTATGGCGTTCTGCATTAGCATCGAACAGCCCCCGTGATATGCAGCTGTTCAGGGAAGCTAGAAATCATTATACACAGGCAGTTAGAAAAGCCAAGGCTAGCTTTTTCAAGCAGAAATTTGCTTCCTGCAACACTAACTCAAAAAAGTTCTGGGACACTGTAAAGTCCATGGAGAATAAGAACACCTCCTCCCAGCTGCCCACTGCACTGAAGATAGGAAACACTGTCACCACTGATAAATCCACCATAATTGAGAATTTCAATAAGCATTTTTCTACGGCTGGCCATGCTTTCCACCTGGCTACTCCTACCCCGGACAACAGCACTGCACCCCCAACAGCAACTCGCCCAAGCCTTCCCCATTTCTCCTTCTCCCAAATCCATTCAGCTGATGTTCTGAAAGAGCTGCAAAATCTGGACCCCTACAAATCAGCCGGGCTAGACAATCTGGACCCTTTCTTTCTAAAATTATCTGCCGAAATTGTTGCCACCCCTATTACTAGCCTGTTCAACCTCTCTTTCGTGTCGTCTGAGATTCCCAAAGATTGGAAAGCAGCTGCGGTCATCCCCCTCTTCAAAGGGGGGGGACACTCTTGACCCAAACTGCTACAGACCTATATCTATCCTACCGTGCCTTTCTAAGGTCTTCGAAAGCCAAGTCAACAAACAGATTACCGACCATTTCGAATCTCACCATACCTTCTCTGCTATGCAATCTGGTTTCAGAGCTGGTCATGGGTGCACCTCAGCCACGCTCAAGGTCCTAAACGATATCTTAACCGCCATCGATAAGAAACATTACTGTGCAGCCGTATTCATTGATCTGGCCAAGGCTTTCGACTCTGTCAATCACCATATCCTCATCGGCAGACTCGACAGCCTTGGTTTCTCAAATGATTGCCTCGCCTGGTTCACCAACTACTTCTCTGATAGAGTTCAGTGTGTCAAATCGGAGGGTCTGCTGTCCGGACCTCTGGCAGTCTCTATGGGGGTGCCACAGGGTTCAATTCTTGGACCGACTCTCTTCTCTGTATACATCAATGAGGTCGCTCTTGCTGCTGGTGAGTCCCTGATCCACCTCTACGCAGACGACACCATTCTGTATACTTCCGGCCCTTCTTTGGACACTGTGTTAACAACCCTCCAGGCAAGCTTCAATGCCATACAACTCTCCTTCCGTGGCCTCCAATTGCTCTTAAATACAAGTAAAACTAAATGCATGCTCTTCAACCGATCGCTACCTGCACCTACCCGCCTGTCCAACATCACTACTCTGGACGGCTCTGACTTAGAATACGTGGACAACTACAAATACTTAGGTGTCTGGTTAGATTGTAAACTCTCCTTCCAGACCCATATCAAACATCTCCAATCCAAAGTTAAATCTAGAATTGGCTTCCTATTTCGCAACAAAGCATCCTTCACTCATGCTGCCAAACATACCCTTGTAAAACTGACCATCCTACCAATCCTCGACTTTGGCGATGTCATTTACAAAATAGCCTCCAATACCCTACTCAACAAATTGGATGCAGTCTATCACAGTGCAATCCGTTTTATCACCAAAGCCCCATATACTACCCACCATTGCGACCTGTACGCTCTCGTTGGCTGGCCCTCGCTTCATACTCGTCGCCAAACCCACTGGCTCCATGTCATCTACAAGACCCTGCTAGGTAAAGTCCCCCCTTATCTCAGCTCGCTGGTCACCATAGCATCTCCCACCTGTAGCACACGCTCCAGCAGGTATATCTCTCTAGTCACCCCCAAAACCAATTCTTTCTTTGGCCGCCTCTCCTTCCAGTTCTCTGCTGCCAATGACTGGAACGAACTACAAAAATCTCTGAAACTGGAAACACTTATCTCCCTCACTAGCATTAAGCACCAACTGTCAGAGCAGCTCACAGATTACTGCACCTGTACATAGCCCACCTATAATTTAGCCCAAACAACTACCTCTTTCCCAACTGTATTTAATTTTAATTTATTTATTTATTTTGCTCCTTTGCACCCCATTATTTTTTATTTCTACTTTGCTCATTCTTCCATTGCTAAACTACCATTCCAGTATTTTACTTGCTATATTGTATTTACTTTGCCATCATGGCCTTTTTTGCCTTTACCTCCCTTCTCACCTCATTTGCTCACATTGTATATAGACTTGTTTATACTGCATTATTGACTGTATGTTTGTTTTTACTCCATGTGTAACTCTGTGTCGTTTTATCTGTCGAACTGCTTTGCTTTATCTTGGCCAGGTCGCAATTGTAAATGAGAACTTGTTCTCAACTTGCCTACCTGGTTAAATAAAGGTAAAATAAAAAAATAAAATAAAAAGTAGTGTGGTGTTGTCTTCAGTGGTGTTGTCTTCAGTAGTGTGGTGTTTTCAGTAGTGTGGTGTTGTCTTGTAGTCTTCAGTAGTGTGGTGTTGTCTTGTAGTCTTCAGTAGTGTGGTGTTTTGAGTAGTGTGGTGTGTTCTTGTTGTCTTCAGTAGTGTGGTGTTGTCTTGGTGTCTTCAGTGGTGTTGTCTTCAGTAGTGTGGTGTTGTCTTCAGTGGTGTTGTGTTCTTTTCAGTAGTGTGGTGTTGTCTTCAGTGGTGTTGTGTTCTTTTCAGTAGTGTGGTGTTGTCTTCAGTGGTGTTGTCTTCAGTGGTGTTGTCTTGTAGTCTTCAGTAGTGTGGTGTTTTCAGTAGTGTGGTGTGTTCGTGTTGTCTTCAGTAGTGTGGTGTTGTCTTCAGTGGTGTTGTCTTCAGTGGTGTTGTCTTCAGTAGTGTGGTGTTGTCTTCAGTAGTGTGGTGTTGTCTTCAGTGGTGTGTGTTGTCTTCAGTAGTGTGGTGTTGTCTTCAGTAGTGTGGTGTTGTCTTCAGTAGTGTGGTGTTGTCTTCAGTAGTGTGGTGTTGTCTTCAGTAGTGTGGTGTTGTCTTCAGTAGTGTGGTGTTGTTTTCAGTAGTGTGGTGTTGTCTTGTAGTCTTCAGTAGTGTGGTGTTGTGGTGTTGTCTTCAGTAGTGTTGTGTTGTCTTGTCTTCAGTAGTGTGGTGTTGTCTTCAGCAGTGTGGTGTTGTCTTCAGCAGTGTGGTGTTGTCTTCGGTAGTGTGGTGTTGTCTTCAGTAGTGTGGTGTTGTCTTCAGTAGTGTGGTGTTGTCTTCAGCAGTGTGGTGTTGTCTTGTTGTCTTCAGTGGTGTTGTCTTCAGTAGTGTTGTCTTCAGTGGTGTTGTCTTCAGTAGTGTTGTGTTGTCTTGTTGTCTTCAGTAGTGTGGTGTTGTCTTGTTGTCTTCAGTGGTGTTGTCTTCAGTGGTGTTGTGTTGTCTTGTTGTCTTCAGTAGTGTGGTGTTGTCTTGTTGTCTTCAGTAGTGTTGTCTTGTTGTCTTCAGTGGTGTTGTCTTCAGTAGTGTTGTCTTGTTGTCTTCAGTAGTGTGGTGTTGTCTTGTTGTCTTCAGTGGTGTTGTCTTCAGTGGTGTGGTGTTGTCTTCAGTAGTGTGGCGTTGTCTTGTAGTCTTCAGTAGTGTGGTGTTGTCTTGTTGTCTTCAGTGGTGTTGTCTTCAGTAGTGTGGTGTTGTCTTGTAGTCTTCAGTAGTGTGGTGGTGTCTTCAGTAGTGTGGTGTTGTTTTCAGTAGTGTGGTGTTGTTTTCAGTAGTGTGGTGTTTTCAGTAGTGTGGTGTTGTCTTGTAGTCTTCAGTAGTGTGGTGTTGTCTTGTAGTCTTCAGTAGTGTGGTGTTGTCTTGTTGTCTTCAGTAGTGTGGTGTTGTTGTCTTCAGTAGTGTTGTCTTGTTGTCTTCAGTAGTGTTGTCTTGTTGTCTTCAGTAGTGTTGTCTTGTTGTCTTCAGTAGTGTGGTGTTGTCTTGTTGTCTTCAGTAGTGTGGTGTTGTCTTGGTGTCTTCAGTAGTGTGGTGTTGTCTTGGTGTCTTCAGTAGTGTGGTGTTGTCTTGGTGTCTTCAGTAGTGTGGTGTTGTCTTGGTGTCTTCAGTAGTGTGGTGTTGTCTTGGTGTCTTCAGTAGTGTGGTGTTGTCTTGGTGTCTTCAGTAGTGTGGTGTTGTCTTGTTGTCTTCAGTAGTGTGGTCTTGTTGTCTTCAGTAGTGCTGTCTTGTTGTCTTCAGTAGTGTTGTCTTGTTGTCTTCAGTAGTGTTGTCTTGTTGTCTTCAGTAGTGTTGTCTTGTTGTCTTCAGTAGTGTGGTGTTGTCTTCAGTAGTGTGGTGTTGTTTTCAGTAGTGTGGTGTTGTCTTCAGTAGTGTGGTGTTGTCTTGTAGTCTTCAGTAGTGTGGTGTTGTCTTCAGTGGTGTGGTGTTGTCTTCAGTGGTGTTGTCTTCAGTAGTGTGGTGTTGTCTTCAGTAGGGTGGTGTTGTCTTCAGCAGTGTGGTGTTGTCTTGTTGTCTTCAGTAGTGTGGTGTTGTCTTCAGTGGTGTTGTCTTCGGTAGTGTGGTGTTGTCTTCAGTAGTGGTGTTGTCTTCAGTAGTGGTGTTGTCTTCAGTAGTGGTGTTGTCTTCAGTAGTGGTGTTGTCTTCAGTAGTGGTGTCTTCAGTAGTGTTGTCTTGTTGTCTTCAGTAGTGTGGTGTTGTCTTGTTGTCTTCAGTAGTGTGGTGTTGTCTTTGTGTCTTCAGTAGTGTGGTGTTGTCTTGGTGTCTTCAGTGGTGTTGTCTTCAGTAGTGGTGTTGTCTTCAGTAGTGTTGTCTTGTTGTCTTCAGTAGTGCTGTCTTGTTGTCTTCAGTAGTGCTGTCTTGTTGTCTTCAGTAGTGCTGTCTTGTTGTCTTCAGTAGTGTTGTCTTGTTGTCTTCAGTAGTGTTGTCTTGTTGTCTTCAGTAGTGTGGTGCTGTCTTCAGTAGTGTGGTGTTGTCTTGGTGTCTTCAGTAGTGTGGTGTTGTCTTGGTGTCTTGTAGTCTTCAGTAGTGTGGTGTGTTCTTGTTGTCTTCAGTAGTGTGGTGTTGTCTTCAGTAGTGTGGTGTTGTCTTCAGTGGTGTGGTGTTGTCTTCAGTAGTGTGGTGTTGTCTTCAGTAGTGTGGTGTTGTCTTCAGTAGTGTGGTGTTGTTTTCAGTAGTGTGGTGTTGTCTTCAGTAGTGTGGTGTTGTCTTGTAGTCTTCAGTAGTGTGGTGTTGTCTTCAGTGGTGTGGTGTTGTCTTCAGTGGTGTTGTCTTCAGTAGTGTGGTGTTGTCTTCAGTAGTGTGGTGTTGTCTTCAGTAGTGTGGTGTTGTCTTCAGTAGGGTGGTGTTGTCTTCAGCAGTGTGGTGTTGTCTTGTTGTCTTCAGTAGTGTGGTGTTGTCTTCAGTGGTGTTGTCTTCGGTAGTGTGGTGTTGTCTTCAGTAGTGTGGTGTTGTCTTCAGTAGTATGGTGTTGTTTTCAGTAGTGTGGTGTTGTCTTGTAGTCTTCAGTGGTGTGGTGTTGTCTTCAGTGGTGTGGTGTTGTCTTCAGTAGTGTGGTGTTGTCTTCAGTAGTGTGGTGTTGTCTTCGGTAGTGTGGTGTTGTCTTCGGTAGTGTGGTGTTGTCTTCGGTAGTGTGGTGTTGTCTTCAGTAGTGTGGTGTTGTCTTCAGTAGTGTGGTGTTGTCTTCAGTAGTGTGGTGTTGTCTTCAGTAGTGTGGTGTTGTCTTGTTGTTTTCAGTAGTGTGGTGTTGTCTTGTTGTCTTCAGTAGTATGGTGTTGTCTTCAGTAGTGTGGTGTTGTCTTGTTGTCTTCAGTAGTATGGTGTTGTCTTCAGTAGTGTGGTGGTGTCTTCAGTAGTGTGGTGTTCTCTTGTTGTCTTCGGTAGTGTGGTGTTGCCTTCAGTAGTGTGGTGGTGTCTTCAGTAGTGTGGTGTTGTCTTGTTGTCTTCAGTAGTGTCTTGTTGTCTTCAGTAGTGTGGTGTTGTCTTGTTGTCTTCAGTAGTGTCTTGTTGTCTTCAGTAGTGTGGTGTTGTCTTGTTGTTTTCAGTAGTGTGGTGTTGTCTTGTTGTTTTCAGTAGTGTGGTGTTGTCTTGTTGTCTTCAGTAGTGTGGTGTTGTCTTGTTGTCTTCAGTAGTGTGGTGTTGTCTTCAGTAGTGTGGTGTTGTTTTCAGTAGTGTGGTGTTGTCTTCAGTAGTGTGGTGTTGTCAAATGAAATGAAATCAAATTGATTTATAAAGACCAAATCAGAGAGAGGTAGGAGCAAGCCCATGTAATGCTTTGTAGGTTAGCAGTAAAACCTTGAAATCAGCCCTTGCTTTGACAGGAAGCCAGTGTAGAGAGGCTAGCACTGGAGTAATATGATCAAATTTTTTGGTTCTAGTCAGGATTCTAGCAGCCGTATTTAGCACCAACTGAAGTTTATTTAGTGCTTTATCCGGGTAGCCGGAAAGTAGAGCATTGCAGTAGTCTAACCTAGAAGTGACAAAAGCATGGATTAATTTTTCTGCATCATTTTTGGACAGAAAGTTTCTGATTTTTGCAATGTTACGTAGATGGAAAAAAGCTGTCCTTGAAATGGTCTTGATATGTTCTTCAAAAGAGAGATCAGGGTCCAGAGTAACGCCGAGGTCCTTCCTTGTCTTGTTGTCTTCAGTAGTATGGTGTTGTCTTCAGTAGTATGGTGTTGTCTTCAGTAGTGTGGTGGTGTCTTGTTGTCTTCAGTAGTGTGGTGGTGTCTTGTTGTCTTCAGTAGTGTGGTGGTGTCTTGTTGTCTTCAGTAGTGTGGTGGTGTCTTGTTGTCTTCAGTAGTGTGGTGTTGTCTTCAGTAGTGTGGTGGTGTCTTGTTGTCTTCAGTAGTGTGGTGTTGTCTTCAGTAGTGTGGTGGTGTCTTGTTGTCTTCAGTAGTGTGGTGTTTGGTAGTGCTACCTGTGTCTTTTTCCAGGTGGATGGAGGTGATCCGTAGTGCTACCTGTCTGTCTCTAACCTGTCTGTCTGTCTCCAGGTGGATGGAGGTGATCCGTAGTGCTACCTGTCTGTCTCTAACCTGTCTGTCTGTCTCCAGGTGGATGGAGGTGATCCGTAGTGCTACCTGTCTGTCTCTAACCTGTCTGTCTGTCTGTCTCCAGGTGGATGGAGGTGATCCGTAGTGCTACCTGTTAAGCTAGTCGACCCCTCCTGAGCCAGAGGAAGGATCCTTACTGACCACGGAGCCAGTGAGGACTAGGAGGACACTGACCAACCCTCTTCTAGACGGCTCCTTCCTGTCCTTTAGGCCTCTTCTAGACGGCTCCTTCCTGTCCTTTAGGCCTCTTCTAGACGGCTCCTTCCTGTCCTTTAGGCCTCTTCTAGACGGCTCCTTCCTGTCCTTTAGGCCTCTTCTAGACGGCTCCTTCCTGTCCTTTAGGCCTCTTCTAGACGGCTCCTTCCTGTCCTTTAGGCCTCTTCTAGACGGCTCCTTCCTGTCCTTTAGGCCTCTTCTAGACGGCTCCTTCCTGTCCTTTAGGCCTCTTCTAGACGGCTCCTTCCTGCCCTTTAGGCCTCTTCTAGACGGCTCCTTCCTGCCCTTTAGGCCTCTTATTTCACCCTGCCCTTTAGGCCTCTTATTTCACCCTGCCCTCTCTTCACCTCTGGAGTACTGGCTCACTTTACTCCAGGTTACTTTACTAACCACCTGTCTGTATTTCCACAACGTGACCCTTTTGGGTGTATATCCTCCTTCTCTCTATATATGAAAACTCACTTTCTCTAAATACTCTGGCCATGAGGAGATATTCTCCTCCAGGAATTTACGACCTCTCTGACCACAGCATCCTGGGTGTAGGAGAGAGGAGAGAGATGGTGCAGAGGTATGACACCGGTGACCCCGCACATTGACTCTGTACCGGTACCCCCTGCATATAGTCTCATTACTAACCGGTGCCCCCTGCATATAGTCTCATTACTAACTGGTGCCCCCTGCATATAGTCTCATTACTAACCGGTACCCCCTGCATATAGTCTCATTACTAACCGGTACCCCCTGCATATAGTCTCATTACTAACCGGTGCCCCCTGCATATAGTCTCATTACTAACCGGTACCCCCTGCATATAGTCTCATTACTAACCGGTACCCCCTGCATATAGTCTCATTACTAACCGGTACCCCCTGCATATAGTCTCATAACTAACCGGTACCCCCTGCATATAGTCTCATTACTAACCGGTGCCCCCTGCATATAGTCTCATTACTAACCGGTGCCCCCTGCATATAGTCTCATTACTAACCGGTACCCCCTGCATATAGTCTCATTACTAACCGGTACCCCCTGCATATAGTCTCATTACTAACCGGTACCCCCTGCATATAGTCTCATTACTAACCGGTACCCCCTGCATATAGTCTCATTACTAACCGGTACCCCCTGCATATAGTCTCATTACTAACCGGTACCCCCTGCATATAGTCTCATTACTAACCGGTACCCCCTGCATATAGTCTCGCTATGATTATTATTACTGCTGCTCTTTAATTATTTGTTAATTTTAGTTCTTATTCATTATTTTTTACTGCATTGTGACGAATCAAATTTGATTTAAATCTTTTCTTGCCCATTCACCCTCTGAATGGCAAAGAATCATTATTTAACCCGTCTCCTCCCCTTCATCTACACTGATTGAAGTGAATTTAATTTTAGGTGACATCAATAAGGGATCCTGGATTCACCTGGTCAGTCTGTCATGGGAAGAATGAATGTGGTGTTGGAATGTGCTAAACATTGAGATGGTAAATGAATGATAGGAAATGAAAGAGACTGGGTGTTCTGTTAGAATGGTTCTCTGAAGAAAGACAGAAGGCTTTGGAATGTGTTTGATGGAGGAGAGGACAGCGATGTGTTGATACATGGGGAGACAGATGGACATCTGTGGATTAGGTGAAGGAGGGGTTGAGGTCAGGAGGAGAGGACAGCGATGTGTTGATACATGGGGGAGACAGATGGACATCTGTGGATTAGGTGAAGGAGGGGTTGAGGAGAGCGATGTGTTGATACATGGGGAGACAGATGGACATCTGTGGATTAGGTTGAGAGCGATGTGTTGATACATGGGGGAGACAGATGGGCATCTGGGTATTAGGTGAAGGAGGGGTTGAGGTCAGGAGGAGAGGAGAGCGATGTGTTGATACATGGGGGAGACAGATGGACATCTGGGTATTAGGTGAAGGAGGGGTTGAGGTCAGGAGGTCAGGACAGAGATGTGTTGATACAGGGGAGACATCTGGGTATTAGATGAGAGGTTGAGGTCAGGACAGATTCTCTGAAGAGAGTAATTTAATGTTTGGTATCCTGTTACCCTCTTTATTAGCTTCCTGTGGAGCCATGAAACGTAGGGATTGGAGAGAAAGGGGAGTGTCTTCAGTAGGGATTGGAGAGAAAGGGGAGTGTCTTCAGTAGGGATTGGAGAGAAAGGGGAGTGTCTTCAGTAGGGATTGGAGAGAAAGGGGAGTGTCTTCAGTAGGGATTGGAGAGAAAGGGGAGTGTCTTCAGTAGGATGTATATAAACTGTGAAGTCTGAAATCTTTAGCGGTCTGATTTTCTGCTGTACAGAACCTTTGGGAAATGATTAAACTTGGTTAAAGTTTCTCTAGAGTCTGTGAGTTATTTACTCTGAAAAATAAGAACCTAACAGTGGTATGATTTAAGTCTATAATGTAAAGTCCCACTAATGGCCTCTCAACAACATAGTTATGTCCTGTCCCACTAATGGCCTCTCAACAACATAGGTCAGACATGTCCTGTTCCACTAATGGTCTCTCAACAACATAGTCATGCCCTGTCCCACTAATGGTCTCTCAACAACATAGGTCAGTCATGTCCTGTCTCACTAATGGTCTCAACAACATAGGTCAGACATGTCGTGTCCCACTATTGGTCTCTCAACAACAGGTCAGACATTTCCTGCAGCAGGTGATCACTCACTACAGTGATCAGACATTTCCTGCAGCAGGTGATCACTCACTACAGTGATCAGACATGTCCTGCAGCAGGTGATCACTCACTACAGTGATCAGACAGTTTAGCTTCATAGAGGAATCTATAATTGTAGTAATTTTTACAGGTCCCAACACCTACAGTCTAAAGTGCTTTCTAGCTAATGTACTGTTAGCATAACAGGTCCCAACACCTACAGTCTAAAGTGCTTTCTAGCTAATGTTCTGTTAGCATAACAGGTCCCAACACCTACAGTCTAAAGTGCTTTCTAGCTAATGTTCTGTTAGCATAACAGGTCCCAACACGTACAGTCTAAAGTGCTTTCTAGCTAATGTTCTGTTAGCATAACAGGTTCTGCTACAGAGTAGACAAACAACATTATCTGACAGTAGCTAGGTCACATGACATGGGTCAGGTAAGAAACGATAGACATGTAGAACTACAGTAGGGTTTGGTAGTACTGGAGCCAGTATGGTAGATAGGACTGGACCCAGTATGGTAGAAGGGACTGGACCCAGTACGCTCTGACTGGACCCAGTACGGTAGATAGGACTGGGCCCAGTACACTCTGACTGGGCCCAGTATGGTAGAAGGGACTGGACCCAGTATGGTAGAAGGGACTGGACCCAGTATGGTAGATGGGACTGGACCCAGTATGGTAGATAGGACTGGACCCAGTATGGTAGATAGGACTGGACCCAGTATGGTAGATAGGACTGGACCCAGTATGGTAGATAGGACTGGACCCAGTATGGTAGATAGGACTGGACCCAGTATGGTAGAAGGGACTGGACCCAGTATGGTAGATAGGACTGGGCCCAGTACGGTAGATAGGACTACTTGAGGTGAGGGAGAAAGTGTGGTGGGACAAGTATTCGTTAGCTAGCCAATTTCTGATCAAATAATTCAGTTCATGGTGTGAAAATTAGCTGCTAATAAAGTCAGACAGCTGACGCTAGCTAGCTAACGTTACATCAGACAGCTGACGCTAGCTAGCTAACGTTACAACATCTGACAGCTGACGCTAACGTTACATCAGACAGCTGACGCTAGCTAGCTAACGTTACAACATCTGACAGCTGACGCTAACGTTACATCAGACAGCTGACGCTAACGTTACATCAGACAGCTGACGCTAGCTAGCTAACTTTACAACATCAGACAGCTGACGCTAGCTAGCTAACGTTACAACAGACAGCTGACGCCTAGCCGACATTCGTAACCTAACCAATTCGCTATAGTATTAACTGGTATACGACTCCTTGCCGTTCCTCGAGTTATAACACAGTTGCTTACTGTGAAATGTTAACTAATGTTCTCTCTCTACAATATTGTGTTTCATTTTCAGGTTGAAAGAATGAGGTGAAAAATGAGGCGTTGCTTGTTAAACAGGTGGATTCAGGGATCAGGTGTAGCTGGGCATAGAGGTGAAAGAAACCACCCGTTCCCCCCCTCCTCTCTGCTGCTGACACATTGTAGAACACATGTCCACAGGCAGGAAGTGTACAATGTAATAATGTGTGGCCCAAAGACATTGTTTTAGTGTTGAACTTGACAGTAACACTGGAGTGTTTAAATTCAGTGAATGTTCTTTTTGCTCACATGTAGCCTTGTGCACTTGATCCATGTCCACTATAACAGGGCAGAAATAGAATGACTGTTTCATTCAATTTATACTTTAACATGTTTTTCTCCCCCCCCCCAAGTGCAATATTTTTGGTGTGGTCACAAACGTTCTATTATGAAGGCTGTCATGGTAACAAGCGTTCTATTATGAAGGCTGTCATGGTAACAAGCGTTCTATTATAAAGGCTGTCATGGTAACAAGCGTTCTATTATAAAGGCTGTCATGGTAACAAGCATTCTATTATAAAGGCTGTCATGGTAACAAGCGTTCTATTATGAAGGCTGTCATGGTAACTGCAATATTAGTGTATTGTTTTTTTCTCAAGACTTGTGTCATTTGCAGTAAAGTTTAGTCAACAAATAACATTGGATTGTTTTATCTGTGAGTTATTTTACACACAGAGACTGATCATGTAGATGATATTCTGTTGTTTAATTAGTTAAAACGTGCACTTCCCCCTAGCAGGGATTTATTACATGTTTCAGTGCAACAACAACGTGTCTCCTTTTAGGGCCCTCAGCAGTTTACATCCCTGGCCAGTAAAAAGTAGTCAATTGTAAAAACAACAGTACCAAGTTACCATATCTAAAAAGCTATCCTGTGTAGCAGCCTATCTATCCTCTAGCCAGGTCCCAGACCTGCTGGTGTTATCATAACAAGGAGTGGCATGATGGCACCCAGACTACAGATCCTTCAGTGGATCTCTCTGTCCTCCCTGTCGATGTACACTAAGCCATGGTCTCCGTAGGCATCGTAGTTCTCATAGAAGTTGTGTTTGAGCCAGGCAGGCTGGTAGGAGGTGGTGCTGTACAAGAAGGCCTCCATCATGCTGCCTGGGCTCCTCTCTCTCCCCTCCACCTTCCAGTCCTCCAACTCTATCTGAACGGAGGTGCGTTGGTACATGGTGGGGCAGCCCTCGAAGGCGTCTAGGAAGCTCAGCATGTTGTCATCCACCCTGTACACCTCCCCCTGGATCCTGTGGCCCTCCCCGGGACGGTTCAGCAGGTACGGGATGTTGTACTTCCCAGCGATCACCAGCGGGTAGCCATCTACGGTGCGGGCGTGACCACAGAACTCTGCCTTCCCGTTCCCCTGGTCCGGCAGCATCCTGAAGTAGTTGGGCTGACCCTTCTTCAGAGTCCCATAGACAAAGATATAAGTCATCTGGACCGGCGGGACGTAGATCTGGAAACAGGACAGATATGGAACACTTAGTTGTCTCACAGTTAACTGGACAACCTGCAGTTGATACACCCATTTCTGCACCGGAGGCTGCTGAATGGAGAACGGGCTCATAGTAATGGCTGGAATGGAGTAGATGGAATGGAAACGAACACATGAAAACCACGTGATTTGATACCATTCCGTTTCAGCTGTTACTATGAGCCGTTCTCCCCAGTGAAGGAGCCACCAACCCTCCTGTGATGTGTACCTATTGATTCTTGAAGAATATACTGGAACTTATGAATGCCTCATGACCATAGTTCAACTGTCGGGCCCCAGCAGAAATGTAAATCTAACCTGATTCATGAAATATACTAATTCATGTTACCATACTACAACTAAGAGTTCAAATCAAATAAAAACATTGATTCATTCACATGTAAAAGTCATGTATGTGTTGGGGTCAATGAAGAATGGATAGAGAACTGGCTGTATGGAAAGTTACTGAGTCAGACAAGGGGTGGATAGAGAACTGGCTGTATGGAAAGTTACTAAGTCAGACAAGGGGTGGATAGAGAACTGGCTGTATGGAAAGTTACTGAGTCAGACAAGGGGTGGATAGACCCTCCTACTACAGTCCTATCTCACACAGAGGGGCCCACCACAACGTCCCCCCTACGACAGTACTGTCTCACACAGAGGTGCCCACCACAACGTCCCCCATACTACAGTCCTATCTCACACAGAGGGGCCCACCACAACAACCCTCCTACTACAGTCCTCTCTCACACAGAGGGGCCCACCCCAACGACCCTCCTACTACAGTCCTCTCTCACACAGAGGGGCCCACCCCAACGACCCTCCTACTACAGTCCTCTCTCACACAGAGGGGCCCACCCCAACGACCCTCCTACTACAGTCCTCTCTCACACAGAGGGGCCCACCCCAACGACCCTCCTACTACAGTCCTCTCTCACACAGAGGGGCCCACCCCAACAGTCCTATCTCACACAGAGGGGCCCACCCCAACGATCCTCCTACTACAGTCCTCTCTCACACAGAGGGGCCCACCCCAACAGTCCTATCTCACACAGAGGGGCCCACCCCAACGACCCTCCTACTACAGTCCTCTCTCACACAGAGGGGCCCACCCCAACAGTCCTATCTCACACAGAGGGGCCCACCCCAACGATCCTCCTACTACAGTCCTCTCTCACACAGAGGGGCCCACCCCAACAGTCCTATCTCACACAGAGGGGCCCACCCCAACGACCCTCCTACTACAGTCCTCTCTCACACAGAGGGGCCCACCCCAACAGTCCTATCTCACACAGAGGGGCCCACCCCAACGACCCTCCTACTACAGTCCTCTCTCACACAGAGGGGCCCACCCCAACAGTCCTATCTCACACAGAGGGGCCCACCCCAACGATCCTCTTACTACAGTCCTCTCTCACACAGAGGGGCCCACCCCAACAGTCCTATCTCACACAGAGGGGCCCACCCCAATGACCCTCCTACTACAGTCCTCTCTCACACAGAGGGGCCCACCCCAACAGTCCTATCTCACACAGAGGGGCCCACCCCAACGATCCTCCTACTACAGTCCTCTCTCACACAGAGGGGCCCACCCCAACAGTCCTATCTCACACAGAGGGGCCCACCCCAACGACCCTCCTACTACAGTCCTCTCTCACACAGAGGGGCCCACCCCAACAGTCCTATCTCACACAGAGGGGCCCACCCCAACGATCCTCTTACTACAGTCCTCTCTCACACAGAGGGGCCCACCCCAACAGTCCTATCTCACACAGAGGGGCCCACCCCAATGACCCTCCTACTACAGTCCTCTCTCACACAGAGGGGCCCACCCCAACAGTCCTATCTCACACAGAGGGGCCCACCCCAACGATCCTCCTACTACAGTCCTCTCTCACACAGAGGGGCCCACAAAGGTTCCAGCATCACACAGGGTCGTGACTTATAAAACCTTTTTTTTACCTAGGCAAGTCAGTTAAGAACAAATTCTTATTTTCAATGACGGCCTACAATTCAGTTCCTCCCTCGCAACAGAGATGCATTGGCTGTGTTAGGAGTTGACCCGCCTCGTAGGAGGTTATAAATACATGTTGTGTAATCACTCTTTGTCTTTGCAGCTGAATGAACCAGTGGGTGAATAGACTGGGTTTGAGCTTTTCCTAGTCATCCATTTAAGTTTATAATAAATGTAAAATACAAAACAATACTGTATAGCCTCAAAACAATAACTAGTTGCTTTCAGTTGCTGATAACTAGCTGCTTTCAGTTGCTGATAACTAGCTGCTTTCAGTTGCTGATAACTAGCTGCTTTCAGTTGCTGATAACTAGCTGCTAACTAGTTGCTTTCAGTTGCTGATAACTAGCTGCTTTCAGTTGCTGATAACTAGCTGCTTTCAGTTGCTGATAACTAGCTGCTTTCAGTTGCTGATAACTAGCTGCTAACTAGTTGCTTTCAGTTGCTGATAACTAGTTGCTGATAACTAGCTGCTTTCAGTTGCTGATAACTAGCTGATAACTAGTTGCTTTCAGTTGCTGATAACGAGCTGCTTTCAGTTGCTGATAACGAGCTGCTTTCAGTTGCTGATAACTAGCTGATAACTAGCTGCTTTCAGTTGCTGATAACTAGCTGATAACTAGCTGCTTTCAGTTGCTGATAACTAGCTGATAACTAGCTGCTTTCAGTTGCTGATAACTAGCTGATAACTAGCTGCTTTCAGTTGCTGATAACTAGCTGATAACTAGCTGCTTTCAGTTGCTGATAATTAGCTGCTTTCAGTTGCTGATAACTAGCTGATAACTAGCTGCTTTCAGTTGCTGATAACTAGCTGATAACTAGTTGCTTTCAGTTGCTGATAACTAGTTGCTTTCAGTTGCTGATAACTAGCTGCTTTCAGTTGCTGATAACTAGCTGATAACTAGCTGCTTTCAGTTGCTGATAACTAGCTGATAACTAGCTGCTTTCAGTTGCTGATAACTAGCTGCTTTCAGTTGCTGATAACTAGCTGATAACGAGCTGCTTTCAGTTGCTGATAACGAGCTGCTTTCAGTTGCTGATAACTAGCTGCTTTCAGTTGCTGATAACTAGCTGATAACTAGCTGCTTTCAGTTGCTGATAACTAGCTGATAACTAGCTGCTTTCAGTTGCTGATAACTAGCTGATAACTAGCTGCTTTCAGTTGCTGATAACTAGCTGATAACTAGCTGCTTTCAGTTGCTGATAACTAGCTGCTTTCAGTTGCTGATAACTAGCTGCTTTCAGTTGCCGATAACTAGTTGCTTTCAGTTGCTGATAACTAGCTGCTTTCAGTTGCCGATAGCTAGCTGTACTCATGTTGTTGTACAACTTCAGCAACAAAAGAGAGGTCTGAATCAAAGTAGTAAACTAGTTTAGGCGTCTGCAGATTCTCCAAATCCTCTCCTCTGGAGAGCAACTGGGAGCATGTTTTTATTCCAGCCCAGCACTAAGCGTGAATCAAATGTATGTAAAGACTGAAGGTGCAGAAACCAGAGATAGTTGATGAGTAATAATGCTTGGCTGGAACGAAAGCACCCAGTAGGTCTCCAGGACTGAGGTTTGGTTTTGAAATGCATCAAAGAAAAGGTTATTTAGCTTGATACAGTAACTACACAAGTCATAACCGAACCTGTATATCGGCAACGTTAGATGATTATATAATGAAATACAATGTTGTTCTGCTCACCAACAGCGACGTGAGTAAAGCAGCTCCTCGAAAGCCTCTCATTACGTCTTGTCGAGGTTTAACGGCCCCGGTGAAAGGTAGGCTGAACTGACACCGGGATGAAGAGGGAGGGGGGGGGGTTCCGGTACAATGTTGTCATTTCCTTCGTTTTGTGGCTAGAGTTAAATAGTTTCTAAAGAACAAACTTCACCGAAATTAATCATTCATGTATATGTGTGTTATATTAAACATAGAGGGAGTAACATGTTGGCAAGTCGATTTATTTATAGACTAATACAAATCAGTAGCGGATTTAGATACGGGCATCCAATGTGTTGCTTTACCGCCACCTACTAGACTGGAATACAACTCCCTTATGCTTTACTTGAAAAATAAACATGTACTAAATAAATGCCCTACTATCTAACACTACACTACACACTACACTTTCAAAATGATATAAAATAAAAAATAACACCCCCCTATTCTACAAATTAAATGAATTTACTCCTACCTCAGGCCATCATCCTGAAAGGACGGGACATCACCACTTAGCCCACCCTGTAACTCTTCTGATGTCAAGTCTCCTACACCCAAACACCTCTGCAGCTGCCACCACCACCTCTATTTTCTGAGGCTTCTGTTCCATCTCTGCTGTACAGTTGATAACCGTTGCTATGAATGCTAAAAATCCCACTCTTACCGAAACATCACTTTTTGTCCTATTCCTCTGTACTGGGTCATCTCTACTACTCTCACCACTCCTCCCCATTGACCCATTGTCCTCTACTTTCTTCACTGCCTCCGCATATGACAACTTCTGCTCTACTCTGATCCTGGAAACCTCAACCTGCCTCTCTCACACCGGACATTTCTGAACAATGGAAATAAGTCCCAGACTGTATTGTGTGTTATCCTCCATGATTTAACAATGGAAATAAGTCCCAGACTGTATTGTGTGTTATCCTCCATGATTTATCAATGGAAATAAGTCCCAGACTGTATTGTGTGTTATCCTCCATGATTTTACAATGGAAATAAGTCCCAGACTGTATTGTGTGTTATCCTCCATGATTTAACAATGGAAATAAGTCCCAGACTGTATTGTGTGTTATCCTCCGTGATTTAACAATGGAAATAAGTCCCAGACTGTATTGTGTGTTATCCTCCCAGACTGTATTGTGTGTTATCCTCCGTGATTTAACAATGGAAATAAGTCCCAGACTGTATTGTGTGTTATCCTCCCAGACTGTATTGTGTGTTATCCTCCCAGACTGTATAGTGTGTTATCCTCCCAGACTGTATTGTGTGTTATCCTCCATGATTTAACAATGGAAATAAGTCCCAGACTGTATTGTGTGTTATCCTCCATGATTTAACAATGGAAATAAGTCCCAGACTGTATTGTGTGTTATCCTCCATGATTTAACAATGGAAATAAGTCCCAGACTGTATTGTGTGTTATCCTCCCAGACTGTATTGTGTGTTATCCTCCCAGACTGTATTGTGTGTTATCCTCCCAGACTGTATTGTGTGTTATCCTCCCAGACTGTATTGTGTGTTATCCTCCCAGACTGTATTGTGTGTTATCCTCCCAGACTGTATTGTGTGTTATCCTCCCAGACTGTATTGTGTGTTATCCTCCCAGGCTGTATTGTGTGTTATCCTCCCAGACTGTATTGTGTGTTATCCTCCCAGACTGTATTGTGTGTTTTCCTCCCAGACTGTATTGTGTGTTATCCTCCCAGACTGTATTGTGTGTTATCCTCCCAGACTGTAGTGTGTGTTATCCTCCCAGACTGTAGTGTGTGTTATCCTCCCAGACTGTATTGTGTGTTATCCTCCCAGACTGTATTGTGTGTTATCCTCCCAGACTGTATTGTGTGTTATCCTCCCAGACTGTAGTGTGTGTTATCCTCCCAGACTGTAGTGTGTGTTATCCTCCCAGACTGTATTGTGTGTTATCCTCCCAGACTGTATTGTGTGTTTTCCTCCCAGACTGTATTGTGTGTTGTCCTCCCAGACTGTATTGTGTGTTATCCTCCCAGACTGTATTGTGTGTTATCCTCCCAGACTGTATTGTGTGTTATCCTCCCAGACTGTAGTGTGTGTTATCCTCCCAGACTGTATTGTGTGTTATCCTCCCAGACTGTATTGTGTGTTATCCTCCCAGACTGTATTGTGTGTTATCCTCCCAGACTGTATTGTGTGTTATCCTCCCAGACTGTATTGTGTGTTATCCTCCCAGACTGTATTGTGTGTTATCCTCCCAGACTGTATTGTGTGTTATCCTCCCAGACTGTATTGTGTGTTATCCTCCCAGACTGTATTGTGTGTTATCCTCCCAGACTGTATTGTGTGTTATCCTCCATGATTTTATTCATGTGCATGTTTGGATTTTTCTAGTTTTATGTGTGCTTGTTTATTTTAAATGGTCGAATTAATAAACTAAACAAATATAAACTAGTACTGCTTGTTCTTAGAATAGAGGATAAGGAGAGACCTCGTCCCGAACATGCAAGTTTCAGACTTACAGGGGGTGGAGGTAAGATCACCAGATGTGCCCAGCCGTGGTGAATCATGTCAGTTTCAGACTTACAGGGGGTGGAGGTAAGAACACCAGATGTGCCCAGCCGTGGTGAATCTAGATACAGAGTTAGGTGACAACAGCATCTTACACGACCAGAGTAACAGGACTGTACACACTGACCGTTTAAAGTAACGCTGATACTAACCCGCCACAACATCCCCTCAAATTAGTGGATTCGGTGTTTCAGCAACATGCGTCGCTAGAAGGTGTATAAAATCGAGCGCACAGCCTTGCAATCTCCATAGACAAACATTGTCAGTAAGACTGCCCGTACTAAAGAGCTCAGTGACTTTCAACTGGCACCGTCATAGGATGCCACCTTTCCAACAAGTTACATTTCTGTCCTGCTAGAGCTGCACCCTGGTCAACTGTAAGTGCTGTTATTGTGAAGTGGAAACGTCTAGGAGCAACAACGGCTCAGCCGCGAAGTGGTAGGCCACACAAGCTCACAGAATAGGACCATCGAGTGCTGTAGCACGTAAAAATCGTCTGTCCTCGGTTGCAACACTCACTACCGAGTTCCAAACTGCCTCTGGAAGCAACGTCAGCACAAGAACTGCTCGTCGGAAGCTTCATGAAATGGGTTTCCGTGGTCGAGTGCATAGCCTTCCCAGAAGAAGGGGGGCTGTTATAGCAGCAGAGGGGAACCAACTCCATATTAATGCCCATGATGTTTTTGGAATGAGATGTGTGTCCACATACTTTTGGTCATGTGGTGTAAATGAACAAAAACCAACAAGATTCTATAAAGCTACCAGGAGTTTCTCCAGAAACCAAAAGAAAGAAGAGAAGAGAGAAAAGAAAGTGGTGAACTGAAATCCATCTCATAACTTTCCCAGACAGAAAAGGGGGGGGGGGGGGGGGGGAGTCATGTAAAATAAAGAAGCAGAAGATCACCAGAACAGGTTATGGAGTCATACCTGTCGGGGAACACACCACCTGAACTCACCTGAAGATCACCAGAACAGGTTATGGAGTCATACCTGTCAGGGAACACACCACCTGAACTCACCTGAAGATCACCAGAACAGGTTATGGAGTCATACCTGTCGGGGAACACACCACCTGAACTCACCTGAAGATCACCAGAACAGGTTATGGAGTCATACCTGTCGGGGAACACACCACCTGAACTCACCTGAAGATCACCAGAACAGGTTATGGAGTCATACCTGTCGGGGAACACACCACCTGAACTCACCTGAAGATCACCAGAACAGGTTATGGAGTCATACCTGTCGGGGAACACACCACCTGAACTCACCTGAAGATCACCAGAACAGGTTATGGAGTCATACCTGTCGGGGAACACACCACCTGAACTCACCTGAAGATCACCAGAACAGGTTATGGAGTCATACCTGTCGGGGAACACACCACTTGAACTCACCTGAAGATCACCAGAACAGGTTATGGAGTCATACCTGTCGGGGAACACACCACCTGAACTCACCTGAAGATCACCAGAACAGGTTATGGAGTCATACCTGTCGGGGAACACACCACCTGAACTCACCTGAAGATCACCAGAACAGGTTATGGAGTCATACCTGTCGGGGAACACACCACCTGAACTCACCTGAAGATCACCAGAACAGGTTATGGAGTCATACCTGTCGGGGAACACACCACCTGAACTCACCTGAAGATCACCAGAACAGGTTATGGAGTCATACCTGTCGGGGAACACACCACCTGAACTCACCTGAAGATCACCAGAACAGGTTATGGAGTCATACCTGTCGGGGAACACACCACCTGAACTCACCTGAAGATCACCAGAACAGGTTATGGAGTCATACCTGTCGGGGAACACACCACCTGAACTCACCTGAAGATCACCAGAACAGGTTATGGAGTCATACCTGTCGGGGAACACACCACCTGAACTCACCTGAAGATCACCAGAACAGGTTATGGAGTCATACCTGTCAGGGAACACACCACCTGAACTCACCTGAAGATCACCAGAACAGGTTATGGAGTCATACCTGTCGGGGAACACACCACCTGAACTCACCTGAAGATCACCAGAACAGGTTATGGAGTCATACCTGTCGGGGAACACACCACCTGAACTCACCTGAAGATCACCAGAACAGGTTATGGAGTCATACCTGTCGGGGAACACACCACCTGAACTCACCTGAAGTCTTACAGTGACACAATGCCGACCTGCCCCTCAAATGACTCCACATCTATGGGATTGTTTTGGCCCACAGACCGTGATAATTGGAACAAAAAGAGGCAGACAAAACACAACCTTCCACTTCCACCTGCACAGCACCACAGACATATCCTAGCACAAATACAGCCCATTGCACACATGCATGAGGGACTGATTGGAAAGTGGTGTGTTGTGAAATATAATGAAGACCCTTCCCCTGGTATTATACAGTATGTTGGTGCAGAGAGCAGTGCTCCAGTCAAGATGATGAGTCGTGTGGGAGCCAACAAATTATTTTGGCCAATGAGAGAGGACATTGTATGGTACCAACCAGGGAATGTGCTTGGGCTTGTCCCTGAGCCTCATCCAGTGACAAAACAGCATATGATGCTTGATGGCTCAGTCTGGGATGAAAATGTGCTCTCTCGTTAAGCAGTAGACAGCATTAAGGGCAAACCCTAATCTTGAGCGAGCACACACCTGTCTCATGAGTCTGAATCAATAGACTGCAACCAGTGAACAACCATTTGTTGAATGTCAACCATTGTTTCTTCCTAATGCATTGAATCCCAACACTGTTCGACAAGATGCTTTGAGCTAACTTGAATCATCAGCTATCTGAGCAGCTAACCGATCGCTGCAGCTGTACAGCCCATCTGTAAATAGCCCATCCAACTACCTCATCCCCATATTGCTTTTATTTACTTTTTCTGCTCTTTTGCACACCAGTGTTTCTACTTGCTCATCATCATCTGCACATCTATCACTTCAGTGTTAATTTGCTATATTGTAATTACTTCTCTACTAGGGCCTATTTATTGCCTTTCCTCCTTGCTCCATTTGCACACATTGTATATAGACCTGTTCTACTGTATTATTGACTGTACTTGTGTTTATTCCATGTGTAACTCTGTGTTGTTGTTTATTCCATGTGTAACTCTGTTGTTGTTTATTCCATGTGTAACTCTGTGTTGTTGTTTATTCCATGTGTAACTCTGTGTTGTTGTTTGTGTCGCACTGCTTTGCTTTATCTTGGCCAGGGCGCAGTTGTAAAGGTTAAATAAAAAGGTCTAGTGGTTAGAGTGTTGGACTAGTAACCAGCAGGTAGTCTAGTGGTTAGAGTGTTGGACTAGTAACCAGCAGGTAGTCTAGTGGTTAGAGTGTTGGGTCAGTAACCAGCAGGTAGTCTAGTGGTTAGAGTGTTGGACTAGTAACCAGCAGGTAGTCTAGTGGTTAGAGTGTTGGACTAGTAACCAGCAGGTAGTCTAGTGGTTCGAGTGTTGGGTCAGTAACCAGCAGGTAGTCTAGTGGTTAGAGTGTTGGACTAGTAACCAGCAGGTAGTCTAGTGGTTTGAGTGTTGGGTCAGTAACCAGCAGGTAGCCTAGTGGTTAGAGTGTTGGACCAGTAACCAGCAGGTAGTCTAGTGGTTAGAGTGTTGGACTAGTAACCAGCAGGTAGTCTAGTGGTTAGAGTGTTGGACTAGTAACCAGCAGGTAGTCTAGTGGTTAGAGTGTTGGACTAGTAACCAGCAGGTAGCCTTAGGTCTCATCGCGCACCAGCGACCCCTGTGGCAGGCCGGGCGCAGTGCACGCCAACCAAGGTTGCACTGTGTTTCCTCCAACACATTGGTGCGGCTGGCTTCCGGGTTGGATGCGCGCTGTGTTAAGAAGCAGTGCAGCTTGGTTGGGTTGTGTATCGGAGGACGCATGACTCTCAACCTTCGTCTCTCCTGAGCCCGTACGGGAGTTGTAGCAATGAGGCAAGATAGTAGCTACTAACAATTGGATACCATGAAATTGGGGAGAAAAAGGGGGTAAAATTTTTTTTTTAAACACACACAAAAAAAAGACAGATCAGGGTCCAGAGTAACGCCGAGGTCCTTCACAGTTTTATTTGAGACGACTGTACAACCATCAAGATTAATTGTCAGATTCAACAGAAGATCTCTTTGTTTCTTGGGACCTAGAACAAGCATCTCTGTTTTTTCCGAGTTTAAAAGTAGAAAGTTTGCAGCCATCCACTTCCTTATGTCTGAAACACAGGCTTCTAGCGAGGGCAATTTTGGTGCTTCACCATGTTTCATTGAAATGTACAGCTGTGTGTCATCCGCATAGCAGTGAAAGTTAACATTATGTTTTCGAATGACACCCCCAAGAGGTAAAATATATAGTGAAAACAATAGTGGTCCTAAAACAGAACCTTGAGGAACACCAACATTTACAGTTGATTTGTCAGAGGACAAACCATTCACAGAGACAAACTGACAGATAAGATCTAAACCAGGCCAGAACTTGTCCGTGTAGACCAATTTGGGTTTCCAATCTCTCCAAAAGAATGTGGTGATCGATTGTATCAAAAGCAGCACTAAGGTCTAGGAACACGAGGACAGATGCAGAGCCTCGATCTGACGCCATTAAAAGGTCATTTACCAGTCTCAGTGCTATGATGGGGTCTAAAACCAGACTGAAGCTTTTCGTATACATTGTTTGTCTTCAGGAAGGCAGTGAGTTGCTGCGCAACAGCCTTTTCTAAAAATTGAGAGGAATGGAAGATTCGATATAGGCTGATAGTTTTTTATATTTTCTGGGTCATGGTTTGGCTTTTTCAAGAGAGGCTTTATTACTGCCACTTTTAGTGAGTTTGGTACACATCCGGTGGATAGAGAGCCGTTTATTATGTTCAACATAGGAGGGTCAAGCACAGGAAGTAGCTCTTTCAGTAGTTTATTTGGAATAGGGTCCAGTATGCAGCTTGAAGGTTTAGATGCCATGATTATTTTCATCATTGTGTCAAGAGATATAGTACTAAAACACTTGAGTGTCTCTCTTGATCCTATGTCCTGGCAGAGTTGTGCAGACTCAGGACAACTGAGCTTTGAAGGAATACGCAGATTTAAAGAGGCGTCCGTAATTTGCTTTCTAATAATCATGATTATTTTTCCTCAAAGAAGTTAATGAATTTATCACTGCTGAAGTGAAAGCCATCCTCTCTTGGGGAATGCTGCTTTTTAGTTAGCTTTGTGACAGTATCAAAAATACATTTAGGATTGTTCTTATTTTCCTCAATTAAGTTGGAAAAATAGGATGATCGAGCAGCAGTGAGGGCTCTTCGATACTGCACGGTACTGTCTTTCCAAGCTAGTCGGAAGACTTCCAGATTGGTGTGGCACCATTTCCGTTCCAATTTCCAGGAAGCTTGCTTCAGAGCTCGGGTATTTTCTGTATACCAGGGAGCTAGTTTCTTATGAGAAATATTTTTAGTTTTTAGGGGTGCAACTGCATCTAGGGTATTGCGCAAGGTTAAATTGAGTTCCTCAGTTAGGTGGTTAACTGATTTTTGTCCTCTGACATCCTTGGGTAGACAGAGGGAATCTGGAAGGACATCAAGAAATCTTTGTGTTGTCTGTGAATTTATAGCACGACTTTTGATGTTCCTTGGTTGGGGTCTGAGCAGATTATTTGTTGCAATTGCAAAGGTAATAAAATGGTGGTCCGATAGTCCAGGATTATGAGGAAAAACATTAAGATCCACAACATTTATTCCATGGGACAAAACTAGGTCCAGAGTATGACTGTGACAGTGAGTAGGTCCATTCTCTCTGGAATGCTACCCTTGCTCGGATTTCATCTACCTTGTTGTCAAGAGACTGGACATTGGCGAGCGGTGAGCGATGTGCCTGTCTCGGGAGCCTGACCAGAAGACCGTTTTGTTTGCCTCTTTTACGACGTCGTTGTTTTGGTTCACCAGCTGGGATCCGATCCATTGTCCTGGATGGTGGGAAAAACACAGGATCCGATCCATTGTCCTGGATGGTGGGCAAAACACAGGATCCGATCCATTGTCCTGGATGGTGGGAAAAACACAGGATCCGATCCATTGTCCTGGATGGTGGGAAAAACACAGGATCCGATCCATTGTCCTGGGTGGTGGGCAAAACACAGGATCCGCTTCGGGAAAGTCGTATTCCTGGTCGTAATGATGGTGAGTTGACGTTGCTCTTATATCCAGTAGTTCCTCCCGACTGTATGTAATAAAACCTAAGATGACCTGGGGAACCAATGTAAGAAATAACACATACAAAAACAAAATACTGCATAGTTTCCTAGGAACGCGAAGCGAGGCGGCCATCTCTGTCGGCGCCGGAAGTGGCAATGTGTATGTCTATTGAATACTATTGAATGCTATTCCCAAGGAAAAACAATACTGCGTGGATGTTTTGGAGTCTGACTGAGGAGGACATTGGGAAAAAATATCTTGGGAATTGAGTAGACTGACACCCCATTTCATTGATCCCCAATCCTTAGGTAAAGCTGTACAGTGCAATATGAATGTCAATACACCAAATAGGCTGACTGGGGAGGTGGTTTCACACAGTCTCTGATAAGAGCTACAAGGCTAATATTTGCATAAACTCTTCACAGTTGTGTTCTGTGGGTGTTACCGAGTAGACTGATACCCCACTTCATTGCTTCACATTCCAACCTTGTTTAACATTATCTAGTCGAAATATGGCATGATTCCACCAATTTGTAACCTTCTGCATCACTTTCAAAGAGGCACTTTTAGTTTGTGGGCAAACCGCAAATTCCACTATTAATCCTTATTGTGGCTAGCCTCACAACACATGACCCTGACCGTGGAGCCTAACTAGCCAGATGAAGCTGAGGCTGAATACCGTCACCCCAGACGGGACTTGCCGCCAGAGTTAAAATACTTCAACTTCTGCATCTGCCGTAGTGTTGTTTTCTACCTGATGTTGGTGACCTGTTTGTCTGCTGGAATCACTATGGCAACGCACACTGTGGCTCGAGCTTGCTTTTTTTTCATTGTCTTTCTTGTCGTGCTTATATTTAACCAGGTAAGCTAGTTGAGAACAAGGTCTCATTTATGCTGTCCCTCCTCTAAACGCAGTATTACCCCAACACCAGTGTTTTATTGTAAGGGATAATCAACTAGGGGCTAATACTATAATAATCATGCTAATAATGTGTTCTATGGAAGATAATGAACGACGTGGAACTGAACTTCCTCAGAGTTATATTATTTCCCAGAGAAGGCATTGAGCCCAGAGTTGTATTGTTTTCCAGAGAAGGCATTGAGCCCAGAGTTATATTATTTTCCAGAGAAGGCATTGAGCCCAGAGTTGTATTGTTTTCCAGAGAAGGCATTGAGCCCAGAGTTATATTATTTCCCAGAGAAGTCATTGAGCCCAGAGTTGTATTATTTTCCAGAGAAGGCATTGAGCCCAGAGTTGTATTATTTTCCAGAGAAGGCATTGAGCCCAGAGATGTATTGTTTTCCAGAGAAGGCATTGAGCCCAGAGTTATATTATTTTCCAGAGAAGGCATTGAGCCCAGAGTTGTATTATTTTCCAGAGAAGGCATTGAGCCCAGAGATGTATTGTTTTCCAGAGAAGGCATTGAGCCCAGAGTTATATTATTTTCCAGAGAAGTCATTGAGCCCAGAGTTGTATTATTTTCCAGAGAAGGCATTGAGCCCAGAGTTGTATTATTTTCCAGAGAAGGCATTGAGCCCAGAGTTGTATTGTTTTCCAAAGAAGGCATTGAGCCCAGAGTTATATTATTTTCCAGAGAAGGCATTGAGCCCAGAGTTGTATTGTTTTCCAGAGAAGGCATTGAGCCCAGAGTTGTATTATTTTCCAGAGAAGGCATTGAGCCCAGAGTTGTATTGTTTTCCAGAGAAGGCATTGAGCCCAGAGTTATATTATTTTCCAGAGAAGGCATTGAGCCCAGAGTTGTATTGTTTTCCAGAGAAGGCATTGAGCCCAGAGTTGTATTGTTTTCCAGAGAAGGCATTGAGCCCAGGGTTATATTATTTTCCAGAGAAGGCATTGAGCCCAGAGTTGTATTGTTTTCCAGAGAAGGCATTGAGCCCAGAGTTATATTATTTTCCAGAGAAGGCATTGAGCCCAGAGTTGTATTATTTTCCAGAGAAGGTATTCAGCATTTTAGTTAATTAGCAAATGTTCTACTACTTTGCAACTACTTGTTATGTTCCCTAACCCTTCACCTAACCCTTTAACATAACTCCTAACCTTAACCCTAACTCCTAGCCTAGCTAAAGTTTACGAGCTAGCTAATGTTAGCCATCTAGCCACCTAGCTAATGTTAGCCATCTAGCCACCTAGCTAATGTTAGACATCTAGCCACCTAGCTAATGTTAGCCATCTCGCCACCTAGCTAATGTTAGCCATCTAGCCACCGAGCTAATGTTAGCCATCTAGCCACCTAGCTAATGCTAGCCATCTAGCCACCTAGCTAATGTTAGCCATCTAGCCACCGAGCTAATGTTAGCCATCTAGCCACCGAGCTAATGTTAGCCATCTAGCCACCTAGCTAATGTTAGCCATCTAGCCACCTAGCTAATGCTAGCCATCTAGCCACCTAGCTAATGTTAGCCATCTAGCCACCGAGCTAATGTTAGCCATCTAGCCACCTAGCTAATGCTAGCCATCTAGCCACCTAGCTAATGTTAGCCATCTAGCCACCTAGCTAATGTTAGCCATCTAGCCACCGAGCTAATGTTAGCCATCTAGCCACCGAGCTAATGTTAGCCATCTAGCCACCTAGCTAATGTTAGCCATCTAGCCACCTAGCTAATGTTAGCCATCTAGCCACCGAGCTAATGTTAGCCATCTAGCCACCTAGCTAATGCTAGCCATCTAGCCACCTAGCTAATGTTAGCCATCTAGCCACCTAGCTAGAATTCATAACATATATGTTTTAACATATATGTTTTGCAAATTCATAACACATTGTACGTTTGGAAAATTGGTAACATATAATACGAATGGTTAGGTGTTACTACTAAATGTAGTGTCTCTGATTTATGTAAGAACATCAGGAGTGTAACAGTAAAGACTTGTGGGGAGAAGAACCAACTACCTCTGTTGGGTTAGGTGTTAAAGTCCACAGAATCAACTACCTCTTGTTGGGTTAGGAGTTAAAGTAAACAGAATCAACTACCTCTGTTGGGTTAGGAGTTAAAGTCCACAGAATCAACTACCTCTGCATCATCACGACTGTTGATTTATAGGAAGGTGTTAAAGTTCACAGTTAGCCATTGCTATTGAAATGCACCTGAAAAGTACCCAGGGCCTTGCCTTGGCTCCAAGTTATAGCAGGTCCACCAGAGCCTTTGCCCAGTGAGATACTAATGCCGGCAGGCGTAGATGGAAACAGAAAAGTTAGCCTTCTGGGTAGAAAACTGTGTAAACCCTCTTCAGTCTTCTGGGTAAATCCTCTTCAGCATTCTGGGTAGAACACTGGATAAATCCTCTTCAGCCTTCTGGGTAAAACACTTGGTAAATCCTCTTCAACCTTCTGGGTAAAACACTGGATAAATCCTCTTCATCCTTCTGGGTAAAACACCGGGTAAATCCTCTTCAGCCTTCTGGGTAAAACACTGGGTAAATCCTCTTCATCCTTCTGGGTAAAACACTGGGTAAATCCTCTTCAGCCTTCTGGGTAAAACACTGGATAAATCCACTTCAGCCTTCTGGGTAGAACACTCGATAAATCCTCTTCAGCCTTCTGGGTAGAACACTGGGTAAATCCTCTTCAGCCTTCTGGGTAAATCCTCTTCAGCCTTCTGGGTAGAACACTGGATAAATCCTCTTCAGCCTTCTGGGTAGAACACTGGATAAATCCTCTTCAACCTTCTGGGTAAATCCTCTTCAGCCTTCTGGGTAAAACACTGGGTAAATCCTCTTCAGCCTTCTGGGTAAAACACTGGGTAAAGCCTCTTCATCATTCTGGGTAGAACACTGGATAAATCCTCTTCAGCCTTCTAGGTAAACCACTGGGTAAATCCTCTTCAACCTTCTGGGTAGAACACTGGATAAATCCTCTTCAACCTTCTGGGTAAATCCTCTTCAGCCTTCTGGGTAAAACACTGGGTAAATCCTCTTCAGCCTTCTGGGTAAAACACTGGATAAATCCTCTTCAGCCTTCTGGGTAGAACACTGGATAAATCCTCTTCAACCTTCTGGGTAAATCTTCTTCAGCCTTCTGGGTAAAACACTGGGTAAATCCTCTTCCGCCTTCTGGGTAAATCCTCTTCCGCCTTCTGGGTAAATCCTCTTCAGCCTTCTGGGGAAATCCTCTTCAGCCTTCTGGGTAAATCCTCTTCAGCCTTCTGGGTAAATCTTCTTCAGCCTTCTGGGTAAAACACTGGGTAAATCCTCTTCCGCCTTCTGGGTAAAACACTGGGTAAATCCTCTTCAGCCTTCTGGGTAAAACACTGGATAAACCCTCTTCAGCCTTCTGGGTAAATCCTCTTCAGCCTTCTGGGTAAAACACTGGGTAAATCCTCTTCAGCCTTCTGGGTAAAACACTGCATAAATCCTCTTCAGTCTTCTGGGTAAATCCTCTTCAGCCTTCTGGGTAGAACACTGGATAAATCCTCTTCAGCCTTCTGGGTAGAACACTGGATAAATCCTCTTCAACCTTCTGGGTAAATCTTCTTCAGCCTTCTGGGTAAAACACTGGGTAAATCCTCTTCCGCCTTCTGGGTAAATCCTCTTCAGCCTTCTGGGTAAATCCTCTTCAACCTTCTTGGTAAATCCTCTTTGGGACACAAGGAACCTTTATTAATCTCACCCCCCCATGACTCTCTGGTGAACAAGATGTTGAAAAGTAAAAATCATTTTGGAATAGATATTGCATGGACCAATATATATTCCACAATTTAGCAGACACTCTTATCCAGATTAATTAGGGTTAAGTGCCTTGCCCAAGGGCACATTGACAGATTCGAACCAGCAACCTTTCTGTTACTGGCACAATGCTCTTAACTGCAAGGCTACTTGCCACCCTATATAAAAACAATAGCTGAAGAAATCCACATATACTCTCTCTCGCACGCAGAGGTACAGTGTGTTAAAGCCAGGACACTAATCAAATCAAATCAAATCAAATTTATTTATATAGCCCTTCGTACATCAGCTGATATCTCAAAGTGCTGTACAGAAACCCAGCCTAAAACCCCAAACAGCAAGCAATGCAGGTGTAGAAGCACGGTGGCTAGGAAAAACTCCCTAGAAAGGCCAATACCTAGGAAGAAACCTAGAGAGGAACCAGGCTATGTGGGGTGGCCAGTCCTCTTCTGGCTGTGCCGGGTGGAGATTATAACAGAACATGGTCAAGATGTTCAATGTTCATAAATGACCAGCATGGTCGAATAATAATAAGGCAGAACAGTTGAAACTAGAGCAGCAGCACAGTCAGGTGGAAGTTGAAACTGGAGCAGCAGCATGGCCAGGTAGACTGGGGACAGCAAGGAGTCATCATGTCAGGTAGTCCTGGGGCATGGTCCTAGGGCTCAGGTCAGTTGAAACTGGAACAGCAGCATGGCCAGGTGGACTGGGGACAGCAAGGAGTCATCATGTCAGGTAGTCCTGGGGCATGGTCCTAGGGCTCAGGTCCTCCGAGAGAGAGAAAGAAAGAGAGAAGGAGAGAATTAGAGAACGCACACTTAGATTCACACAGGACACCGAATAGGACAGGAGAAGTACTCCAGATATAACAAACTGACCCCAGCCCCCCGACACATAAACTACTGCAGCATAAATACTGGAGGCTGAGACAGGAGGGGTCAGGAGACACTGTGGCCCCATCCGAGGACACCCCCGGACAGGGCCAAACAGGAAGGATATAACCCCACCCACTTTGCCAAAGCACAGCCCCCACACCACTAGAGGGATATCTTCAACCACCAACTTACCATCCTGAGACAAGGCTGAGTATAGCCCACAAAGATCTCCGCCACGGCACAACCCAAGGGGGGGGGGCGCCAACCCAGACAGGATGACCACAACAGTGAATCAACCCACTCAGGTGACGCACCCCCTCCAGGGACGGCATGAGAGAGCCCCAGCAAGCCAGTGACTCAGCCCCTGTAATAGGGTTAGAGGCAGAGAATCCCAGTGGAAAGAGGGGAACCGGCCAGGCAGAGACAGCAAGGGTGGTTCGTTGCTCCAGAGCCTTTCCGTTCACCTTCCCACTCCTGGGCCAGACTACACTCAATCATATGACCCACTGAAGAGATGAGTCTTCAGTAAAGACTTAAAGGTTGAGACCGAGTTTGCGTCTCTGACATGGGTAGGCAGACCGTTCCATAAAAATGGAGCTCTATAGGAGAAAGCCCTGCCTCCAGCTGTTTGCTTAGAAATTCTAGGGACAATTAGGAGGCCTGCGTCTTGTGACCGTAGCGTACGTATAGGTATGTACGGCAGGACCAAATCAGAGAGATAGGTAGGAGCAAGCCCATGTAATGCTTTGTAGGTTAGCAGTAAAACCTTGAAATCAGCCCTTGCTTTGACAGGAAGCCAGTGTAGAGAGGCTAGCACTGGAGTAATATGATCAAATTTTTTGGTTCTAGTCAGGATTCTAGCAGCCGTATTTAGCACTAACTGAAGTTTATTTAGTGCTTTATCCGGGTAGCCGGAAAATAGAGCATTGCAGTAGTCTAACCTAGAAGTGACAAAAGCATGGATTAATTTTTCTGCATCATTTTTGGACAGAAAGTTTCTGATTTTTGCAATGTTACGTAGATGGAAAAAAGCTGTCCTCGAAATGGTCTTGATATGTTCTTCAAAAGAGAGATCAGGGTCCAGAGTAACGCCGAGGTCCTTCACAGTTTTATTTGAGACGACTGTACAACCATTAAGATTAATTGTCAGATTCAACAGAAGATCTCTTTGTTTCTTGGGACCTAGAACAAGCATCTCTGTTTTGTCCGAGTTTAATAGTAGAAAGTTTGCAGCCATCCACTTCCTTATGTCTGAAACACATGCTTCTACCTACCACTGCTAGTAGATGGCACTATACATCTATATATATACCTACATATCTGTTGATACCAGGACACTACCTACCACTACTAGTAGATGGCACTATACATCTATATATATACCTACATATCTGTTGATACCAGGACACTACCTACCACTGCTAGTAGATGGCACTATACATCTATATATATACCTACATATCTGTTGATACCAGGACACTACCTACCACTGCTAGTAGATGGCACTATACATCTATATATATATACCTACATATCTGTTGATATTGTTCATGCCAGTACTTTTCAAAGGGGCAGGGAGAGAGAGGTGATAGGAGAGAGAGGGAGGGATACCGGGAGGAAGGAGCAGGGAGAGAGAGGTGATGGGAGAGAGAGGGAGGGATACCGGGAGAAAGGGGTAGGGAGAGAGAAGGCAGATGAGAGAGGGGTGATGGCAGAGAGAGGGAGGGATACCGGGAGGAAGGGGCAGGGAGAGAGAAGGCAGAAGAAAGAGAGGGGGAGATACAGGGAGAAAGGGGCAGGGAGAGAAAAGGCAGAAGAGAGAGAGAGAGAGAGATACAGGGAGAGAGGGAGATGCAGGGAGAGAAAATGCAGAAGAGAGAGAGAGAGATACAGAGAGAGAGGGAGATACAGGGAGAGAGGGAGATACAGGGAGAGAGAGCGAGGGAGAGAGAAAGAGAGAGCGAGGGAGGGAGATACAGGGAGAGAGAGAGAGAGATACAGGGAGAGAGAGAGAGAGAGATATACAGGGAGATAGAGATACAGGGAGATAGAGATACAGGGAGATACAGGGAGGGAGGGAGCCGAAAGACTGAAATGGACAGTAATGATAATAATGTCTCATTGGAATATGAAGCAAACATTTCTGTTTCAGCTGGTGGCTCCTGGGGAGACGGAGAGACATGATCTGGTTAATTTACTGAGATATGAAATCACATTCACAACAACATTATGACCAACGACAGCTGCTGCTGACATTAATCAACAGTAATCATATTTGATTTGCTTTTGTGATTTTAATTGGAATTAAAGAGCTCTAAGACCAGAAATGTTTTCATTCTGGAGAAATTAACACATGTAGAGGTATTCCCCTATTCTGGAGAAATTAACACATGTAGAGGTATTCCCCTATTCTGGAGAAATTAACACATGTAGAGGTATTCCCCTATTCTGGAGAAATTAACACATGTAGAGAGGTATTCCCCTATTCTGGAGAAATTAACACATGTAGAGGTTGAGGTATTCCCCTATTCTGGAGAAATTAACACATGTAGAGGTATTCCCCTATTCTGGAGAAATGAACACATGTAGAGGTAGAGGTATTCCCCTATTCTGGAGAAATTAACACATGTAGAGGTATTCCCCTATTCTGGAGAAATGAACACATGTAGAGGTTGAGGTATTCCCCTATTCTGGAGAAATGAACACATGTAGAGGTATTCCCCTATTCTGGAGAAATGAACACATGTAGAGGTAGAGGTATTCCCCTATTCTGGAGAAATGAACACATGTAGAGGTAGAGGTATTCCCCTATTCTGGAGAAATGAACACATGTAGAGGTATTCCCCTATTCTGGAGAAATTAACACATGTAGAGGTAGAGGTATTCCCCTCTTCTGGAGAAATGAACACATGTAGAGGTAGAGGTATTCCCCTATTCTGGAGAAATGAACACATGTAGAGGTAGAGGTATTCCCCTATTCTGGAGAAATTAACACATGTAGAGGTATTCCCCTATTCTGGAGAAATGAACACATGTTGAGGTATTCCCCTATTCTGGAGAAATGAACACATGTAGAGGTAGAGGTATTCCCCTATTCTGGAGAAATGAACACATGTAGAGGTATTCCTCTATTCTGGAGAAATGAACACATGTAGAGGTATTCCCCTATTCTGGAGAAATGAACACATGTAGAGGTATTCCCCTATTCTGGAGAAATTAACACATTGAGAGCATCACTGGTTGCTTCACTGCCTGCTACGGCAACTGCTCGTTCTCCGACCTCAAGGCACTACAGAGGGTAGGGTAAGCTTCCTGCCACCCAGGACCTCTACACCAGGCGGTGTCAGAGGAAGGTGCTAAAAATGGTCAAATACTCCATCCACCCTAGTAATAGACTGTTCTCTCTGCTACCGCACAGCAAGCGGTCCAAGAGGCTTCTGAACAGCTTCTACCCCCAAACCTCCACACTGACTCTGTACCGGTACCCCCTGTATATAGCCTCCACACTGACTCTGTACCCCCTGTATATAGCCTCCACATTGACTCTGTACCGGTACCCCCTGTATATAGCCTCCACATTGACTCTGTACCGGTACCCCCTGTATATAGCCTCCACATTGACTCTGTACCGTAATACCCTGTATATAGCCTCCACATTGACTATGTACCGGTACCCCCTGTATATAGCCTCCACATTGACTCTGTACCGTAACACCCTGTATATAGCTTCCACATTGACTCTGTACCGTAACACCCTGTATATAGCCTCCACATTGACTCTGTACCGTAATACCCTGTATATAGCCTCCACATTGACTCTGTACCGGTACCCCCTGTATATAGCCTCCACATTGACTCTGTACTGTATGCTGCTGCTCCAGTTTCAACTTCCACCTGACTGTGCTGCTGCTCCAGTTTCAACTGTTCTGCCTTATTATTATTCGACCATGCTGGTCATTTATGAACATTGAACATCTTGACCATGTTCTGTTATAATCTCCACCCGGCACAGCCAGAAAAGGACTGGCCACCCCACATAGCCTGGTTCCTTTCTAGGTTTCTTCCTAGGTATTGGCCTTTCTAGGGAGTTTTTCCTAGCCACCGTGCTTCTACACCTGCATTGCTTGCTGTTTGGGGTTTTAGGCTGGGTTTCTGTACAGCACTTTGAGATATCAGCTGATGTACGAAGGGCTATATAAATACATTTGATTTGATTTGATTTGTACCGTAATACCCTGTATATAGCCTCCACATTGACTCTGTACCGTAATACCCTGTATATAGCCTCCACATTGACTCTGTACCGTAATACCCTGTATATAGCCTCCACATTGACTCTGTACCGTAATACCCTGTATATAGCCTCCACATTGACTCTGTACCGTAATACCCTGTATATAGCCTCCACATTGACTCTGTACCGTAATACCCTGTATATAGCCTCCACATTGACTCTGTACCGTAATACCCTGTATATAGCCTCCACATTGACTCTGTACCGTAATACCCTGTATATAGCCTCCACATTGACTCTGTACCATAATACCCTGTATATAGCCTCCACATTGACTCTGTACCGTAATACCCTGTATATAGCCTCCACATTGACTCTGTACCGTAATACCCTGTATATAGCCTCCACATTGACTCTGTACCGTAATACCCTGTATATAGCCTCCACATTGACTCTGTACCGTAATACCCTGTATATAGTCACCACATTGACTCTGTACCGTAATACCCTGTATATAGCCTCCACATTGACTCTGTACCGTAATACCCTGTATATAGCCTCCACATTGACTCTGTACCGTAATACCCTGTATATAGCCTCCACATTGACTCTGTACCGTAATACCCTGTATATAGTCTCCACATTGACTCTGTACCGTAATACCCTGTATATAGCCTCATGAACGCTTTTCACCTGAATTGTTTTAGTTCTAAAGATGAGTATTTAATTGCATGGCTTATAAAGGCACATTGTAAAAGTGCCCCATACAATAAGGGATCTGCTGTATCTATGTTGTGTAGGAAGTTAGTTATAAATGATTCTGTCCTGGTTATAAACACGTTGTCAGCCAGTAGAATATGATGACATTTCCAATATCCCCTGTAACCATTTAATTGAAGATCTGTCCGCATTCTGTTCCTTATCAACACTTTGATGCCAGTGGAAATGACAATGTCACGCCCTGACCTTAGAGATCCTTTTTATGTCTCTATTTTACATCATGAACACTTACCACGCTACGCTTTGGTCCTCTTCTTCAAACAGCCGTTACACATAAGGAAATAGTCAAAACGAATTGCTTGATTGAGCCTTGCTTGGAAAGGTATTGTAATTGTACCAGGAATTACCGTGATGTGTCCCAATATTTTACTGCAGAGAATCTTGAGCCTTGATGGGATAGGACACATGGGAGACAGAGGTCTCCTTCTGCCTCTTCAGATGAGAGATGCCCCTCACCAAAGAGATGCAGAGGCTCAGACCCTTTTCCTATGCCGGAAGCAAGTATGACACATTTATTTTTAAACCCTTTTTAATGAAATTGAAATGAGGCTGTTATATTTGAACCGGTAAACTAGGCCTCCATGTGGTAGGCCCATCCATGTGGTAGGCCCATCCATGTGGTAGGCCCATCCATGTGGTAGGCCCATCCATGTGGTAGGCCCATCCATGTGGTAGGCCCATCCATGTGGTAGGCCCATCCATGTGGTAGGCCCATCCATGTGAATCCAAGATGGCGTAGCAGTAAGTCGTCCTGTCGTGTCGTGTCCCTGTATATTTTGTATATTTTGTTTATATTTTGTTTATTTTTCGTTTTTTTACATATTTTTCGTTTTTTACATAGCTATCCCTTTAAAAACATTTTGCTAAACCTAAGCTTCCAAATACGCTGGATCTTCACAACTAGCTATCTAGCTAAACTGCAACCCTGGATGATTACCCCTGGCTAGCGTTTCCACCCACTTAGCTTGAAGCTAGCCCGGCCTGCGCTACCACCGTAGCATACTCCTGAGCTACAATACCCGGGCCCACGACCGGTCTATCGATGTCACCGCATGAAGAGGAATAAACAGACTCACCCCATCGCGACGTCCCCCAAAGGCTAACTCTCTAGCCCTCGCTATCTCCCTGCTTGCTAATTCGGCCTGCTAACTGCTAGCTTGTCCAGCTCCGGTACGCTAACTGCTACCTTGTCTAGCCCGGGCCTACAAACTGTTAGCTTGTTAGCACAGGCCTGCTAACCGCCTGAATCGCCGCGTCCCAAACGCCCACCGGACCCATATTTACTTTCTATCTCTTTTGACTTTTAATTTGTTTATACCTTCCGGAAACCTGCCTCACCCAATGTGATACGGAATCGCTATTATTTTTTATTTATTTTTAGAACACACTCAAGAACCTCCAGAAGCTAACCAGCTAACTAGCTACAAGCTATTTAGTCATTGTTCGTTTTTTTAACCTGGATAACACTCGCCAGTCCAGCTTCCCTTCCCCATCCACCGCTGCCCCCTGGACACTGATCTCTTGGCTACATAGCTGATGCACGCTGGACTGTCCATAAATCACGGTACTCCATTCTGCTTGTTTGTTTTATCTGTTGGCCCCGTTGCCTAGTCTACGCCATTTTACCTGCTGTTGTTGTGCTAGCTGATTAGCTGTTGTCTCACCTACTGTTTTAGCTAGCTTTCCCAATTCAACACCTGTGTTTACTGTATGCCTCGCTGTATGTCTCTCTCAAATGTCAATATGCCTTGTATACTGTTGTTCAGGTTAGTTATCATTGTTTTAGTTCACAATGGAGCCCCTAGTTCCACTCTTCATACCCCTGATAACTCCTTTGTCCCACCTCCCACACATGCGGTGACCTCACCCATTACTACCAGCATGTCCAGAGATACAACCTCTCTCATCATCACCCAGTGCCTGGGCTTACCTCCGCTGTACCCGCACCCCACCATACCCCTGTCTGCGCATTATGCCCTGAATATATTCTACCATGCCCAGAAACCTGCTCCTCTTATTCTCTGTCCCCAACGCTCTAGGCGACCAGTTTTGATAGCCTTTAGCCGCACCCTCATACTACTCCTTCTCTGTTCCGCGGGTGATGTGGAGGTAAACCCAGGCCCTGCATGTCCCCAGGCACCCTCATTTGTTGACTTCTGTGTTCGAAAAAGCCTTGGTTTCATGCATGTCAACATCAGAAGCCTCCTCCCTAAGTTTGTCTTACTCACTGCTTTAGCACACTCTGCTAACCCTGATGTCCTTGCTGTGTCTGAATCCTGGCTCAGGAAGGCCACCAAAAATTCAGAGATTTCCATACCCAACTATAACATCTTCCGTCAAGATAGAACTGCCAAAGGGGGAGGAGTTGCAGTTTACTGCAGAGATGGCCTGCAAAGTAATGTCATACTTTCCAGGTCCATACCCAAACAGTTCGAACTACTAATTTTGAAAATTACTCTCTCCAGAAATAAGTCTCTCACGGTTGCCGCCTGCTACCGACCCCCCTCAGCTCCCAGCTGTGCCCTGGACACCATTTGTGAATTGATCGCCCCCCATCTAGCTTCAGAGTTTGTTCTGTTAGGTGACCTAAACTGGGATATGCTTAACACCCCGCCAGTCCTACAATCTAAGCTAGATGCCCTCAATCTCACACAAATCATCAAGGAACCCACCAGGTACAACCCTAACTCTGTAAACAAGGGCACCCTCATAGACGTCATCCTGACCAACTGGCCCTCCAAATACACCTCCGCTGTCTTCAACCAGGATCTCAGCGATCACTGCCTCATTGCCTGTATCCGCTACGGAGCCGCAGTCAAACGACCACCCCTCATCACTGTCAAACGCTCCCTAAAACACTTCTGTGAGCAGGCCTTTCTAATCGACCTGGCCCGGGTATCCTGGAAGGACATTGACCTCATCCCGTCAGTTGAGGATGCCTGGTCATTCTTTAAAAGTAACTTCCTCACCATTTTAGATAAGCATGCTCCGTTCAAAAAATGCAGAACTAAGAACAGATACAGCCCTTGGTTCACCCCAGACCTGACTGCCCTCGACCAGCACAAAAACATCCTGTGGCGGACTGCAATAGCATCGAATAGTCCCCGTGATATGCAACTGTTCAGGGAAGTCCGGAACCAATACACGCAGTCAGTCAGGAAAGCTAAGGCCAGCTTCTTCAGGCAGAAGTTTGCATCCTGTAGCTCCAACTCCAAAAAGTTCTGGGACACTGTGAAGTCCATGGAGAACAAGAGCACCTCCTCCCAGCTGCCCACTGCACTGAGGCTAGGTAACACGGTCACCACTGATAAATCCATGATTATCGAAAACTTCAATAAGCATTTCTCAACGGCTGGCCATGCCTTCCGCCTGGCTACTTCAACCTCGGCCAACAGCTCCGCCCCCCCCGCAGCTCCTCGCCCAAGCCTCTCCAGGTTCTCCTTTACCCAAATCCAGATAGCAGATGTTCTGAAAGAGCTGCAAAACCTGGACCCGTACAAATCAGCTGGGCTTGACAATCTGGACCCTCTATTTCTGAAACTATCTGCCACCATTGTCGCAACCCCTATTACCAGCCTGTTCAACCTCTCTTTCATCTCGTCTGAGATCCCCAAGGATTGGAAAGCTGCCGCAGTCATCCCCCTCTTCAAAGGGGGAGACACCCTGGACCCAAACTGTTACAGACCTATATCCATCCTGCCCTGCCTATCTAAGGTCTTCGAAAGCCAAGTCAACAAACAGGTCACTGACCATCTCGAATCCCACCGTACCTTCTCCGCTGTGCAATCTGGTTTCCGAGCCGGTCATGGGTGCACCTCAGCCACACTCAAGGTACTAAACGACATCATAACCGCCATCGATAAAAGACAGTACTGTGCAGCCGTCTTCATCGACCTCGCCAAGGCTTTCGACTCTGTCAATCACCATATTCTTATCGGCAGACTCAGTAGCCTCGGTTTTTCGGATGACTGCCTTGCCTGGTTCACCAATTACTTTGCAGACAGAGTTCAGTGTGTCAAATCGGAGGGCATGCTGTCCGGTCCTCTGGCAGTCTCTATGGGGGTGCCACAGGGTTCAATTCTCGGGCCGACTCTTTTCTCTGTGTATATCAATGATGTTGCTCTTGCTGCGGGCGATTCCCTGATCCACCTCTACGCAGACGACACCATTCTATATACTTTCGGCCCGTCTTTGGACACTGTGCTATCTAACCTCCAAACAAGCTTCAATGCCATACAACACTCCTTCCGTGGCCTCCAACTGCTCTTAAACGCTAGTAAAACCAAATGCATGCTTTTCAACCGGTCGCTGCCTGCACCTGCATGCCCGACTAGCATCACCACCCTGGATGGTTCCGACCTAGAATATGTGGACGTCTATAAGTACCTAGGTGTCTGGCTAGACTGCAAACTCTCCTTCCAGACTCATATCAAACATCTCCAATCGAAAATCAAATCAAGAGTCGGCTTTCTATTCCGCAACAAAGCCTCCTTCACTCAAGCCGCCAAGCTTACCCTAGTAAAACTGACTATCCTACCGATCCTCGACTTCGGCGATGTCATCTACAAAATGGCTTCCAACACTCTACTCAGCAAACTGGATGCAGTCTATCACAGTGCCATCCGTTTTGTCACTAAAGCACCTTATACTACCCACCACTGCGACTTGTATGCTCTAGTCGGCTGGCCCTCGCTACATATTCGTCGCCAGACCCACTGGCTCCAGGTCATCTACAAGTCTATGCTAGGTAAAGCTCCGCCTTATCTCAGCTCACTGGTCACGATGGCAACACCCATCCGTAGCACGCGCTCCAGCAGGTGTATCTCACTGATCATCCCTAAAGCCAACACCTCATTTGGCCGCCTTTCGTTCCAGTACTCTGCTGCCTGTGACTGGAACGAATTGCAAAAATCGCTGAAGTTGGAGACTTTCATCTCCCTCACCAACTTCAAACATCAGCTATCTGAGCAGCTAACCGATCGCTGCAGCTGTACATAGTCTATTGGTAAATAGCCCAACGTTTTCACCTACCTCATCCCCGTACTGTTTTTATTTATTTACTTTTCTGCTCTTCTGCACACCAATATCTCTACCTGTACATGACCATCTGATCTTTTATCACTCCAGTGTTAATCTGCAAAATTGTAATTATTTGCCTACCTCCTCATGCCTTTTGCACACATTGTATATAGACCCCCCCTTCGTTTTCTACTGTGTTATTGACTTGTTAATTGTTTACTCCATGTGTAACTCTTTGTTGTATGCTCACACTGCTATGCTTTATCTTGGCCAGGTCGCAGTTGCAAATGAGAACTTGTTCTCAACTAGCCTACCTGGTTAAATAAAGGTGAAATAAAAAAAAATAAAAAAAAAAATGTGGTAGGCCCATCCATGTGGTAGGCCCATCCATGTGGTAGGCCCATCCATGTGGTAGGCCCATCCATGTGGTAGGCCCATCCATGTGGTAGGCCCATCCATGTGGTAGGCCCATCCATGTGGTAGGCCCATCCATGTGGTAGGCCCATCCATGTGGTAGGCCCATCCATGTGGTAGGCCCATCCATGTGGTAGGCCCCTCCATGTGGTAGGCCCCTCCATGTGGTAGGCCCCTCCATGTGGTAGGCCCATCCATGTGGTAGGCCCATCCATGTGGTAGGCCCATCCATGTGGTAGGCCCCTCCATGTGGTAGGCCCCTCCATGTGGTAGGCCCATCCATGTGGTAGGCCCATCCATGTGGTAGGCCCATCCATGTGGTAGGCCCATCCATGTGGTAGGCCCATCCATGTGGTAGGCCCATCCATGTGGTAGGCCCATCCATGTGGTAGGCCCATCCATGTGGTAGGCCCATCCATGTGGTAGGCCCCTCCATGTGGTAGGCCCCTCCATGTGGTAGGCCCATCCATGTGGTAGGCCCATCCATGTGGTAGGCCCATCCATGTGGTAGGCCCATCCATGTGGTAGGCCCATCCATGTGGTAGGCCCATCCATGTGGTAGGCCCATCCATGTGGTAGGCCCATCCATGTGGTAGGCCCATCCATGTGGTAGGCCCCTCCATGTGGTAGGCCCATCCATGTGGTAGGCCCATCCATGTGGTAGGCCCATCCATGTGGTAGGCCCATCCATGTGGTAGGCCCATCCATGTGGTAGGCCCATCCATGTGGTAGGCCCATCCATGTGGTAGGCCCATCCATGTGGTAGGCCCATCCATGTGGTAGGCCTATATCTCCTGAGATCCGTGACCTTCAGTCGCCACAGTCCGCTTGAGGAATTCCTCTTCAACCTGAAGGAGACTGAAGATACACTAAAGATGGAAGAGCAGCTAATGATTTTGGAAAATTCATCATGAGAAATGACATGTTTCATTGGTATGAGTTGAATCACATTATACTGCAATGTAGTAGTGGATGGAACAATCCTGTACATGTGTAATGCATTAGTGTCCTTTTGTAAAATGACAGATATCTCGAAGCTGGGGAGAGAAGACATACCGGACCGGGTGACCAGAGCAATGCACTGGTAACTATTACCATATTTTAAACCAGGTCATGGTGTGTTGCTTGTAAAGTACATATTTACTGTTCTGTACAGAACCCTGACAAACAGCCTGGTGTTCCATACAGAACCCTGACAAACAGCCTGGTGTTCCATACAGAACCCTGACAAACAGCCATGTGTTCCATACAGAACCCTGACAAACAGCCTGGTGTTCCATACAGAACCCTGACAAACAGCCTGGTGTTCCATACAGAACCCTGACAAACAGCCATGTGTTCCATACAGAACCCTGACAAACAGCCTGGTGTTCCATACAGAACCCTGACAAACAGCCTGGTGTTCCATACAGAACCCTGACAAACAGCCATTTGTTCCATACAGAACCCTGACAAACAGCCTGGTGTTCCATACAGAACCCTGACAAACAGCCTGGTGTTCTATACAGAACCCTGACAAACAGCCATGTGTTCCATACAGAACCCTGACAAACAGCCATGAGTTCTATACAGAACCCTGACAAACAGCCTGGTGTTCTATACAGAACCCTGACAAACAGCCTGGTGTTCCATACAGAACCCTGACAAACAGCCTGGTGTTCCATACAGAACCCTGACAAACAGCCTGGTGTTCCATACAGAACCCTGACAAACAGCCTGGTGTTCCATACAGAACCCTGACAAACAGCCTGGTGTCATTCTGAATATGATGGGAAACAAAGGCCAGAGGGTGTTTGAGTACTCTGACCTCTGCAGTGTCATTATAGGTACAGTTCAAATCTCAACATTCTTTCTCCAGCTAAGATGTGTTTTCCCCTTCACAGCAGGGGTGAGTCTTGGCGAATCAAAGGCTACTGAGGCAGAAATACTTCAGGCGATGTCAACCTACCTGAAACATGCACCTGACCGCAAGGCAGGCAGTGGGATAAATGGATTTGTTTATTTTGTGATCTTTATGGGTTTGCACATCTATTTTTGGTGCAATACATTTTAATTTCAATCGTTCTCAACTTTGATTAAAAATACATCACAGTTATTACATGAACAAAGGTTTCCACAACGCTGTTCCAAGTCCCTGTTCCAGGTCCCTGTTCCAAGTCCCTGTTCCAGGTCCCTGTTCCAAGTCCCTGTTCCAAGTCCCTGTTCCAAGTCCCTGTTCCAAGTCCCTGTTCCAAGTCTCTGTTCCAGGTCTCTGTTCCAAGTCCCTGTTCCAAGTCCCTGTTCCAAGTCCCTGTTCCAGGTCCCTGTTCCAAGTCTCTGTTCCAAGTCCCTGTTCCAAGTCCCTGTTCCAAGTCGCTGTTCCAAGTCCCTGTTCCAAGTCCCTGTTCCAGGTCCCTGTTCCAAGTCCCTGTTCCAAGTCCCTGTTCCAAGTCTCTGGTCCAAGTCCCTGTTCCAAGTCCCTGTTCCAGGTCCCTGTTCCAAGTCCCTGTTCCAAGTCCCTGTTCCAGGTCCCTGTTCCAAGTCCCTGTTCCAAGTCCCTGTTCCAGGTCCCTGTTCCAAGTCCCTGTTCCAAGTCCCTGTTCCATGTCCCTGTTCCAAGTCCCTGTTCCAAGTCCCTGTTCCAAGTCCCTGTTCCAAGTCCCTGTTCCAAGTCTCTGTTCCAGGTCCCTGTTCCAAGTCGCTGTTCCAAGTCGCTGTTCCAAGTCGCTGTTCCAAGTCCCTGTTCCAAGTCCCTGTTCCAAGTCCCTGTTCCAAGTCCCTGTTCCAAGTCCCTGTTCCAAGTCCCTGTTCTGTTCCAAGTCCCTGTTCCAAGTCCCCTGTTCCATGTCCCTGTTCCAAGTCCCTGTTCCATGTCCCTGTTCCAGGTCCCTGTTCCAAGTCGCTGTTCCAAGTCCCTGTTCCAAGTCCCTGTTCCAAGTCGCTGTTCCAAGTCCCTGTTCCATGTCCCTGTTCCAAGTCCCTGTTCCAAGTCGCTGTTCCATGTCCCTGTTCCAAGTCCCTGTTCCAAGTCGCTGTTCCAAGTCCCTGTTCCATGTCCCTGTTCCAAGTCCCTGTTCCATGTCCCTGTTCCATGTCGCTGTTCCATGTCCCTGTTCCATGTCGCTGTTCCAAGTCCCTGTTCCATGTCCCTGTTCCAAGTTCCTGTTCCAAGTCCCTGTTCCAAGTCCCTGTTCCATGTCCCTGTTCCAAATCTCTGTTCCAAGTCCCTGTTCCATGTCCCTGTTCCAAGTCTCTGTTCCAAGTCTCTGTTCCAAGTCCCTGTTCCATGTCCCTGTTCCATGTCCCTGTTCCATGTCCCTGTTCCAAGTCTCTGTTCCAAGTCCCTGTTCCATGTCCCTGTTCCATGTCCCTGTTCCAAGTCCCTGTTCCATGTCGCTGTTCCAAGTCCCTGTTCCAAGTCGCTGTTCCAAGTCCCTGTTCCAAGTCCCTGTTCCATGTCCCTGTTCCAAGTCCCTGTTCCAAGTCCCTGTTCCAAGTCCCTGTTCCAAGTCCCTGTTCCAAGTCCCTGTTCCAAGTCTCTGCTCCAAGTCCCTGTTCCATGTCCCTGTTCCAAGTCCCTGTTCCAAGTCCCTGTTCCATGTCCCTGTTCCAAGTCCCTGTTCCAAGTCCCTGTTCCATGTCCCTGTTCCAAGTCCCTGTTCCAAGTCCCTGTTCCAAGTCCCTGTTCCATGTCCCTGTTCCAAGTCTCTGTTCCAAGTCCCTGCTCCAAGTCCCTGTTCCATGTCCCTGTTCCAAGTCCCTGTTCCAAGTCCCTGTTCCATGTCCCTGTTCCATGTCCCTGTTCCAAGTCTCTGTTCCATGTCGCTGTTCCAAGTCCCTGTTCCAAGTCCCTGTTCCACAGAATACCAACAGTTGTGTGGACCATAAATCTGGAAGATACATTTTCATCAGGGGGTTTCAAGTGTACAACATTAGAACGGTCCTGGTTGATAGTTTGTTTTCCTGTTCTTAGCTCAGCTGTAACGGTTTTCTTCTATCTCCTCCTCTGATGAAGAGGTGTAGCAAGGATCGGACCAAAATGCAGCGTGGTGGTTATTCATGTTTTTAATGAAGACGACTATACATGAACAGACTAAACAAAACAACAAAAGTGAAAACCTAAACAGTCCTATCTAGTGCAAACACAGAGACAGGAACAATCACCCACGAAACACTCAAAGAATATGGCTGCCTAAATATGGTTCCCAATCAGAGACACCGATAAACACCTGCCTCTGATTGAGAACCACTCCAGACAGCCATAGACTTACCTAGAAAACCCCACTAAGCCACAATCCCAATACCTACTAAAATCCCAAGACAAAACACACCACATAATAAACCCATGTCACACCCTGACCTGACCAGAATAATAAAGAAAACACTAAATACTAAGACCAGGGCGTGACATCAGCCCCTGATCCTTATTTAATGTAAAGAAACCTACATCACAAAATGGCAACTACTTCTAATCCCTGATGAATTTATGGATTGGTGATAATCCCTGTTGAATTCATGGACTGTTTAAAATCCCTGTTGAATTCATGGTGTGTTTTAGTGGGTGAATTAAGGTTGAAATGTCATTGATCAACGTCTCAACCAAATATTACAGAGAGCTGATCAGAGATGGTGACATTATCAGAGAGCTGATCAGAGATGGTGACATTAGCAGAGAGCTGATCAGAGATGGTGACATTATCAGAGAGCTGATCAGAGATGGTGACATTATCAGAGAGCTGATCAGAGATGGTGACATTATCAGAGAGCTGATCAGAGATGGTGACATTAGCAGAGAGATGATCAGAGATGGTGACATTATCAGAGAGATGATCAGAGATGGTGACATTAGCAGATAGCTGATCAGAGATGGTGATATTAGCAGAGAGCTGATCAGAGATGGTGACATTAGCAGAGAGCTGATCAGAGATGGTGACATTAGCAGAGAGATGATCAGAGATGTGACATTAGCAGAGAGCCGATCAGAGATGGTGACATTAGCAGAGAGTTGATCGGAGATGGTGACATTAGCAGAGAGATGATCGGAGATGGTGACATTTAGCAGAGAGATGATCAGAGATGGTGACATTAGCAGAGAGATGATCAGAGATGGTGACATTAGCAGAGAGCTGATCAGAGATGGTGACATTAGCAGAGAGCTGATGAGAGATGGTGACATTAGCAGAGAGATGATTAGAGATGGGGAAAGACGTGTGTAATTACAGAGGACAACATAATGGAAGAGGAAAAGTAATCTTCTGCTGCTGGGATTTCATGATCAACGTTCTGGCACCGGAGACCATGTTTTCTAATCAGAGTGTAATGGGCCGTGAGAAATAACATTTACAAAACAGTCCAGTCAGCCAGACACAGTCACAGAGATTCTGGCAGCCCAGCCATCCAGAGGCCTGGTCAACAGTAGTGACTACATGGGGAATATGGAGCCGTTTGAATGTCCCGATAAGGCCTGTTATTGTTTCCATCCTGATCATTACACATGATGGAGGTGATGGTTGTAATTCACTAGAAGAGCTGCAGTCAGGGTACAGCTCCCAAATGGCACCCTATTCCCTATGGGTACAGCTCCCAAATGGCACCCTATTCCCTATGGGCTCTGGTCAAAAGAAGTGCACTACATAGGGAATAGGGTGAACACGGATCTGTGGTCCTCTTGTCCTCTAGAGGGGATGAACACAGATCTCTGGTCCTCTGGTCCTCTAGAGGGGGTGAACACAGAGCTCTGGTCCTCTAGAGGGGGTGAACACAGAGCTCTGGTCCTCTAGAGGGGGTGAACACAGAACTCTGGTCCTCTGGTCCTCTAGAGGGGGTGAACACAGAGCTCTGGTCCTCTAGAGGGGGTGAACACAGAACTCTGGTCCTCTAGAGGAGGTGAACACAGAGCTCTGGTCCTCTAGAGGGGGTGAACACAGAGCTCTGGTCCTCTAGAGGGGATGACACAGAGCTCTGGTCCTCTGGTCCTCTATAGGGGATGAACACAGAGCTCTGGTCCTCTGGTCCTCTAGAGGGGGTGAACACAGAGCTCTGGTCCTCTAGAGGGGGTGAACACAGAACTCTGGTCCTCTAGAGGAGGTGAACACAGAGCTCTGGTCCTCTAGAGGGGGTGAACACAGAGCTCTGGTCCTCTAGAGGGGATGACACAGAGCTCTGGTCCTCTGGTCCTCTATAGGGGATGAACACAGAGCTCTGGTCCTCTGGTCCTCTAGAGGGGGTGAACACAGAGCTCTGGTCCTCTAGAGGGGGTGAACACAGAACTCTGGTCCTCTAGAGGAGGTGAACACAGAGCTCTGGTCCTCTAGAGGGGGTGAACACAGAGCTCTGGTCCTCTAGAGGGGATGAACACAGAGCTCTGGTCCTCTAGAGAGGATGAACACAGAGCTCTGGTCCACTGGTCCTCTAGAGGGGGTGAACACAGAGCTCTGGTCCTCAAGAGGGGGTGAACACAGAGCTCTGGTCCTCTGGTCCTCTAGAGGGGGTGAACACAGAGCTCTGGTCCTCAAGAGGGGATGAACACAGAGCTCTGGTCCACTGGTCCTCTAGAGGGGATGAACACAGAGCTCTGGTCCTCTGGTCCTCTATAGAGGATGAACACAGAGCTCTGGTCCTCTAGAGGGGGTGAACACAGAGCTCTGGTCCTCTAGAGGGGGTGAACACAGAGCTCTGGTCCTCTAAGGGAGAGAGAGGCTGTATTCTACCTCTGACCCCCCCAGAGAGGCTGTATTCTACCTCTGACCCCCCCCCCCCCCCACCAGAGAGGCTGTATTCTACCCCTGACCCCCCCCCCCCACCAGAGAGGCTGTATTCTACCTCTGACCCCCCCCCAGAGAGGGTGTATTCTACCTCTGACCCCCCCCCCCAGAGAGGCTGTATTCTACCCTTGACCCCCCCCCCCAGAGAGGCTGTATTCTATCTCTGACCCCCCCAGAGAGGCTGTATTCTACCTCTGACTCCCCCAGAGAGGCTGTATTCTACCTCTGACCCCCCCCCCCCCCCAGAGAGGCTGTATTCTACCTCTGACTCCCCCAGAGAGGCTGTATTCTACCTCTGACCCCCCCCCCAGAAAGGCTGTATTCTACCCCTGACCCCCCCCCCCCCAGAGAGGCTGTATTCTACCTCTGACTCCCCCAGAGAGGCTGTATTCTACCTCTGACCCCCCCAGAGAGGCTGTATTCTACATCTGACCCCCCCCAGAGAGGCTGTATTCTACCTCTGACCCCCCCCCCCAGAGAGGCTGTATTCTACCTCTAACCCCCCCACCAGAGAGGCTGTATTCTACCTCTGACCCCCCCCCCCAGAGAGGCTGTATTCTACCCCCCCCCCCACCAGAGAGGCTGTATTCTACCCCTGACCCCCCCCCAGAGAGGCTGTATTCTACATCTGACACTCCCCCCCAGAGAGGCTGTATTCTACCCCCCCCCCCCCACCAGAGAGGCTGTATTCTACCTCTGACCCCCCCCCCCCCAGAGAGGCTTTATTCTACCTCTGACCGCCCCCCCCACCCCAGAGAGGCTGTATTCTACCTCTGACCCCCCCCCAGAAAGGCTGTATTCTACCTCTGACCCCCCCACCAGAGAGGCTGTATTCTACCCCTGACCCCCCCCCCCAGAGAGGCTGTATTCTACCTCTGACCCCCCCCCCCCAGAAAGGCTCTATTCTACCCCCCCCCCCCCCCCCCCCCCCAGAGAGGCTGTATTCTCCCCCCCCCCCCACCAGAGAGGCTGTATTCTACCTCTGACCCCCCCAGAAAGGCTGTATTCTACCCCTGACCCCACCAGAGAGGCTGTATTCTACCTCTTCCTCCCCCCAGAGAGGCTGTATTCTACCCCTGACCCCCCCAGAGAGGCTGTATTCTACCCCTGACCCCCCCAGAGAGGCTGTATTCTACCTCTTCCTCCCCCAGAGAGGCTGTATTCTACCCCTAACCCCCCCCCCCCCCAGAGAGGCTGTATTCTACCTCTGACCCCCCCCCCAGAAAGGCTGTATTCTACCTCTGACCCCCCCCCCCCCACCAGAGAGGCTGTATTCTACCCCTGACCCCCCCAGAGAGGCTGTATTCTACCTCTTCCTCCCCCCAGAAAGGCTGTATTCTACCCTAACCCCCCCCCCAGAGAGGCTGTATTCTACCTCTGACCCCCCCCCCCCCCAGAAAGGCTGTATTCTACCTCTGACCCCCCCCCCCCCAGAGAGGCTGTATTCTACCTCTGACTCTCCATCCAACCCTCTCCTGTTTAGTAATCAGCCCTGATGATCCAACCCTCTCCTGTTTAGTAATCAGCCCTGATGACCCTCCATCCAACCCTCTACTGTTTAGTAATCAGCCCTGATGACCCTCCATCCAACCCTCTCCTGTTTAGTAATCAGCCCTGATGTCCCTCCATCCAACCCTCTCCTGTTTAGTAATCAGCCCTGATGACCCTCCATCCAACCCTCTCCTGTTTAGTAATCAGCCCTGATGATCCAACCCTCTCCTGTTTAGTAATCAGCCCTGATGACCCAACCCTCTCCTGTTTAGTAATCAGCCCCGATGATCCAACCCTCTCCTGTTTAGTAATCAGCCATGATGTCCCTCCATCCAACGCTCTCCTGTTTAGTCATCAGCCCTGATGACCCTCCATCCAACCCTCTCCTGTTTAGTAATCAGCCCTGATGTCCCTCGATCCAACCCTCTCCTGTTTAGTAATCAGCCCTGATGTCCCTCCATCCAACCCTCTCCTGTTTAGTAATCAGCTCTGATGTCCCAACCCTTTCCTGTTTAGTAATCAGCCCTGATGTCCCTCCATCCAAACCTCTCCTGTTTAGTAATCAGCCCTGATGTCCCGCCATCCAACCCTCTCCTGTTTAGTAATCAGCCCTGATGTCCCAACCCTTTCCTGTTTAGTAATCAGCCCTGATGTCCCTCCATCCAAACCTCTCCTGTTTAGTAATCAGCCCGATGATCCAACCCTCTCCTGTTTAGTAATCAGCCCTGATGATCCAACCCTCTCCTGTTTAGTAATCAGCCCTGATGACCCTCCATCCAACCCTCTCCTGTTTAGTAATCAGCCCTGATGATCCAACCATCTCCTGTTTAGTAATCAGCCCTGATGTCCCTCCATCCAACCCTCTCCTGTTTCGTAATCAGCCCTGATGTCCCTCCATCCAACCCTTTCCTGTTTAGTAATCAGCCCTGATGATCCAACCCTCTCCTGTTTAGTAATCAGCCCTGATGTCCCTCCATCCAACCCTCTCCTGTTTCGTAATCAGCCCTGATGTCCCTCCATCCAACCCTCTCCTGTTTAGTAATCAGCCCTGATGTCCCAACCCTTTCCTGTTTAGTAATCAGCCCTGATGTCCCTCCATCCAAACCTCTCCTGTTTAGTAATCAGCCCTGATGACCCTCCATCCAACCCTCTCCTGTTTAGTAATCAGCCCTGATGATCCAACCCTCTCCTGTTTAGTAATCAGCCCTGATGATCCAACCCTCTCCTGTTTAGTAATCAGCCCTGATGACCCAACCCTCTCCTGTTTAGTAATCAGCCCTGATGACCCTCCATCCAACCCTCTCCTGTTTAGTAATCAGCCCTGATGACCCAACCCTCTCCTGTTTAGTAATCAGCCCCGATGTCCCTCCATCCAACCCTCTCCCCTGAATTAACCCTAGACATTATCCTGCTGATGAAGCCTTTCTCCCCTGAATTAACCCTAGACATTATTCTGCTGATGAAGCCTTTCTCCCCTGAATTAACCCTAGACATTATCCTGCTGATGAAGCCTTTCTCCCCTGAATTAACCCTAGACATTATCCTGCTGATGAAGCCTTTCTCCCCTGAATTAACCCTAGACATTATCCTGCTAATGAAGCCTTTCTCGCTAATGCAGGAGGACTTTTACATTCAATACACCACTTCTCTCCTCCTCCTACAACCTCCCCTCCTCCTCCCTCCCCTATCCTCCTCTTCCATTCCCTTCCTCCTCCTCCTCCCTCCCCTCCCCTCCCTCCCCCTCCTTCTCCTCCCTCCCCTTCCTTCTCCTCCTCTCTCCCCTCCTCCCCCTCATCCCCTTCCTCCTCCTCCTCCCTCCCGTTCCTTCTCCTCCTCTCTCCCCTCCTCCCCCTCCTCCCTTCCTCCTCCTCCTCCCTCCCCTTGCTCTTCCCTCCCTCCCCTTCCTCCTCCCCTCCTCCCCTCCCTCCCTCCCTCCCTCCCTCTCTTCCCTTCCCTTTCTCCTCCCTCCCTCCCCTTCCTCCCCCTCCCTCCTCCTCCTCCCTCCCCCCGACACATAAACTACTAGCGCATAAATACTGGAGGCTGGGTCTCCCTCCCCTTCCTCCTCCTCCATCTACCAGGCTGATTCAGTACATTCTTCCACTAGCAGGTCATACTGTTGCTGACAGTTGTACTGGCTGTTACTGACTGCCTGTATCCCAGCCCTGCAGGGTATACTGTTATACTACCGGCTGTCTGTTAGACAGACTGCTCTACTGCTGTACTGTTCTGCCTTCTCCATCCCAGTCCTAACCCCCACAGCCATCTGTATTCAGCAAAGCCTCTCCCCTAGTACTGTTCTGCTCCATCCCAGTCCTAACCCCCACAGCCATCTGTATTCAGCTCAGCCTCTCCCCTGGTACTGCCTGCTCCATCCCAGTCCTAACCCCCACAGCCATCTGTATTCAGCAAAGCCTCTCCCCTAGTACTGTTCTGCTCCATCCCAGTCCTAACCCCCACAGCCATCTGTATTCAGCTCAGCCTCTCCCCTGGTACTGTTCTGCTCCATCCCAGTCCTAACTCCCACAGCCATCTGTATTCAGCTCAGCCTCTCCCCTAGTACTGTTCTGCTCCATCCCAGTCCTAACCCCCACAGCCATCTGTATTCAGCTCAGCCTCTCCCCTGGTACTGCCTGCTCCATCCCAGCCCTAACCCCCACAGCCATCTGTATTCAGCTCAGCCTCTCCCCTAGTACTGTTCTGCTGCCTGCTCCATCCCAGTCCTAACCCCCACAGCCATCTGTATTCAGCTCAGCCTCTCCCCTGGTACTTCCTTCTCCATCCCAGTCCTAACCCCCACAGCCATCTGTATTCAGCTCAGCCTCTCCCCTAGTACTGTTCTGCTGCCTGCTCCATCCCAGTCCGAACCCCCACAGCCATCTGTATTCAGCTCAGCCTCTCCCCTAGTACTGTTCTGCTGCCTGCTCCATCCCAGTCCTAACCCCCACAGCCATCTGTATTCAGCTCAGCCTCTCCCCTAGTACTGTTCTGCTGCCTGCTCCATCCCAGTCCTAACACCCACAGCCATCTGTATTCAGCTCAGCCTCTCCCCTGGTACTTCCTTCTCCATCCCAGTCCTAACCCCCACAGCCATCTGTATTCAGCTCAGCCTCTCCCCTAGTACTGTTCTGCTGCCTGCTCCATCCCAGTCCGAACCCCCACAGCCATCTGTATTCAGCTCAGCCTCTCCCCTAGTACTGTTCTGCTGCCTGCTCCATCCCAGTCCTAACCCCCACAGCCATCTGTATTCAGCTCAGCCTCTCCCCTGGTACTTCCTTCTCCATCCCAGTCCTAACCCCCACAGCCATCTGTATTCAGCTCAGCCTCTCCCCTAGTACTGTTCTGCTCCATCCCAGTCCTAACCCCCACAGCCATCTGTATTCAGCTCAGCCTCTCCCCTGGTACTGCCTGCTCCATCCCAGTCCTAACTCCCAGCCATCTGTATTCAGTTCAGCCTCTCCCCTGGTACTGCCTGCTCCATCCCAGTCCTAACCCCCACAGCCATCTGTATTCAGCTCAGCCTCTCCCCTAGTACTGTTCTGCTGCCTGTTCCATCCCAGTCCTAACCCCCACAGCCATCTGTATTCAGCTCAGCCTCTCCCCTGGTACTGCCTGCTCCATCCCAATCCTAACCCCCACAGCCATCTGTATTCAGCTCAGCCTCTCCCCTGGTACTGCCTGCTCCATCCCAGTCCTAACCCCCACAGCCATCTGTATTCAGCTCAGCCTCTCCCCTGGTACTGCCTGCTCCATCCCAGTCCTAACACCCACAGCCATCTGTATTCAGCTCAGCCTCTCCCCTAGTACTGTTCTGCTCCATCCCAGTCCTAACCCCCACAGCCATCTGTATTCAGCTCAGCCTCTCCCCTGGTACTGTTCTGCTCCATCCCAGTCCTAACCCCCACAGCCATCTGTATTCAGCTCAGCCTCTCCCCTGGTACTGCCTGCTCCATCCCAGACCTAACCCCCACAGCCATTCTGTATTCAGCTCAGCCTCTTCCCTGGTACTGCCTGCTCCATCCCAGTCCTAACCCCCACAGCCATCTGTATTCAGCTCAGCCTCTCCCCTGGTACTGCCTGCTCCATCCCAGTCCTAACCCTCACAGCCATCTGTATTCAGCTCAGCCTCTCCACTTCGCCACTCTCTCTCACAATAATGGACAATATTTTCAGCGTGAGAATAAAAATCATTCCCTAGAGAGTTGGAGCAGAAACTCTGAATGCAAGGATGCATGGCCAGAGGAGAGGAGAGCAGAGACAGAGACGGAGAGGAGAGGAGGGCAGAGACAGAGGAGAGGAGAGCAGAGACAGAGACGGAGAGGAGAGGAGGGCAGAGACAGAGGAGAGGAGAGGAGAGACAGAGACAGAGACGGAGAGGAGGGCAGAGGGAGAGGAGAGACAGAGGAGAGGAGGGCAGAGACAGAGGAGAGGAGAGGAGGGCAGAGACAGAGGAGAGGAGAGGAGGACAGAGACAGAGGAGAGGAGAGGAGGGCAGAAACAGAGGAGAGGAGAGGAGGGCAGAGATAGAGGAGAGGAGAGGAGAGACAGAGGAGAGGAGAGCAGAGCAGAGAGAGGAGAGGAAGGCAGAGACAGAGACAGAGGAGAGGAGAGGAGAGGAGAGGAGAGGAGAGGAGAGGAGAGGAGAGGAGAGGAGAGGAGAGGAGAGGAGAGGAGAGGAGAGGAGAGGAGAGGAGAGGAGGGAAGGTAGAGGAGGTAGAGGAGAGGAGAGGAGAGGAGAGGAGAGGAGAGGAGAGGAGAGGAGAGGAGAGGAGAGGAGACAAGGTACTGGAGAGGAGACAAGGTACTGGAGAGGAGAGGAGAGGAGAGGAGAGGAGAGGAGAGGAGAGGAGAGGAGAGGAGAGGAGAGGAGAGGAGAGGAGAGGAGAGGAGATGAGGGAAGGGAAGGGAAGGGAAGGGAAGGGAAGGGAAGGGAAGGGAAGGGAAGGGAAGGGAAGGGAGAGGAGGGCAGAGACAGGAGAGGATTGCAGAGATGAGAGGAGAGGAGAGGAGGGCAGGGAGTGGAGAGGCAGAGGAGAGGAGAGGCAGTATAACTGTGAATGCATGACCAACTCATCTCTACCTGGCTCTCTGTTTGGGTGATTGCCCGTCCTCAGACTGACACCCTGCACACAGTTTATATTGAGCATGGAATGGAATGGGAAGACTTCTGTTTCTCTCATGCAGGCTCCTCCATGTACACTATATGTCTGGAGAAGGGCATTCACTGTGGCTCCTATCGCAGGAGGAGAAAGTCTGTGGAAAGAACAAACATTACATGAATTGATGAAAGGGACACAGTAGAGTGTGTATATCGGAAACATCTATAGGGTTGGATTATGGCCCTCTGACATAGCTGAATGTAGCAGTAGAACCACACTCTACTACTCTGTTGTAGATAGGATCTAGCTACAGTGGAGCAGTCAGACCAGTATCTAGCTACAGTAGAACCACACTCTACTACTCTGTTGTAGTTAGTATCTAGCTACAGTAGAACCACACTCTACTACTCTGTTGTAGTTAGTATCTAGCAACAGGGCAGCAGTCATAGAGTATCTAGCTACAGGGCAGCAGTCATATAGCATCTAGCTACAGGGCAGCAGTCATATAGTATCTAGCTACAGGGCAGCAGTCATATAGTATCGAGCTACAGGGCAGCAGTCATATAGGATCTAGCTACAGGACAGCAGTCATATAGTATCTAGCTACAGGGCAGCAGTCATATAGTATCTAGCTACAGGGCAGCAGTTATATAGTATTGAGCTACAGGGCAGCAGTCATATAGTATATAGCTACAGGGCAGCAGTCGTATAGTATCTAGCTACAGGGCAGCAGTCGTATAGTATCTAGCTACAGGGCAGCAGTCATATAGTATCTAGCTACAGGGCAGCAGTCATATAGTATCTAGCTACAGGGCAGCAGTCATATAGTATCTAGCTACAGGGCAGCAGTCATATAGTATCGAGCTACAGGGCAGCAGTCATATAGTATCTAGCTACAGGGCAGCAGTCATATAGTATCGAGCTACAGGGCAGCAGTCATATAGTATCTAGCTACAGGGCAGCAGTCATATAGTATCGAGCTACAGGGCAGCAGTCATATAGTATCTAGCTACAGGGCAGCAGTCATATAGTATCTAGCTACAGGGCAGCAGTCATATAGTATCTAGCTACAGGGCAGCAGTCATATAGTATCTAGCTACAGGGCAGCAGTCATATAGTATCGAGCTACAGGGCAGCAGTCATATAGTATCTAGCTACAGGGCAGCAGTCATATAGTATCTAGCTACAGGGCAGCAGTCATATAGTATCTAGCTACAGGGCAGCAGTCATATAGTATCTAGCTACAGGGCAGCAGTTATGTAGTATCTAGCTACAGGGCAGCAGTCATATAATATCTAGCTACAGGGCAGCAGTCATATAGTATCTAGCTACAGGGCAGCAGTCATATAGTATCTAGATACAGGGCAGCAGTCATATAATATCTAGCTACAGGGCAGCAGTCATATAGTATCTAGCTACAGGGCAGCAGTCATATAGTATCTAGCTACAGGGCAGCAGTCATATAGTATCGAGCTACAGGGCAGCAGTCATATAGTATCTAGCTACAGGGCAGCAGTCATATAGTATCTAGCTACAGGGCAGCAGTCATATAGTATCGAGCTACAGGGCAGCAGTCATATAGTATCTAGCAACAGGGCAGCAGTCATATAGTATCTAGCTACAGGGCAGCAGTTATATAGTATTGAGCTACAGGGCAGCAGTCATATAATATCTAGCTACAGGGCAGCAGTCATATAGTATCTAGCTACAGGGCAGCAGTCATATAGTATCTAGCAACAGGGCAGCAGTCATATAGTATCTAGCTACAGGGCAGCAGTCATATAGTATCTAGCTACAGGGCAGCAGTCATATAGTATCTAGCTACAGGGCAGCAGTCATATAGTATCTAGCTACAGGGCAGCAGTCATATAGTATCTAGCTACAGGGCAGCAGTTATATAGTATTGAGCTACAGGGCAGCAGTCATATAATATCTAGCTACAGGGCAGCAGTCATATAGTATCGAGCTACAGGGCAGCAGTCATATAGTATCTAGCTACAGGGCAGCAGTTATATAGTATTGAGCTACAGGGCAGCAGTCATATAGTATCTAGCTACAGGGCAGCAGTCGTATAGTATCGAGCTACAGGGCAGCAGTCATATAGTATCTAGCTACAGGGCAGCAGTCATATAGTATCTAGCTACAGGGCAGCAGTTATGTAGTATCTAGCTACAGGGCAGCAGTCATATAGTATCTAGCTACAGGGCAGCAGTCATATAGTATCGAGCTACAGGGCAGCAGTCATATAGTATCTAGCTACAGGGCAGCAGTCATATAGTATCGCGCTACAGGGCAGCAGTCATATAATATCTAGCTACAGGGCAGCAGTCATATAGTATCTAGCTACAGGGCAGCAGTCATATAGTATCTAGCTACAGGGCAGCAGTCATATAGTATCTAGCTACAGGGCAGCAGTCATATAGTATCGAGCTACAGGGCAGCAGTCATATAATATCTAGCTACAGGGCAGCAGTCATATAATATCTAGCTACAGGGCAGCAGTCATATAGTATCTAACTACAGGGCAGCAGTCATATAGTATCTAGCTACAGGGCAGCAGTCATATAGTATCTAGCTACAGGGCAGCAGTCGTATAGTATCTAGCTACAGGGCAGCAGTCGTATAGTATCTAGCTACAGGGCAGCAGTCATATAGTATCTAGCTACAGGGCAGCAGTTATATAGTATTGAGCTACAGGGCAGCAGTTATATAGTATCTAGCTACAGGGCAGCAGTCATATAATATCTAGCTACAGGGCAGCAGTCATATAGTATCGAGCTACAGGGCAGCAGTCATATAGTATCTAGCTACAGGGCAGCAGTTATATAGTATTGAGCTACAGGGCAGCAGTCATATAGTATCGAGCTACAGGGCAGCAGTCGTATAGTATCGAGCTACAGGGCAGCAGTCATATAGTATCTAGCTACAGGGCAGCAGTCATATAGTATCTAGCTACAGGGCAGCAGTTATGTAGTATCTAGCTACAGGGCAGCAGTCATATAGTATCTAGCTACAGGGCAGCAGTCATATAGTATCTAGCTACAGGGCAGCAGTTATATAGTATTGAGCTACAGGGCAGCAGTCATATAGTATCTAGCTACAGGGCAGCAGTCATATAGTATCTAGCTACAGGGCAGCAGTCATATAATATATAGCTACAGGGCAGCAGTCATATAGTATCTAGCTACAGGGCAGCAGTCATATAGTATCTAGCTACAGGGCAGCAGTCATATAATATCTAGCTACAGGGCAGCAGTCATATAGTATCTAGCTACAGGGCAGCAGTCATATAGTATCGCGCTACAGGGCAGCAGTCATATAATATCTAGCTACAGGGCAGCAGTCATATAGTATCTAGCTACAGGGCAGCAGTCATATAGTATCGAGCTACAGGGCAGCAGTCATATAATATCTAGCTACAGGGCAGCAGTCATATAGTATCTAGCTACAGGGCAGCAGTCATATAGTATCTAGCTACAGGGCAGCAGTCATATAGTATCTAGCTACAGGGCAGCAGTCATATAGTATCGAGCTACAGGGCAGCAGTCATATAATATCTAGCTACAGGGCAGCAGTCATATAGTATCTAGCTACAGGGCAGCAGTCATATAGTATCTAGCTACAGGGCAGCAGTCATATAGTATCTAGCTACAGGGCAGCAGTCGTATAGTATCTAGCTACAGGGCAGCAGTCGTATAGTATCTAGCTACAGGGCAGCAGTCATATAGTATCTAGCTACAGGGCAGCAGTTATATAGTATTGAGCTACAGGGCAGCAGTTATATAGTATCTAGCTACAGGGCAGCAGTCATATAGTATCTAGCTACAGGGCAGCAGTCATATAGTATCTAGCTACAGGGCAGCAGCTATATAGTATCGAGCTACAGGGCAGCAGTTATGTAGTATCTAGCTACAGGGCAGCAGTCATATAATATCTAGCTACAGGGCAGCAGTCATATAGTATCTAGCTACAGGGCAGCAGTCATATAGTATCTAGCTACAGGGCAGCAGTCATATAGTATCTAGCTACAGGGCAGCAGTCATATAGTATCTAGCTACAGGGCAGCAGTCATATAGTATCGAGCTACAGGGCAGCAGTCATATAGTATCTAGCTACAGGGCAGCAGTCATATAGTATCGAGCTACAGGGCAGCAGTCATATAGTATCTAGCAACAGGGCAGCAGTCATATAGTATCTAGCTACAGGGCAGCAGTCATATAGTATCTAGCTACAGGGCAGCAGTCATATAGTATCTAGCTACAGGGCAGCAGTCATATAGTATCTAGCTACAGGGCAGCAGTCATATAGTATCTAGCTACAGGGCAGCAGTCATATAGTATCTAGCTACAGGGCAGCAGTCGTATAGTATCGAGCTACAGGGCAGCAGTCATATAGTATCTAGCTACAGGGCAGCAGTCATATAGTATCGAGCTACAGGGCAGCAGTCAGACCAGCTCTGTGGTGATCTATATCAGACACATTGGTTCTCTGTTTCTTTCTTTTAGGGGAAATACACTGGGAAGGATTCAGTCACAGAGCTGTTAGGGCTCCAACACTGTGAAGGACTCAGTCACAGAACTGTTAGGGCTCCAACACTGTGAAGGACTCAGTCACAGAACTGTTAGGGCTCCAACACTGTGAAGGACTCAGTCACAGAGCGGTTAGGGCTCCAACACTGTGAAGGACTCAGTCACAGAGCTGTTAGGGCTCCAACACTGTGAAGGACTCAGTCACAGAGCTGTTAGGGCTCCAACACTGTGAAGGACTCAGTCACAGAGCTGTTAGGGCTCCAACACTGTGAAGAACTCAGTCACAGAGCTGTTAGGGCTCCAACACTGTGAAGGACTCAGTCACAGAGCTGTTAGGGCTCCAACACTGTGAAGGACTCAGTCACAGAGCTGTTAGGGCTCCAACACTGTGAAGGACTCAGTCACAGAGCTGTTAGGGCTCCAACACTGTGAAGGACTCAGTCACAGAGCTGTTAGGGCTCCAACACTGTGAAGGACTCAGTCACAGAGCTGTTAGGGCTCCAACACTGTGAAGGACTCAGTCACAGAGCTGTTAGGGCTCCAACACTGTGAAGAACTCAGTCACAGAGCTGTTAGGGCTCCAACACTGTGAAGGACTCAGTCACAGAGCTGTTAGGGCTCCAACACTGTGAAGAACTCAGTCACAGAGCTGTTAGGGCTCCAACACTGTGAAGGACTCAGTCACAGAGCTGTTAGGGCTCAAACACTGTGAAGGACTCAGTCACAGAGCTGTTAGGGCTCCAACACTGTGAAGGACTCAGTCACAGAGCTGTTAGGGCTCCAACACTGTGAAGGATTCAGTCACAGAGCTGTTAGGGCTCCAACACTGTGAAGGACTCAGTCACAGAGCGGTTAGGGCTCCAACACTGTGAAGGACTCAGTCACAGAGCGGTTAGGGCTCCAACACTGTGCATCTCAAACGGCCCCCTATTCCCTAGATATAGTGCACTACTTTAGACCAGGGCCCTATGGATCCCTATTCCCTATATAGTGCACTACTTTAGACCAGAGCCCTCTAGAACCCTATTCCCTATATATAGGGCACTACTTTAGACCAGGGCCCTATAGAACCCTATTCCCTATATATAGTGCACTACTTTAGACCAGGGCCCTATAGAACCCTATTCCCTATATATAGTGCACTACTTTAGACCAGGGCCCTATGGATACCTATTCCCTATATATAGTGCACTACTTTAGATCAGGGCCCTATGGAACCCTATTCCCTATGTATAGTGCACTACTTTAGACCAGGGTTCATCTGGTCAAAAGTAGAGCTCTCTGTAGGGAATAGGGTTTAATTTGGGACGCAGCCTAGGAAACACCACTGTGGTGGAGATAGATTTATCTAATGACGTGTGAGTTTCCTTGGCACTTCCTGAACCGCCCATATCGACAGACATAACCCTCAATATGTCAAGCCCTAGATCTAGGTGTTAGGAGACAATACCAGTACAATATGCTACTGTTAGCCCTAGTGAGATCTAATAGCATATGAAGCCCCTCTGTGTTTTGGCACGGACAAGGATCTGAGGACACAGAGAAACCCAAGCCTTGGGCTAATTCCATGACATCAACTCCTCTCCTCTGCCTGGCTGTGACTGGTGTTTAAACACCACAGAGGAGCCAACAGCGCTCGATAACCGACCCACAAGTCTGTGAATGAATCACACTGCTGCCTGCCATCGATCAACCATCAGATACGCTTCCATCCAAACCACCTCCGGAAAGCAGCTCACTGCCAAGTGTGGAGAGGGAGGGGAGAACTGGGTCGTGACTGTAGCACAGGGAAGGAACACAAATATACAGTAGAACCCTTTTGGTTCCAGGTAGAACCCTTTTGACTTCCATGTACAACCCTTTCCACAGCGGGTTCTACATGGAACCCCAAAATGTTCTACCTCAAACCAAAAAGGGCTCTACTTGGAACCAAAAAATGTTGTCCTATCATGGTGATATGATGTTGATGTACTGGTGATATGATGGTGATATGATGGTGATGTACTGGTGATAAACCGGCGATATACTGGTGATATGATGGTGATATGATAGTGATATACTGATGATATACTGGTGATATGATGGTGATATACTGGTGATATGATGCTGATATGATGGTGATGTACTGGTGATTATCTGGTGATATACTGGTGATATGATGGTGATATGATGGTGATATGATGGTGATTTGTTGGTGATATACTGGTGATATGATGGTGATGTACTGGTGATATGATGGTGATGTACTGGTGATGTACTGGTGATATACTGGTGATATACTGGTGATATGATGTGGATGTGATGGTGATGTGATGGTGATATACTGTTGATATGATGGTGATGTGATGGTGATATACTGGTGATATGATGGTGATGTTATGGTGATATACTGGTGATATACTGGTGATATACTGGTGATATGATGTGGATGTGATGGTGATATACTGGTGATATGATGGTGATATACTGGTGATATACTGGTGATATGATGGTGATGTGATGGTGATATACTGGTGATTATCTGGTGATATACTGGTGATATGATGGTGATTTGTTGGTGATATACTGGTGATATGATGGTGATATACTGTTGATATGATGGTGATATACTGGTGATATGATGGTGATGTACTGGTGATATACTGGTGATATGATGGTGATATACTGGTGATATGATGGTGATGTACTGGTGATATGATGGTGATGTACTGGTGATGTACCGGTGATATACTGGTGATATACTGGTGATATGATGGTGATATGATGGTGATGTGATGGTGATATACTGTTGATATGATGGTGATGTGATGGTGATACACTGGTGATATGATGGTGATGTGATGGTGATATACTGGTGATATACTGGTGATATACTGGTGATATACTGGTGATATGATGTGGATGTGATGGTGATATACTGGTGATATGATGGTGATGTGATGGTGATATGATGGTTATATGATGGTGATATGATGGTGATGTACTGGTGATATACCGGTGATATGATGGTGATATACTGGTGATATGATGGTGATATGCTGGTGATATACTGGTGATACGATGGTGATATCAAATCAAATCAAATCAAATGTATTTGTCACATACACATGGTTAGCAGATGTTAATGCGAGTGTAGCGAAATGCTTGTGCTTCTAGTTCCGACAATGCAGTAATAACGAACAAGTAATCTAACTAACACTTCCCAAAAAAACTACTGTCTTATTCTTGGTCGTACTGATGGTGAGTTGACGCTGATCTTATATTCAGTAGTTCTTCTCGACTGTATGTAATGAAACCTAAGATGACCTGGGGTACTAATGTAAGAAATAACACGTAAAAAAACTAAAAACTGCATAGATTCCTAGGAACGCGAAGCGAGGCGGCCATCTCTGTCGGCGCCGGAAGTGAAAAACCAATATGATGGTGATATAATGGTGATATGATGGTGATGTACTGGTGATATACTGGTGATATGATGGTGATATACTGGTGATATGATGGTGATATGCTGGTGATATACTGGTGATACGATGGTGATATACTGGTGATATGATGGTGATATACTGGTGATATGATGGTGATGTACTGGTGATTATCTGGTGATATACTGGTGATATGATGGTGATTTGTTGGTGATATACTGGTGATATGATGGTGATATACTGGTGATATGATGGTGATATACTGGTGATATGATGGTGATGTGATGGTGATATACTGGTGATATGATGGTGATATACTGGTGATGTGATGGTGATATACTGGTGATATACTGGTGATATACTGGTGATATGATGGTGATATACTGATGATATACTGGTGATATACTGGTGATATGATGGTGATGTGATGGTGATATACTGGTGATATACTGGTGATATACTGGTGATATGATGGTGATGTGATGGTGATATGATGGTGATATGATGGTGATATACTGGTGATATGATGGTGATATGATGGTGATGTGATGGTGATATACTGGTGATATGATGGTGATGTACTGGTGATATACTGGTGATATGATGGTGATATACTGGTGATATGATGGTGATATGCTGGTGATATACTGGTGATACGATGGTGATACGATGGTGATATACTGGTGATATACTGGTGATGTAATGGTGATATACTGGTGATATACTGGTGATATGATGGTGATATACTGGTGATATACTGGTGATATGATGGTGATATACTGGTGATATACTGGTGATATGATGGTGATGTGATGGTGATATACTGGTGATATACTGGTGATATGATGGTGATATACTGATGATATACTGGTGATATACTGGTGATATGATGGTGATGTGATGGTGATATACTGGTGATATGATGGTGATATACTGGTGATATGATGGTGATATACTGGTGATATACTGGTGATATGATGGTGATATACTGATGATATACTGGTGATATACTGGTGATATGATGGTGATGTGATGGTGATATACTGGTGATATGATGGTGATATACTGGTGATGTGATGGTGATATACTGATGATATACTGGTGATATACTGGTGATATGATGGTGATGTGATGGTGATATACTGGTGATATACTGGTGATATACTGGTGATATGATGGTGATGTGATGGTGATATGATGGTGATGTACTGGTGATATGATGGTGATATGATGGTGATGTGATGGTGATATGATGGTGATATGATGGTGATATACTGGTGATATACTGGTGATATGATGGTGATATGATGGTGATGTGATGGTGATATACTGGTGATACGATGGTGATACGATGGTGATATACTGGTGATATACTGGTGATATAATGGTGATATACTGGTGATATACTGGTGATATGATGGTGATATACTGGTGATATACAGGTGATATGATGGTGATATACTGATGATATACTGGTGATATACTGGTGATATGATGGTGATATACTGGTGATGTGATGGTGATATACTGGTGATATACTGGTGATATACTGGTGATATACTGGTGATATGATGGTGATATACTGATGATATACTGGTGATATACTGGTGATATACTGGTGATATGATGGTGATGTGATGGTGATATGATGGTGATATGATGGTGATATACTGGTGATATGATGGTGATATGATGGTGATGTGATGGTGATATACTGGTGATATGATGGTGATGTACTGGTGATATGATGGTGATATGATGGTGATGTGATGGTGATATGATGGTGATATGATGGTGATATACTGGTGATATACTGGTGATATGATGGTGATATGATGGTGATGTGATGGTGATATACTGGTGATATACTGGTGATATGATGGTGATGTGATGGTGATATGATGGTGATATACTGGTGATATGATGGTGATATGATGGTGATATGATGGTGATGTGATGGTGATATACTGGTGATATGATGGTGATATGATGGTGATGTGATGGTGATATACTGGTGATATGATGGTGATATGATGGTGATATGATGGTGATATACTGGTGATATACTGGTGATATACTGGTGATATGATGGTGATATGATGGTGATGTGATGGTGATATACTGGTGATATGATGGTGATATGATGGTGATGTGATGGTGATATACTGGTGATATGATGGTGATATGATGGTGATGTGATGGTGATATACTGGTGATATACTGGTGATATACTGGTGATATGATGGTGATATACTGGTGATATACCGGTGATATGATGGTGATATGATGGTGATATGATGGTGATATGATGGTGATGTGATGGTGATATACTGGTGATATGATGGTGATATGATGGTGATATGATGGTGATGTGATGGTGATATACTGGCGATATACTGGTGATATGATGGTGATGTGATGGTGATATGATGATGATATACTGGTGATATGATGGTGATATGATGGTGATATGATGGTGATGTGATGGTGATATACTGGTGATATGATGGTGATATGATGGTGATGTGATGGTGATATACAGGTGATACGATGGTGATATGATGGTGATATGATGGTGATATGATGGTGATATACTGGTGATATGATGGTGATATGATGGTGATGTGATGGTGATATTATGGTGATATACTGGTGATGTGATGGTGATATGATGGTGATATGATGGTGATGTGATGGTGATGTGATGGTGATGTGATGGTGATATACTGGTGATGTGATGGTGATATACTGGTGATATGATGGTGATGTGATGGTGATATACTGGTGATATACTTGTGATGTGATGGTGATATACTGGTGATGTGATGGTGATATGATGGTGATATGATGGTGATGTGATGGTGATGTGATGGTGATACGATGGTGATATGATGGTGATATGATGGTGATATACTGGTGATGTGATGGTGATATGATGGTGATATGATGGTGATGTGATGGTGATGTGATTGTGATATGATGGTGATATGATGGTGATATGATGGTGATGTGATGGTGATATACTGGTGATATGATGGTGATATGATGGTGATATGATGGCGATATGATGGTGATATGATGGTGATATGATGGTGATATACTGGTGATATGATGGTGATATGATGGTGATATGATGGTGATATGATGGTGATGTGATGGTGATATGATGGTGATATACTGGTGATATGATGGTGATATGATGGTGATATGATGGTGATGTGATGGTGATGTGATGGTGATGTGATGGTGATATGATGGTGATGTGATGGTGATATGATGGTGATGTGATGGTGATATGATGGTGATATACTGGTGATATGATGGTGATATGATGGTGATGTGATGGTGATATGATGGTGATATACTGGTGATGTGATGGTGATATGATGGTGATATGATGGTGGTGTGATGGTGATATGATGGTGATATGATGGTGATATGATGGTGATGTGATGGTGATATACTGGTGATATGATGGTGATATGATGGTGATGTGATGGTGATATACTGGTGATATGATGGTGATATGATGGTGATATGATGGTGATGTGATTGTTTATTAGATTTGATGTGTATATCTTTTAGTCCCCATTTGAACTAATCTTCCAAGAGTCCTTAACATTCAAATACAGTTTATAATACAGCACACTTTCCCATATAACACACTATTACAAACATACATAATACACTAGCATAATGACCCAATAAATACTCAGTCTAAAGTCCCACAACATTTCTATATACTGTATTTCAATTGTTTTAAAATAATGTTTAAATGTATATATTGAAAGGTTTCTAGTTTGCTCAGTTAATTGATTCCGTTTCTTTATTGCTCTAAATCGAAATGTTCTTTTGCCTATTTCTCTTTTCTGTCTGGACAACGCATAGATGGTGGACAATCTATTCCTAATATTTACTGAATGTCTGTCTCTTACCAACTGAATTCCGTTCTGTCTGGACAACACATAGATGGTGGACAATCTATTCCTAGTATTTACTGTCTGTCTCTTACCAACTGAATACCGTTCTGTCTGGATAACACATAGATGGTGGACAATCTATTCCTAGTATTTACTGTCTGTCTCTTACCAACTGAATACCGTTCTGTCTGGACAACACATAGATGGTGGACAATCTATTCCTAGTATTTACTGTCTGTCTCTTACCAACTGAATACCGTTCTGTCTGGATAACACATAGATGGTGGACAATCTATTCCTAGTATTTACTGTCTGTCTCTTACCACCTGAATACCGTTCTGTCTGGACAACACATAGATGGTGGACAATCTATTCCTAGTATTTACTGTCTGTCTCTTACCACCTGAATACCGTTCTGTCTGGACAACACATAGATGGTGGACAATCTATTCCTAGTATTTACTGTCTGTCTCTTACCAACTGAATACCGTTCTGTCTGGATAACACATAGATGGTGGACAATCTATTCCTAGTATTTACTGTCTGTCTCTTACCAACTGAATTCCGTTCTGTCTGGACAACACATAGATGGTGGACAATCTATTCCTAGTATTTACTGTCTGTCTCTTAGCAACTGAATTCCGTTGTGAATAGAACCGTTTTAAATTATGTATATTATAAAATAAGATAAGCATGTTTTTTTCAATTAAATGACTGCAACAGAAGGACCACATCTCCACCTTAAGACAATCCATGACTGCAACAGAAGGACCACATCTCCACCTTAAGACAATCCATGACTGCAACAGAAGGACCACATCTCCACCTTAAGACAATCCTTGACTGCAACAGAAGGACCACATCTCCACCTTAAGACAATCCATGACTGCAACAGAAGGACCACATCTCCACCTTAAGACAATCCATGACTGCAACAGAAGGACCACATCTCCACCTTAAGACAATCCTTGACTGCAACAGAAGGACCACATCTCCACCTTAAGACAATCCTTGACTGTAACAGAAGGACCACATCTCCACCTTAAGACAATCCTTGACTGCAACAGAAGGACCACATCTCCACCTTAAGACAATCCTTGACTGCAACAGAAGGACCACATCTCCACCTTAAGACAATCCTTGACTACAACAGAAGGACCACATCTCCACCTTAAGACAATCCTTGACTGCAACAGAAGGACCACATCTCCACCTTAAAACAATCCTTGCTGCTTTGTTCTGTGCATTCTGCAGCCTCCTAACTTCACTTGATGATGCATTTCCCCAGACCACAGAACAATAGTTCACCTGACTCTCAACCAATGCCTGTGTTATTTGCTGAATAATTTTCCCTGGTAAATATTTAGCTATCCTTCTGATTAGGCATGCTGTTTTAATATTTTTTTACATAGATTAGTTATTTGAGACAACGATGATAAGCAGTTGTCTAGCTGCACTCCCAGTAGTTTGGTTTCTGCCACTTCTTCAATTTGTACTCCTCCCATACTTAATTGTATCCCATGCTGTTTTGGCCTTTTCCTAGTTGAACACACCATCATAACTTTGGTTTTCTTGGTGTTTAAAGCAAGTTTGTTTTGGCAAACCCATTTCCTGATATTCTCCAAATCTCCTTGTAAAGCTTGCTGTACCTGTTGAACCGATTGTCTTGCTGCATAAATTGTAGTATCATCTGCAAATATAGTAGCTTGAGTTTCAACCAAGGCATAGGGAAGGTCGTTGGTATATATTAAGCAGAGAAGTGGCCCAAGGCAGCTGCCCTGCGGTATTCCACAGTTTAACACATTAGGGGAAGAAAATTAACCATTGATATAGGTGGACTGTTTCCTGTCAGTTAGATATGACCGTACCCAAATCAATGCTACCTCTTTAAAACCATAATGAATGAATTTTGTCCAAATAATTTCATGATCCACTAAATCAAATGCTGCACCGACATCTAAAAATAGTACACCCACAAACCTGCCATTATCCATAGCATTGAGCCACTGGTCAGTCCTGTCAACCAATGCAGCGAACCTGCCATTATCCATAGCATTGAGCCACTGGTCAGTCCTGTCAACCAATGCAGCGAACCTGCCATTATCCATAGCATTGAGCCACTGGTCAGTCCTGTCAACCAATGCAGCGAACCTGCCATTATCCATAGCATTGAGCCACTGGTCAGTCCTGTCAACCAATGCAGCGAACCTGCCATTATCCATAGCATTGAGCCACTGGTCAGTCCTGTCAACCAATGCAGCGAACCTGCCATTATCCATAGCATTGAGCCACTGGTCAGTCCTGTCAACCAATGCAGCGAACCTGCCATTATCCATAGCATTGAGCCACTGGTCAGTCCTGTCAACCAATGCAGCGAACCTGCCATTATCCATAGCATTGAGCCACTGGTCAGTCCTGTCAAACAATGCAGCGAACCTGCCATTATCCATAGCATTGAGCCACTGGTCAGTCATGTCAACCAATGCAGCGAACCTGCCATTATCCATAGCATTGAGCCACTGGTCAGTCATGTCAACCAATGCAGCGAACCTGCCATTATCCATACCATTGAGCCACTGGTCAGTCATGTCAACCAATGCAGCGAACCTGCCATTATCCATAGCATTGAGCCACTGGTCAGTCCTGTCAACCAATGCAGCGAACCTGCCATTATCCATAGCATTGAGCCACTGGTCAGTCCTGTCAACCAATGCAGCGAACCTGCCATTATCCATAGCATTGAGCCACTGGTCAGTCCTGTCAACCAATGCAGCGAACCTGCCATTATCCATAGCATTGAGCCACTGGTCAGTCATGTCAACCAATGCAGCGAACCTGCCATTATCCATAGCATTGAGCCACTGGTCAGTCCTGTCAACCAATGCAGCGAACCTGCCATTATCCATAGCATTGAGCCACTGGTCAGTCATGTCAACCAATGCAGCGAACCTGCCATTATCCATAGCATTGAGCCACTGGTCAGTCCTGTCAACCAATGCAGCGAACCTGCCATTATCCATAGCATTGAGCCACTGGTCAGTCATGTCAACCAATGCAGCGAACCTGCCATTATCCATAGCATTGAGCCACTGGTCAGTCATGTCAACCAATGCAGTGAACCTGCCATTATCCATAGCATTGAGCCACTGGTCAGTCATGTCAACCAATGCAGTGAACCTGCCATTATCCATAGCATTGAGCCACTGGTCAGTCATGTCAACCAATGCAGCGAACCTGCCATTATCCATAGTATTGAGCCACTGGTCAGTCATGTCAACCAATGCAGCGAACCTGCCATTATCCATAGCATTGAGCCACTGGTCAGTCATGTCAACCAATGCAGCGAACCTGCCATTATCCATAGCATTGAGCCACTGGTCAGTCCTGTCAACCAATGCAGCGAACCTGCCATTATCCATAGCATTGAGCCACTGGTCAGTCATGTCAACCAATGCAGCGAACCTGCCATTATCCATAGCATTGAGCCACTGGTCAGTCATGTCAACCAATGCAGTGAACCTGCCATTATCCATAGCATTGAGCCACTGGTCAGTCCTGTCAACCAATGCAGCGAACCTGCCATTATCCATAGCATTGAGCCACTGGTCAGTCCTGTCAACCAATGCAGCGAACCTGCCATTATCCATAGCATTGAGCCACTGGTCAGTCATGTCAACCAATGCAGCGAACCTGCCATTATCCATAGCATTGAGCCACTGGTCAGTCCTGTCAACCAATGCAGCGAACCTGCCATTATCCATAGCATTGAGCCACTGGTCAGTCCTGTCAACCAATGCAGCGAACCTGCCATTATCCATAGCATTGAGCCCCTGGTCAGTCCTGTCAACCAATGCAGTGAACCTGCCATTATCCATAGCATTGAGCCACTGGTAGGTCATGTCAACCAATGCAGCGAACCTGCCATTATCCATAGCATTGAGCCACTGGTCAGTCATGTCAACCAATGCAGCGAACCTGCCATTATCCATAGCATTGAGCCACTGGTCAGTCCTGTCAACCAATGCAGCGAACCTGCCATTATCCATAGCATTGAGCCACTGGTCAGTCCTGTCAACCAATGCAGCGAACCTGCCATTATCCATAGCATTGAGCCACTGGTCAGTCATGTCAACCAATGCAGCGAACCTGCCATTATCCATAGCATTGAGCCACTGGTCAGTCCTGTCAACCAATGCAGCGAACCTGCCATTATCCATAGCATTGAGCCACTGGTCAGTCCTGTCAACCAATGCAGCGAACCTGCCATTATCCATAGCATTGAGCCACTGGTCAGTCCTGTCAACCAATGCAGCGAACCTGCCATTATCCATAGCATTGAGCCACTGGTCAGTCATGTCAACCAATGCAGCGAACCTGCCATTATCCATAGCGTTGAGCCACTGGTCAGTCCTGTCAACCAATGCAGCGAACCTGCCATTATCCATAGCGTTGAGCCACTGGTCAGTCCTGTCAACCAATGCAGCGAACCTGCCATTATCCATAGCATTGAGCCACTGGTCAGTCATGTCAACCAATGCAGCGAACCTGCCATTATCCATAGCATTGAGCCACTGGTCAGTCATGTCAACCAATGCAGCGAACCTGCCATTATCCATAGCATTGAGCCACTGGTCAGTCCTGTCAACCAATGCAGCGAACCTGCCATTATCCATAGCATTGAGCCACTGGTCAGTCATGTCAACCAATGCAGCGAACCTGCCATTATCCATAGCATTGAGCCACTGGTCAGTCATGTCAACCAATGCAGCGAACCTGCCATTATCCATAGCATTGAGCCACTGGTCAGTCATGTCAACCAATGCAGCAAACCTGCCATTATCCATAGCATTGAGCCACTGGTCAGTCCTGTCAACCAATGCAGCGAACCTGCCATTATCCATAGCGTTGAGCCACTGGTCAGTCCTGTCAACCAATGCAGCGGACCTGCCATTATCCATAGCATTGAGCCACTGGTCAGTCATGTCAACCAATGCAGCGAACCTGCCATTATCCATAGCATTGAGCCACTGGTCAGTCATGTCAACCAATGCAGCGAACCTGCCATTATCCATAGCATTGAGCCACTGGTCAGTCCTGTCAACCAATGCAGCGAACCTGCCATTATCCATAGCATTGAGCCACTGGTCAGTCCTGTCAACCAATGCAGCGAACCTGCCATTATCCATAGCATTGAGCCACTGGTCAGTCATGTCAACCAATGCAGCGAACCTGCCATTATCCATAGCATTGAGCCACTGGTCAGTCATGTCAACCAATGCAGCGAACCTGCCATTATCCATAGCATTGAGCCACTGGTCAGTCCTGTCAACCAATGCAGCAAACCTGCCATTATCCATAGCATTGAGCCACTGGTCAGTCATGTCAACCAATGCAGCGAACCTGCCATTATCCATAACATTGAGCCACTGGTCAGTCATGTCAACCAATGCAGCGAACCTGCCATTATCCATAGCATTGAGCCACTGGTCAGTCATGTCAACCAATGCAGCGAACCTGCCATTATCCATAGCATTGAGCCACTGGTCAGTCATGTCAACCAATGCAGCGAACCTGCCATTATCCATAGCATTGAGCCACTGGTCAGTCATGTCAACCAATGCAGCGAACCTGCCATTATCCATAGCATTGAGCCACTGGTCAGTCATGTCAACCAATGCAGCGAACCTGCCATTATCCATAGCATTGAGCCACTGGTCAGTCATGTCAACCAATGCAGCGAACCTGCCATTATCCATAGCATTGAGCCACTGGTCAGTCATGTCAACCAATGCAGCGAACCTGCCATTATCCATAGCATTGAGCCACTGGTCAGTCATGTCAACCAATGCAGCGAACCTGCCATTATCCATAGCATTGAGCCACTGGTCAGTCATGTCAACCAATGCAGCGAACCTGCCATTATCCATAGCATTGAGCCACTGGTCAGTCATGTCAACCAATGCAGCGAACCTGCCATTATCCATAGCTTTGAGCCACTGGTCAGTCATGTCAACCAATGCAGCGAACCTGCCATTATCCATAGCATTGAGCCACTGGTCAGTCATGTCAACCAATGCAGCGAACCTGCCATTATCCATAGCATTGAGCCACTGGTCAGTCATGTCAACCAATGCAGCGAACCTGCCATTATCCATAGCATTGAGCCACTGGTCAGTCATGTCAACCAATGCAGCGAACCTGCCATTATCCATAGCATTGAGCCACTGGTCAGTCATGTCAACCAATGCAGCGAACCTGCCATTATCCATAGCATTGAGCCACTGGTCAGTCATGTCAACCAATGCAGCGAACCTGCCATTATCCATAGCATTGAGCCACTGGTCAGTCATGTCAACCAATGCAGCGAACCTGCCATTATCCATAGCATTGAGCCACTGGTCAGTCATGTCAACCAATGCAGCGAACCTGCCATTATCCATAGCATTGAGCCACTGGTCAGTCATGTCAACCAATGCAGCGAACCTGCCATTATCCATAGCTTTGAGCCACTGGTCAGTCATGTCAACCAATGCAGCGAACCTGCCATTATCCATAGCATTGAGCCACTGGTCAGTCATGTCAACCAATGCAGCGAACCTGCCATTATCCATAGCATTGAGCCACTGGTCAGTCATGTCAACCAATGCAGCGAACCTGCCATTATCCATAGCATTGAGCCACTGGTCAGTCATGTCAACCAATGCAGCGAACCTGCCATTATCCATAGCATTGAGCCACTGGTCAGTCATGTCAACCAATGCAGCGAACCTGCCATTATCCATAGCATTGAGCCACTGGTCAGTCATGTCAACCAATGCAGTGCTAGTGGAATGGTTTTTGCGATAAGCATGCTGATTGGCTGTAATCAGATCAATATTCTCCATGTTTGTCTACTCACAATACCCTCCAATATCTTACTGAGTGTAGGGAGTAGACTAATTGGTCACCTGTGCAGGAGGAATGGGTTCTTTTATCCAGTCACAACAATGGAAATGTATTCCATCCAGTCACAACAATAGAAATGTATTCCATCCAGTCACAACAATAGAAATGTATTCCATCCAGTCACAACAATGGAAACGTATTCCATCCAGTCACAACAATAGAAATGTATTCCATCCAGTCACAACAATAGAAATGTATTCCATCCAGTCACAACAATGGAAACGTATTCCATCCAGTCACAACAATGGAAACGTATTCCATCCAGTCACAACAATGGAAATGTATTCCATCCAGTCACAACAATAGAAATGTATTCCATCCAGTCACAACAATGGAAACGTATTCCATCCAGTCACAACAATAGAAATGTATTCCATCCAGTCACAACAATAGAAATGTATTCCATCCAGTCACAACAATGGAAACGTATTCCATCCAGTCACAACAATGGAAACGTATTCCATCCAGTCACAACAATGGAAACGTATTCCATCCAGTCACAACAATAGAAATGTATTCCATCCAGTCACAACAATAGAAATGTATTCCATCCAGTCACAACAATAGAAATGTATTCCATCCAGTCACAACAATAGAAATGTATTCCATCCAGTCACAACAATAGAAATGTATTCCATCCAGTCACAACAATGGAAACGTATTCCATCCAGTCACAACAATGGAAATGTATTCCATCCAGTCACAACAATGGAAATGTATTCCATCCAGTCACAACAATGGAAACGTATTCCATCCAGTCACAACAATAGAAATGTATTCCATCCAGTCACAACAATAGAAATGTATTCCATCCAGTCACAACAATAGAAATGTATTCCATCCAGTCACAACAATGGAAACGTATTCCATCCAGTCACAACAATAGAAATGTATTCCATCCAGTCACAACAATGGAAATGTATTCCATCCAGTCACAACAATAGAAATGTATTCCATCCAGTCACAACAATAGAAATGTATTCCATCCAGTCACAACAATGGAAACGTATTCCATCCAGTCACAACAATAGAAATGTATTCCATCCAGTCACAACAATAGAAATGTATTCCATCCAGTCACAACAATGGAAACGTATTCCATCCAGTCACAACAATGGAAACGTATTCCATCCAGTCACAACAATGGAAACGTATTCCATCCAGTCACAACAATAGAAATGTATTCCATCCAGTCACAACAATAGAAATGTATTCCATCCAGTCACAACA